>NC_082695.1:67554594-67870064 GCF_949987515.2 Delphinus delphis
CTGGTTGTTCTATTGTTTTCAGCAATGCTCGGGGGCATAAATTGCTCTACCGTCTTATCCAGCTAAATCCAGACACCTTTTCAGGAATGGTTTTTGAGACCAGTCTGAGATTTGTTCTGAACCCAGGAAATCCCTTTTTAGCTGATTTTTTTCCCCCTGATTCTCTCTGGTTACCTGGTCTATATTTTAGGTTCCTGCTCTCATGAAGCTCTCAACTCCTTCATAATTGCACACTACCCAAATCTACTTTCCTTTTTTTGAGAGCATCCTTAAACTTGAACTTCCTCACACTTTTCCAGATAATATCAGGTGTTCTGGGGGACATATTCAAACTTTTTTGTTCTTAGGAACATCCTCTCCCTTGATGAGAATCTCCCAGTTACTCTTCACATGGGGAGTGGGAGAGTGACCTGCTTCTTCAGACACCCCTGCTTTAAAAAAAGGAGGGTACTTGGTAGAGACAGTAGCTTGTAATCTTCTTGGCTTCTTTCTCCTGAGTGAAACTTCTACCCTGTGAATGAGCTGGGATGAAGAACATTGGGACTTCAGTATTCCCTGCTCTCTGTACCTGCAGTAAACCTCCTGCCCTGTGAGTAGTAGATAGGTGGGAGAAGGAGCCTCTGGCCTCTCAGCCCCCCTGTCAGGAACTTAGCCTCCGAAACTTGGAGCTGGAGGGAGGGTGGTGAGAAATCCTGATGGCCTGCCTCTCCGAGTCAAACACTGATCCCTTGACTGAGAGCTGAATGATGGTGAAGCCTTATCTTCTTGGCCACAGCCATCCAGAGTGGAGCTTCTGTCATGCTGAGGTGAATGGGAGGGGTGGCTCAGATGTCACAGACTCCAGCTGTTCTTAGCAAGATTTAGTAGATTTTTATGAATATATGTTTCTTTCTTTATTCTTTTAATTGACTCCTCAATTGTCCTAATTAAATTAGAACAATTTTAAATGTTTTTAAAAATAATTTCAAAAGTTATGGCTGTTTCACTAGAGAGTTGGGGCAATGGAACTCCTCACACTGCCGTTCTAGGAGTGGAATTCCAACGAGTACATTCTTAATACTCATGATTTTACACAATTTTTAATAATTTCTATAATGACTGTGTAGTACTTGCATTATCAGATACAATAAAGAAAAACAAGTCAAATATTTAAAGAAAAAGTTACTGTTTTTTTAAAAAATAGGCAAAAGTATTATTTAGTACATTTTCAGAGAATATTTCTTCAATGACTAAAAAATAATCATTTATATTTGGAATTTTAATTATTTTCATGTAAACAGATGCTTCCAGTCAGCCTGAAGGCACTTGAGAAGAGTTGACTCTCTTTAATATTATAACTCTCCTCTTGCAATCAATTCTGACACCAAGACTTTGCAGCTTTCAGTCACGATCCTGTCCAAAGTAGAATGATAATTGTTCCCTCCCTTTGCTGAAAATTCTTGAGGTCTCTGTAGTATTCCTGCTCATCTTTGGACTTCATGGCATTCATCACGATTATTTACTTAAAGTAAAATTGATTCAGAGTTGATGTGTGTCAAAAACTGTGAACAATCTGAGATTTCACCCTACGTACAAGCTAACAGGGTAGCATGCCACAGTGTGATGGATGCTGACAGAGGACACCAGATTCTTAGATGATAGAGAAAAGATGATTTGTTCTTACAGCAATAGCCAGGGCCACTTTATCAGCATTTTACTTTGGTTCCCAGAGCCCCAGTTCCCACAGGCCAACACTTGGAGGGTTGGGTGAGTTTTGCATACACAGTAAAGTGCATTATAGGAGAGGAATCCCAAGTTTAGAAAACCCAAGTATTTTATAACGGACAATTACCCTGCCTGAACTTTGCACCAGAGACATTATATTTATTATAATGGACAGTAAATAAACCTGCCCTTTGCTCCAAAGGGAGACACTGTTTTTGTCTTTCAAAGTTGTTTGCCATACAAATGTCCTTGAAAAAATAGTCCAGAATAAAGTCAGACAGTAGTGCTTGTGCCTTCAACATGTACACAAATGTGAGACACCCATGGGGAATTGTTTCCCAACAGTGTGAATCACTTGGGTGCAACATTTTTGCAGTAACAAGTCAAAAATCAGTACCTGAAAATGTGAACTTCACTGGAAATGGAGTGTTTCATATAGGTGACATTTTCATATAACTGAAACTCATGCTTGCAGTTGCCAAAATTTGAAAGGATAAATACTTACGATGGCAACATTTCAAAAATATATAACAAATTATTGTGTCATCTTAAACAGCTGGTAGAAACACTACACACATTTCTAAGTGAGAAGGTATGAAATGATAGTTTTATCCTGTTCTATAAAATCTGTGTGTTTGGGGGAGATCTGACTGGTTCTCGCATGAAAGGCTCCCCCAAAGCAAATATGACAACACTTTAGAGTGGGAATTGGGCTAGCCATCTAGTCAATTTCAGTTGGTTAATCCCTCAGAACCAAGAGTTATTTAGGAATAGTTCTTTAGGAATTAAGCCCAGGACACTACTTCTAAGAGTGAAGAAATTCTAGGGTCTTATTCCTTGTCCATGGAGTGGTGAAAAATACATTTATAATATATTAGCTAATCTACATCTTAAACATCACTAGTTTTAATTAATGAAAACCCAGTACTAATACCCGTTAAGTCAAACCCAGTCATTTCACTAATGAAAACCCATTTCTAACATTTGGTATGCTAAATAACAAAACATCCAGTGTGGATCAGAATAGATACAAACGGTTACAGTGGCCGGGTCTTTTTATATTAAATGCTGCAAAGTGAATCGTAATTAGGGCAAAAGGCTTCCCTTAGAATGTAGAGTAAAACTTACCATCATAGACATGCATACTCACTGTCTCACGGGCACACGGTATAAGTTGTAGCCCTCATCAGAAGGGGTTACTGTTCATTCCATTTTACAACTGAGGAAACAGAGGAATAGAGAGATTATGGAACTCAGAGTCACAAAGATGGGAAATGGCAGACGTAGCTCAGAGTCAGCATACACTTTTGTTCTGTGCTGTAACCTACTGCTGGGTTCTGCTGCATCTTTAATTTTTTCCCCCCTGTATTCTGTCTCTACCAAGTAGTCGATTTCCATTATTTCCTTCTTTTATGACTCTCCTTTTCCTGCTTCTACTAGTTGGCGAATTAAAATTCTCTGGGAGCTGAAAATCTAGTTTTGAGCTCTTGGAGCTTTTTGCCTTTAAGTAGCAGTCAGTAGGACTGAATGAAAGAGTATGGCCTGGATTTGGTACTGTGACCCTGTGAGAGCTGCTTCCAGGACTCCTAAGGGCTGAGGAAATCTGTCCTCTCCGTAAGTGGTCTGTGACTATGTTTAATTTTAAGTTTAACAAAGTGGGGAATGGGAGCAGGTGATGGCTGGGTCGCGCTTGATGACTCCGGCTCCATTCAGGATCACGTTTCTGTGGTGACTGCCTGGTATTGTGTAAGGATGATTATTAATTCCAACGATCAGCAGGGCCTGAGCCAGATTAATCTCCATATGGCAGGGGGACACGAGATCCGAGTGTAACCATCGATACACACAGGTCCCAACCTTATCTACATGCTGGCACAGACTGTGTCAATTTCTCATTCTTCTTTGGGAATATATCATTTGATTCATGTGTGAAAGGTCGGAGAGGGAGGAGAATAAATCCCACTTTTGTTCAGCCTTCGGGGCAGTTGGAGCCTGCTGATTTCTGCAGTATGCATGATGTATAACAGAACGGCCACCTCTCAGATTTACAGTCTTCCCTTGGAGTCAAAATTAAGCAGGCAACCGTTTATTAACATTTTAAAGAGAGAGACCTAAGTTCTGCTAGCACTACAAGTTTAGAGAATTTGGATGAGTGAAAAGCCCTTCTAAATCTGTTTACCCAGACTGTTCATCGATGAGCACGTGTAAGCATATGCAAGTGTTGGAGAGTGTGTGTTTACCGTGGTATCTACATAGCTTATTCTCTCACTTCAGTCAGGTCCCTGATCAAGTGTCCTTTATTGGATACCTCTTCCCTTATCACACTATATGAAACAGGACCCCTCCCCATCCCCTGCCTCTCTCTCCCACTTCCCTTTTACCTTCTTTATGTACTTTCATAGATTCTACCACCACCCAATATGTACCTGTATGCTGGCTGGCTGATTTCCTACTTGAGTTTAAGCTCAGTGAGAGCTAAGACTTTCTCTTACTCATGGTTACATCCGTCCCTTAGAGCCCAGAACAGTTGCCTGGCACACAGTAGGGTCTCAGTGAGTATTTGATGAAGGAAAATGAAATGAAATGTTTACAAAGTTTCTTCTCTTCTTTCCAGTGGCAATGGCAATGTGGAAAACGTAGTTCAGATCATTCAACGTTCAAAGTAAAGCACTTTAATTTGCACAGTGCTGTTGGCAAAGAATATTTCATTTAACTGCCATTAGCCCTTGTCCTGCAATAGCTCCATGCTGTTGAGTTGCAAATATTTTTGTTTTCACTTGGAAGAAGCAGTGAAATTGTGTGGCAGCAACTGAATTTTTTTCTTCTCTTTTTTTTAAATGTGCAATTTGTTATCTATAGAGGAACTAGATTATCCTTAATGGCAAGACAATAAGCATTTTGATCAAGACGAGTTGGAGGAAGGCCAAAAGCTAATAGAAAAATAATGTGGCCTCCTCGAATTAAGGAAATTGACTATATAATGAGAAAAAAGTTTAAATTAGTTACCAGTGGCCCCAAAATGAAGCATTAGTGATGTTTATTACTGGAAATCTGCAGAACCTAAAATTAATTATTCTGTTATTTTTCCTTAAAGCTTAATTTAACCAGTAGCCATGATGATACAGAAAACCTTTCAGGGAAAATGGTTATTATGAAAAAGACTGGTGGGATTTGCCCAGTAACTCCTAGATACTGCTAGTGTTACCAAACCCTCATATTCCACAATATGCTGTTGTTGAGAGTGCCCAGACTTTATGAAGCAATTCCTTTGAAGTCTGTAATAGAAAAAGCACAATTTTCACTTTGCCAAAATTTGTAGTTGAATTCTAAAATTGAGTAGGACGGGGGCTCCCAGCATCTACACTTCTTCCTGTTTTGCATCCATGGTGCAGTGGAGTCCAAGGTGAGGCAAATATTTAGACCATCCACCAGCCACAGGAGAGTGTATACAACTTGGGCCACCCACACTTCAAGAGGCCATTGTCAAAGGCTGTTTCTGCATAGAATTCTCAGTTGGTCGTATGGATCCAAATTCATTTTGTTTTTCTCTCACTTGTAAAGGTCTTCCCTCACCCCACACCTCATCTTTATGGCCCAACTCCTTTCTGCCTGTCTTGGGAAGCTCTGCCAGGTTACTCCAGTGCATAAGTCTGAACACTTACTGGCATATAAAACTATGCTGTTGATGATGATGATAAATATTTATTGAGCTCATACAGTGTACTAGGACTGCAGTTTACTTATGTTATCTCATTTAATCCTCCCAACACCCTGTGAGGTAAATACTACCATTACCTACATTTTCACACATGAGGGTTAGAAACATTAGTTAATGCCTGAGACGATTCGCTCTATAGAAGTGAGGAGGTGAGGTCTGTAGTCAAGCCCAATTCCACTACACAGAACTTAATTCCATGCTGTCTTATAGTTATTGTTGTTTCATGTCTCATTTTTGCCTGCCACACTAGATTGGAAGGTCATTTAAGACAGGAGACTCACCCTGTGTATCTTTGGTACCCGGCCTAAAGACTTTGATGATCACCAAGTGGACTGCAATAAATAGTTGCTGATGGTTTGACACTGTTGTCTAAGACTATTTCCTCTCTCAGAGTCCTAGAGGAGAGAGATGACTTTCATTTCTTGCTGATTGTTTCCTTGTTGTCCTGTACTTGAGAGGTTTTTGAGACCATTTCTTCACTAATAGAGATGAGTTGTTTGATTCACCCAAACCCAACCTAAGGCACTGCTTTTCTCTTAGTGACTTAATGTCTTGGTTAGATAATGCCCGCTCCTTTATCTCTTTCTCATAGAAATTACTGAAGATAACTTCAGTCTGCCACAAGACTGATCTGACAGTCCATTCATTGCTCTACAATCAGTCATAGAATACCTGAGCTCAAAATGACAGAGAGGAACATCCAATTCATTCTCTCTTTCTCACAGGCAAGGAAACTGAGACTAGTTGGCCAGTAAGTGGTCCCTGGCTCTTTCTTCCTCACCTCTATTGAGCCACTAAAAAAGGCACAAAGGATACTGAGTAAGGGTTTATCCCGAGCCCTGGATCTAGAGTCCTATGCAAATGAAATATGAACAAAGCATGGTAATAGGCTTTTTTTTTTTTTTTTTTTTTTTTGGCAGTACGCTGGCCTCACTGTTGTGGCCTCTCCCGTTGCGGAGCACAGGCTCCGGATGTGCAGGCTCAGCGGCCATGGCTCACGGGCCCACCTGCTCCGTGGCATGTGGGATCTTCTCAGACCGGGGCACGAACCCGTGTCCCCTGCATCGGCAGGTGGACTCTCAACCACTGTGCCACCAGTGAAGTCCTAGGTTATTTTTTTTTATTGGAGTATAGTTGCTTTACACTGCTGTGTCAGTTTCTGCTGTACAGCAAAGTGAATCAGCCATACATAATACACATATCCCCTGTTTTTTTGGATTTCCTTCCCACGCAGCTCATGCAGCTCAACATCAAAAAAACAAACGACCCAATCAAAAAAATGGGTGGAAGACCTAAATAGACATTTCTGCAAAGAAGATATTCAGATGGCCAACAAAAACATGAAAAGATGCTCAACATCACTAATTATTAGAGAAATGTAAATCAAAACTACATTAAGGTATCACCTTACAGTGGTCAGAATGGCCATCATCAAAAACTAGGCTATTTTTTAAGAGTTCATAGAAGGCAGAGAATACTCACTATGGACTTCGGGTGGTCAGGAAGGGCATCTCAGAGGAGGATACAGCTGAGTTGGGAATTAAGGGTTGTGAAAGATTTTGACAAGAGGAAAAGATGGAAAAGAGTTCTGGACTAGAGAAGTATAGACATAGTAAGGTCAAAACCAGTGGTTGGGGGCTTCCCTGGTGGCGCAGTGGTTGAGAGTCCGCCTGCCGATGCAGGGGACGCAGGTTTGTGTCCCGGTCCGGGAAGATCCCACATGCCACGGAGCAGCTGGGCCCGTGAGCCATGGCCGCTGAGGCTGCATGTCCGGAGCCTGTGCTCCACAACGGGAGAGGCCACAGCAGTGAGAGGCCCGCATACTGCAAAAAAAACAAAAACAAACAAACAAAAAAACCCAGTGGTTGGGAGCTCTGAGAGCGTTTGGAGGGGAGTACCTCTTTGCAGAGTGGGGAGAAAATCTCCTCTGCCAGAGATGCACGCATCCATAGGACAAGCCTAAGAAATTTGGCGAATGAAAGTTACGAAGGTTTTTGACCATGAAGGTGATGTGATAGAGGTGTTTCATGAAAATTTATCGCGTTGAGGTTTGCAGGTTGAACTTGAGTGGGAAGAAACTGGAAGCAGGCCAACCAATTTGGAGGTTACCTGAGATGCTTTACGGTATGATTACCTCAGAGTTCCCACACATTACAATGAAGTCAGTCAGAATCTGATGACTCAGAGAAATGAGATTTAATTTTTGGTCTGAACCTTTTTCTGGTAAATGGAAGGAGGGCTTTTTGTGAGGGAGGTGTGTTAGACATGGAGGGGCTCCACCTGGATCCCCATTCAAGGAAGGATTTGATGCTAAACTGTGTGTGGGGAGTTAGGTCATCAGGCAGCTTCCAGCTCTCAGCATGGTCAGGATCCGTCTCTGTGCTTGGGAGGTACCAAGTCGTGCCTCTGGCGCTGAAGCTGGCCATTTCTGCCCAGTGCTGGTCATTCTGATGGACGGTATTTGCTCCAGGGCTCCCAGATGGGTGAGCTGTAGCTTTGTGGGAACTGCACGGAAGTTCACCTTTTCCCTTTCTTCATTTCTGATTTCACTTCTTCCTTTTTTTTTTTATAAGTGTTGATCCCTAACAAATATATTTCTACAAAACTCCATCAGGGTGTTCATTTCCAGAGAACCCAACTTGTGACAAGAGGGCAGGGAAGGACACGGATCAAGAGGAGGCAACAGAGTGATACTGATGCTTGAATCTGCTCTTGCATAGCCCTTATACAGAAGTACTAAAAGAAGAATTTCCACATCAGAGAAGTGGTAGTGAGTGACGAGTGGTGCTCAGCCTATGGAAGTGGGGTTGGTGGTGGTGTAGCCCTTCTCAGCCCCTAAGCCACTTCTTGGTATTGCTGAGAACCTCTTCTCCATTCCTTTAAATGACGGCAGCTACCTTTGTTATTATTCTCTGTAAAATGAAGATGGACTGGGTTATTATGCTCCATATCAAGCAACTCCCAATGCTCAGTGACTAAGAACAATGGAGGTTTAGTTCTTTCACGTAACACATGCTCACAGCAGGTGTCCTGGGGAGTCTTGCTTTGCCCATCATGTTCTGGGACCCAGGATTTTGTTGGGCAAACTTGCAGTGCTAAAGACCTCTTCTCCCAATTATTCTTTTTGCTATACACCCTGCTGGTGGCCATGGCAGAGGGAAAAAGAGAATTGTGGAAGGTCTCACATTCAGGTTAAATGCTTTATCTGGGAAATGGCATACATGACTTGCACTCACATATACCAGGCAGAAGTATTCACATGGACTCCACCTAGGAAGTACATTCCTATTATGAGCCTCGAAGAGGAGGCACCTGGAAATATTTGGTGAAGACCACAGATAACTAGAAGGTTTTCATTTTCTCCTTCCTGTCTCTGATATCCTACTTCTACCATTTTCCCCTTAGCTACCTGAACTTCAAAATGCCAGCACACCCATAGACTATGCGGAGGTTCTGGAAGAATTTCCAGGGACTGAGGATTGTGGAGACGAGACTCCCCTCTCTGCCTGATAGGCTTTTGTCTCTGTGTGTGTAACGTTCTTTACAATATAAAGTGGGGTTAAAGGAGACTACTTCCTTCTGGAATTAAGTTAGACATTTGCGTAGCAACACAAAAGGGATGGAGGGAGAGAATTGGGCAGAGAAGAAAAGATATAATGGAAATCCCACCTTGGTGTTCATTATAATGTGAGTCCTCCAGCAAAATTACCTTGTATCCCTGACAAAGTTGAACGGTGTACTCCTGGTTATCAGCCACAGCTCCTCTCATTAGCCGTTCATCTCACCACTTACACAGTCATTTATCTAAATGGATATGTAAAATTACGAATAAATAAAAGAACTAATCCGTAAGGGCACATGAGCATAGGAAGGTAAGGGGATGGGATGGGAGAAATGCTAGGAAAAAATAAAAAGTAATATGAAACCCATAGTTTATGAAGCACAGGAAGAGATTTCTCATTAGCTCATCCACCTCATTATCTTTCTAGAAGATGTTTCAATATTCACTTTCACAAAGACAGTTTTTAAAGGTTCAATTTTTTCTTGCTTAAATATAGGTTCAGATATCTAGAGAAAAATGCATGTTTTCTAGAAATGTTCACCTTTACCGATAATGTTGTCTCTAGCTAGGGATTAGGAAAGTTTATTTTTCAAAAGCCAGTTACTTAAATGCCTTCAACATCATTGAATGTAGAAGAATAGAGAAAATGCCTGAATTGCAATTAGAATAATTCAGGTTAGAGAAATGAAGGCATTTCTTTTTGCGATACGCAGACCTCTCACTGTTGTGGCCTCTCCCGTTGCGGAGCACAGGCTCCGGACGCACAGGCTCAGCGGCCATGGCTCACGGACCCAGCCGCTCCGCGGCATGTGGGATCTTCCCGGACCGGGGCACGAACCCACGTGCCCTGCATTGGCAGGCGGACTCTCAACCACTGCGCCACCAGGGAAGCCCGAAGGCATTTCTTGATTGAAAAGGATACTGCACACTGGAGTAATTTATGATAACAATAAAAACTACCATGTATTGTGAGCTTCTGCTTACTATATTTCAAACACCGGGTTGAGTTTTTGTGTATGTTATTTCTAATCTTCACAGTGACTCCATGATGTGGGCTTACATGAATATCCCAGTGTCCAATAAAAAGGCTCAGAAAGGTTAAATAACTTGCCCAAGGCTACACAGGAAAAAAGAAGCAGAAATGATATGCAAACCCAGGTTTGAGAAAACCTCAACTACGTGTTGAAATTCAGTAGTGATGATGCTATTGATGATGATGATGATGATGATGATGATGATGATAGCAGTAATGACAGTAGATTATAGTTATTGATACATGCCCCCCTCTCTTATAAGCACTATTGATGCATTAACTCATTTAATCCTCAAAAAATCCTTTGAGCTCTAGTATACCATTTTACAGATGAAGAAATTGATATGAAACTAAGAGAAGTTAAGGTAGTAGTGGTTATTTATTAAAAAAATAACCAAGGCCAACTTTTATTAATCTTCACTCCCTGTAACATAGCATGAGGCAAATGTACAGAACTGTAGTTCTCCCTCCCTGTTTGTTCTCTTTTCCTTCCAGTGTCAGTACCAGGAGCCAGAGGATGTTGTGAAGGATGATGGTTAAGCATGTGAACTCTGAAGCTAGACTGTCTGAATTATAATCATAGCTGAATGGATTTGGGGAGAAGTCCCTGTATTAGTTTTCTTGGGCTGCCATAACAAATTACCAAAAATTGGGTGGTTTAAAACAACAGAAATGTATTGTTTCATAGTTTGGGAGGCCAGAAGTCTAAAATCAAGGTGTAGGCAACTTTATTGCCTCCAGAGTTGCAGGGGAAGGATCTGTTCTAGGTCTGTCTCCTTGCTTCTTGCGGTTGCTGATAGCCCTTGGTCTTCTCTGGCTTGTGTAGACACATCGCTCCAATCCTTGCTTCTGTCTTCACATGGCATTCTCTATGTGCCTTTGTGCCTCCAAATTTTCTTCTTCTAATAAAGACGCCAGTCATATTGGATTTAGGGCCCACCCCAATCAAATATGACTTCATCTTAACTTGACTATATCTCTAAAGACCCTATTCCCAAAAATGGTCACGTTCACAGGTTCTCGCTGGACATGAATTTTGAGGGGTACACTGTTCAACTCAGTACTGTCCCTAAAATTCTCTAAGTTATTTTCATGAGAAAAATGGTGATAAAAATTACCCCTATGTTATAGGCATGTTGCAAGACTTAGTATACATGAAGAAAATTAAGAACAGAGCTCAGCACAAAACAAATATTATTCGAGTGTTAACCATTTTAATGACATGACTAACTTCTACTCAAAACCTGATAGGATCAAGAGTTATGTTTGGGGTTAGCAGATGCAAACTGTTATATATAGAATGGATAAAAAACAAGGTACTGCTGTATAGCATAGGGAACTATATTCAGTATCCTGTGATAAACCATAATGGAAAATAGTATTTAAAAAAGAATGTGTATATATGTATAACTGAATCACTTTGTTGTACAGCAGAAATTAACACAACATTGTAAATCAACTGTACTTCAATAAAAAAAGAGTTAATGGGCTTCACCTCATGGCGCAGTGGTTGGGAGTCCACCTGCCGATGCAGGGGACGCGGGTTCGTGCCCCGGTCTGGGAGGATCCCACATGCCACGGAGCGGCTGGGCCCGTGAGCCATGGCCGCTGGGCCTGCACGTCTGGAGCCTGTGCTCCGCAATGAGAGAGGCCACAACGGTGAGAGGCCCGCGTACCGCAAAAAAAAAAAAAAATTATGTTAGACCCGATTCTGTTAAAAATAGGTATGTGCATTTTCCCCTGGCCCTTGTATTTTTCTGTAAATTAATAGAGCTGATGGCTAAAATTGGTGCTTACAGAACTTGGTTTCACTGCAGCAAGGCAGGCTTTGATCCCAGTCAATGTGACAACAGGGGAAGATCAATATACAAATCATTCTTTATATAGTGCCATAAAAAATACTGAATTTTATTCTATACCTTTTTGGAGGGAGAGTGTTCCCCTTTCCTTCCGTGGCATGTGGGATCTTCCCGGACCGGGGCACAAACCCGTGTCCCCTGCATCGGCAGGTGGACTCTCAACCATTGCACCACCAGGCAAGCCCCTCCCCTTTCCTTTCCTTTAGCTTATTATCTTTCCTCTTTTCTCTGTCAAGATTTTGCATCTAGCAAGATACGTGCAGGTATCAAAGGGAACTTTCACTGTGGCCCAAGCATAAAAAATTATCCGATTCATACAGCAAATAAGTGAATTGAGACAACAATTGCAATCTGCTGCTCTGAGTGAAATGAGATTTCATTTGGGGCTTCCTAGACCCCTGGCCCTGAAAGAAATTAAAATAAGATTACCTGACAGTGCAGAGGATACTATGTTTTAAAGCTAAATCCTATAGTCAGCTGCTGATTCTGCTTAGTATTTCTTAAGAAGCCCAATGAATGATTTATCACTAGATTGAGTCAGTGTTTATTTTCAGTCACAGATCTTGGAACTGGAGGGTGCCTTAGAGTATCCAGCGCTGCCCCCTTGTTTTACCATTGAGGAAATATTTACCTACTTGGGTTTGTAATGGGCTGTTACATATGACATGCTTCATTTCCCCTCGGTCAACCCTCCCTCCACAGTTCATTCCATTCTTAAAGCTCGCAATTTATGGTACCTGAATATGCAGGAATGATTTTTGAAAGCAACAGTTTGGTTCAACAGAAGAAAGAAAAGTCACAGAAAATGAAACAAAATCCCTGCCTATTAGTTACTGTCAGTAGGAGCCAGAGTGTTAAAGGAGGTTAAACTCAATGGCACAGTGCAGTTTCGGAGTATTTAAGTCTAGTTGAAGCTTGCTGAGTTGCAGTGCTTTTGGGTTCACATCAATTAAATTTTTCAAGTTTAGAAAAGTGGTCGTGCAAGCTCTCATTTTGCTCAAGGAGACTTTCTTTTCAGTATTGGCAGCACTTCCGTATATAATTTTAAAAATTAATTTTGCTTTGCTGTAGTTGAATTTTTAATGAATGCATATTTTGTTAGGCTTCCCCTTAATCGTCGCCATGTGCCAGGAGAGAATTGATTTGCTCGTGAAGAACTTGTATCCACAATAGTCATTCCCAGGGTAAGTGAATGGGCGTTCCACTTAGGCTCTGTTTAAAAGAGTTCGTGATGTGGTCATAACAAGTTAAACTGACAGTAATAGAAAAAGTAATAGAGGATAATAAAGATATTACAATGAAATGCTCTATCTTATTTCTTTCCTGAGAGCATATGCTGTTTGCTTTGAGATTAAAAAACTATGCTGGGCTCTGGAAGGATTTGATTTGACTTGTCATTTGAGTCAGCCTCTGAGATTAGGACAAGTTGTATTCTTGTCTGTCTTGGGCTCCATGGCCAGCATATCCTCACCTGTTAAATGAGGTACCCGAGCCCAGAGATCTTTGAGTTTCTTCTTGCTCTGAAATTGAGCGTCTTTATCGTTCCTTGATGAAGATGGCCATTGCCCAAAGAGTTTGAGGCACTTTGTGAGTCTGCTTTTTTAACTGATCTTAAAAAACATTTCAAACAAAACAAAATGACAAACAAGCAAGTTCATTCATTTAGATGGAAGTGGCTCAGGCTGGTGAGCCAGGTGCTGTATATCTCCCATCAGACGTATGATTATAAGAAAAAATTTACAATAATCTTGGAATCAAGAGCTCTGGATCCAACTGCTCACTTTGTTATTTCCTGGGAGAGTCTCCTATTTTCTTTAGATTTCACTTTCCTTAACTGTAAAATGAGAATAGCCATACCTTCCCTACTCACCATGTAGAATTTTTATGATGAGCCACTGAGATTTGTACTTGAAAGTCATTTGCAGGTCATATAGAGTGTTCTAAGCTGAACTGTCTGCCCTAGAGATTTCTAGATCATAAAGAACACATGTGTCCTTTTAGGAGAGAACATATCAAATTTCACTTTGTTCTCTCAAACAAATCCTAGACGCCCTAGCGCTCTACATAGCATTACACCCTACAAAACACTTGAAAAAAAAAACCCCAGAAACATCATGCACCTGTGTACCTGAAGTGCTTATATCATTGCTGGTTACCTTTACATGAGCACCGCTCCCAACCCTAGATAGTCCCTAGAAAGAGATTCTGGATCTTTCTCTTCCTGTTTTTGGCCATCAGGGCTTGGCACTTCTCTCTGCAAATGTCTTCAGATCTGAGATCTCCTCTGGCTTAGGAACTCTCTCTTAGCTCTTAACATGTCTTTAAGACGATCTCTAAAGATCGTTATTCAACTTTTACTCCTTCATTTAGTAAAAATATTGTTGAGTATTACTATGTACTTGGTGCTTTTAATCCCAAGAGTAGAGTTTTGAACTTGACAAAATCCTGGTCCTCATGGGCCTCATAAATGATAAAAGGCATCACCTGAAATATCTCAGCTCGTACGACCTCTTGAACCAATTCTTAGGGTACATCAGGAAAACCCCTTCTTTCCCATTCCTTAAAAAGACTCCTTTTAAAATCTCCCTTTCGGGCTTCCCTGGTGGCGCAGTGGTTGGGAGTCCGCCTGCCGATGCAGGGGACACGGGCTCGTGCCCTGGTCCGGGAAGATCCCACATGCCGCGGAGCGGCTGGGCCTGTGAGTCATGGCCGCTGAGCCTGCGCGTCCAGAGCCTGTGCTCTGCAACGGGAGAGGCCACAACAGTGAGAGGCCCGTGTATCACAAAAAAAAAAAAAAAAAAAAAAATCTCCCTTTCTCCTGAGAAAACGGGGAAAATCTTCTGAACAAGGAATATTCCTCCTTGTCTTTCTTTTATTCTCTGAAAGGAACTTTCTTATAAATACTCAGGAAATAACTATTTGTTTTAGAGCTGTGCAATTAACATAGTGTGGAGACCTACTTTGTGTTTATTTTCTTTGTAAATTATACGTTTTGATGGTCCTAGACGTAGTTATAAAAATCATAAGGGAAGCTGAGAAACAGAATCCCCTACATTCACCACATCACATTGACTTACCTTGTTTCAATTTATGAGCATGACTTTCCTCTCTGTAGACTGACCTTGTCCAGGAATCCTTTCTGGTGACCTTGTCCTGTCATTGATGTTAGGTGGCATTGACAAACCTTCTCTCAAAGTCAAGAGCAATGCCTGTGGTAGAGCCCGACCTCACAGCTGCAAATGAGATTAGAGCGACCACAGCTTTGAAGAACAAAGTTGGGAGCCTAATGCAGTAAAATTGCTGATCATCATCAATGTTGATTAGTCTGTTGAAGGAGAGAGAATGAGTCAGCAGCTGTCACCCACTGCTGTCTAACAGGTGAGAAGACTGTGTGTTGGCAGGAACGCAGTGGATCTCATGTGCCTGGATGGAGTGGAAGTGACTCCAGGCCCAGATTAAGAAAGTGTAGCCATCCAACATAGCTGCCTTACCACAGCTGGTTGGATTCCTGAGCCAGCACCAGGATGCTCAGTGTCTACTGACATTTGGATGAACATCTATTGGCTATCTCTTTCTTGCTCTCTCTCTCTTGCTCTCTCTCTCACCCACTCTCACAAGTTTTATTGAAATATAATTACCATGCCATAAAATCTGCCTGCTTAAGTGTGCCATTCAATGATTCTTAATATATTTAGAGACTTGTACAACCGTCAACTCAAACCAGTTTAGAACATTTTCATTAATCCCCAAGAGATCCCTGGTGTTCCTTTGCAGTTAATACCCATTTCAACCCCTAGTCTCCAACAGCTGCTCATCTACTTTCTGTCTCTATAGGTTTACCTTTTCTGGGCATTTCATATAAATGGAACCGTTCATGATTTAGTTTTCTGTGTTTGGCTTTCTTCACTTAGCATAATGTTTTTGAGGTCAACCCGTGAAATAGCATGTATCGGTAGCTCATTCCTTTTTACACATGAATTGTATTCCATTGTATGAATATATCACATTTTGTTTTTCCATTCACCCACTGAATCATACAATATGTAGTCTTTCGTGACTGGCTTCTTTCATGGAGCATATGATTCCAAGGTTTGTTTGTGTTGTAACATGCATTAGTATTTCATTTCCTTTATTGCTGAATGTTATACCATTATATGAATATGGCATATTTTTCTGTTCATCAGTTTATGGATATTTGGGTTGTTATCACTTTTGGGTTATTATGAAAAATGCTGCCAGGAACATTCATTTACAAGGCTTTGTGTGGACATATATTTTCATTTATTTCAGCTATATCTGAGTAGAATTGCTGAGTCATGTAGTAATATGGTGTTTAAACTTTTGAGGAACTGTCAGAATGTTTTCCAAAGTAGTTGTACCATTTTACATTCCAAATTATAATATTTAGGGTTCCAACTTCTCCACATCCTCATCAAAATTTATTAATATATTTTTATTGCAGCCATTTTAGTGGGTATGAAGTAGTATCTCACTGTGCTTTTAAGTTGCAGTTACCTGCTGGCTGATGATATTTATGTGCTTGTTGACAATATGTGTATCTTCCCTTAAGAAATGTCTATTTGAATCCATTGTCTATTCTTTTTTTTTTTTTTTTGCGGTACACGGGCCTCTCACTGCTGTGGCCTCTCCTGCTGCAGAGCACAGGCTCCGGATGCACAGGCCCAGCAGCCATGGCTCACGGGCCCAGCCGCTCCGTGGCACGTGGGATCCTCCCGGACCAGGGCACGAACCCATGTCCCCTGCATCAGCAGGCGGACTCCCAACCACTGCGCCACCTGGGAAGCCCCATTGTCTATTCTTAATAGAGTTATTTGTCTTCTTATTTATTGTGCCATAAGAATTCTTTGTGTGTTCTAGCAAGTCTTTTATGCAACATGTGAATTGTAAGCATTTTTTTCCATTCTGTAGATTGTCTTTTTATTTTCCAGTGGTATCTCTGGAAGTGCAAAGGTTTTACTGTTGATGTAGTTCAATTCATCTATTTTTTGATTTCATTAATTGTACTTTTGGTGTCCTAGCCAGCAAACCATTGTCTAAGCTACTGTCATGAAGATTTGCTTCTCTATTTTCTTCTAACTGTTTTAAAGCTGTGGGCTCTTATATTAATTATATGATCCATCTTGAGTAAATCTTTGCATATGGTGTAAGGTAGGGGTACACATTTCCAATTTTTTTTTTTTTGCATATGGATATCCAGTTATAGAAGCAACATTTGCTGAAGAGACTATTTTTACCCCATTGGATTGTCTTGGCATTCTGAAGGGTATGCCATAGAAATATCTGAAGGGTAGAAATATCTGTCTTACTCTTTGGAAGGAGAGCATTCGTTCTTTCACCATTCAGTATGATGCTTGTGGGTTTTTCATAGATGCTCTTTATTAGGTTGACAGTGTGCTCTTAACTTGTTTTTATTATGAAAGGGTGTCATATTTTTTTCAAATGCTTTTTCTGCATCTATTGAGTTAATCACATGAGTTTTGTTTTTTATTCTATTGATATGATGTATTACATTAATTCATTTTCAGATATGAAACCAACCTTGCATTCCTGGGATAATCCCACTTTCTCATGCTGCATTTTTAAAAATATGTTGTTGGATTCAGTTTACTGGTATTTTGAGGATTTTCTGTATATATTTATAAGAAATATTGGTCTATAGTTTCTTCTTTTATCTTTGTCTGGTTTTGGTATCAGGATAATACTAGCCTCATAGAATGAATTGAGAAGTGCTCCCTTTTCTTCTGATTTTTAAGAAGATTTTGTCAGGTATTCTGAAAGAATTGGTATTAATTGTTGTTTAGATTTTTGGTTGAATTTACTAGTAACATAATCTGATCTTGGGTTTTTCTTTGTAGATAGTGATTTTGATTGCTAATTCAATCAATTTACTTTTTTAAGTTTTTCTGTATTTTTCCTTGAGACAGTTTTGGTACTTTCTGTCTTTTAGGAGTTTTTCTATTTTACCTAAGTTATCTAATATTTTGGCATATAGTTGTTTATAGTATTCTCTTATTATCTAGTTTATTTTTATAAAGTTGGTAGTACCTTTTATTTCTCTTTCTAATCGTTTGAGTCTAAGGGGTTTTGAGTTTTTAAATTTTTCAGTAAGTGTTTTCAGCTATAAATTTCTAAGCAACTGCTTTAACTGTGTCCTATAAGTTTTAATAATATTCACTGATCTCAAAATATTAAAAAAAATTCCCTTGTGACTTTTTTCCTTGAACCATTGATTATTTAGGACTTATTTAATTTCTACATATTTGCAAATTCTCCGAATTTCATTCTTATATTTATATCTAACTTTATTCCTTTGTGGTCAGAGAATCTGTTTTTAAAGATAATTCCATTTCTTTTACATTTAAAATCTATTGGTGAGAGGAATTTGTATTCTTCTGTTGTTAGGTAGAGTATTTTATGGATATCTGCTAGTTTAGTTGGTTTATAGTGGTGTTCAGTTCTTCTGTTTCTTTTTTTAGTCCTCAACCTAGTTGTTCTATCAGTTAGTGAATGTGAGACATTGAAGTCTCTAGCTATTATTGTTGAGTTGTCTAATTCTCTCTTTAGCTGTGTCAGTTTTTGCTTCAAGTAATTTGGGTCTCTATGGTTAGGTCCATATGTTTATAATTGCTACATCTTTTTGATGAATTGACCCTTTCATTTTTATAACATGTCCCTCTTTATCTCTAATAATACATTTGATTTAAAGTCTATTTTGTCTCATATTGGTATAACTACTCCAGCTGTTTTCATGGTTTCTCTTTTCCTTTTTACTGTTTTTTAAAATTTTTCTATTTACATCTGAATTGAAAATGTGCCTTCTGCAGACAGCATTAGAGTTGGACGCTGTTTTTTCCTTCATTCTGACAATCTCTGCCTTTATATTAGATTAGCAAATTTATTCACATTTAATGTTATTATTAATACAGTTGGAGTTTCATTTGTCATTTTGTTTTTTGCCTTCCAAAGATCCTCCTTTACTATTTTCACTTAACATTTAGTGAATATTTTCTATTGTAACATTTTAATTCCTTTAATTAATATTTCAGTATATATATATGTATATGTGTGTATTTATATATATGTGTGTGTGTGTGTGTGTTTTCTTAAGTGGTTGCCCTAGGGCTTACCATATATTTTAGTCTATCAGAATCTGCTTCAGATTTACATCATAATTCCAGAAGGTACAGAAACGTTGTTTTTATATATCCATGCTATATCCATGTTGTCCCTTTTTTGGTGTTATTTTTGTCATACATATTCAGCTATATATGTTACTATCCCCAAAATACATTGTTATAATTACTGCTATATATAATTTAATGTCTTTTAAAAAAGATGATAGAAGAAAAGACTGCAAGTGTATATTTATAATGTTTGTTAAGTTAAACTTCTTATTTACTTTTTTCTGGTTTTCTTATTTGTTCCTGTGGATTCACATTACAGTGTGGTGGCATTTTTTATTCAAATGCAACTTTGCTTCCACCCACTTTCTTTATGAGGTTTTGCCAACTATATTACATTTCTGTATGTTGTTTTGGCCTAACAATACAATTATCTTCATATTATTTTATACAATAATTTTAAAATCAGTTATAAAGGGAGTCTTTATGATTACATAATTACCCTTATGGTTATTCTTTCTTTTTCCACGTAGATTTGAATTACTGTCTGGGGTCACTTGCTTTCTGCCTGACAAATTTCTTGTATCTTTTACAAGTGGATATGCTAGCGTGAATTCTTTCATTTTTTGTTTATCTTTCTGGTACTACCTTTACATGTATGTTATATTGGTATGTTTAGTGGTGTTCCATGTTTGTCTAAGGCTGTTTATTTTTTTTTCATTCTTTTTATCTGTGTTTTTCAGACTGCATAATCTCCATCTCTCTTCAAGTTTGCTGATTTTTTTCTTCTGTCAGTTCAAATCTAGTATTGAATCCATCTAATGAATTGTTTATTTCAATTGTACTTTCAGATCAGAATTTCCATGTGTTTCTCTTTTGTACTTTCTGTCTTTTTATTGATACGCTTTATTTGGTGACACATTTTCTTCTTATCTTTTATTACTTCTTTAAGCGTGTTTCCTTTAGTTCTATGAACACATTTATTACAGCTGCTTAGAAATCTTTGTCTGCTAAGCCCACAATTTGGACCCTCTTAAATCCCATCTCTGTGCCTGCTTTCATTCCTGTGTATAGGTCAGGTTTTCCTGTTTCTATCAGAAATGGTAACTACATGGTATTTTTCCCCATTCTTTGTCCCCACTGAAGAAAAATGCTTGACTTTGTGATCATGATTTTTAGTGAAGTTATGTGACAGTACACAAAGCAAAAGGAGACAAGATATTTGGCTTTTGTGTTCCAAAAGTTTAAGTTCTGTTGGTTAATTTAGAGGATTTTGAATAAAATGGTTGGCAGAAGCAGAAGAAAGAAAAGGGGTGTTCCATGCCTACTCCCAACCATACTAGAAAAAGAATCACATGGGTGGAAAGGAAAAGAGGGGAGATGGTAAGAGAATGATTAAAGAGGGGAAATGTAGGATCTTTGAGAGAGTGGGACCTGGGACCTGATTCAATAACAGGATGCTCAGAGGGTAGGGAGAGGGTAGAGAAAACCATCAGTGAGAGTAAAGAATGTCTGTATACTGGGCCCATGTGGATAGAGACCTAGACAGATATGAAGAGTTTCACTGGAGTAGAAGTTGCAGAAAGATGTTTATGCCTCAGCCTACTCTGGTCATAGCAAAGGTGACAACAGACTTGAAAAGCCTTATGGACAGGGAGATGGATTATCTCAAAAGTGACCTGTGTGTATCTATGGCTGAGGATAAAAATAGGGAAATGTAGGTCTCACAGTGTTCTTATTTATATAAGTAACTCAAGGGCAGATGTACCATAATACCTTAGCCCTATGTAAGTCCCTAAAATTTAGAAGCAACCAGGCATTCATGCAGTAGGAGGCCTTTGAATACAAAATAATTTGCAATATTGAAAGATGAAGGACTTTTTTTACACACACACAAGAATAACCAGGAAAACTTAGCAAAGAAGAGTAATGAGATGGGGATAATTCTACCACAAATCAAAATATATAGCCCTTGTATTTAAAACAGTGTGGTGTTGGCACAGGAATAGACAGACACACCACGGGAGAGAAAAAAACCCAAATAATAGAATCAATTGCATATAGAAATCTAGTATGTAATAAGAACAACCCCTGAATCAGTGAATCGATGAGTGAAATTATATTTCTAATAAGTGATTTTGAGATAAGTAAATACTCACGTTAAGGATATCAAGTTGGATCCATTCCTCACATTCCACACCAAGATAAATTCCAAATGGATTAGGTATTTAAATGTTAAAAAAACAAAGTACCAGGTAAAATGGCTAAATTCCTTTATACGCAGAGAAAGGCAAAACTTTTTCCTAATCATGAAAAAAAATATGTGCCAAATAAAAAGAAAAATGACAGGCTGGGATACAGTGTTTGCAACTTACAGTGCAGATTTTAAATTAACACAATATATAAAGAACTAAAAGTAAGAAATATGCCAACAATTCAATATTTTTAAATGGGGAAAAATAGGCCACAAACAGATTACAGAAAATGAAATGAAAATTGCCCCTACACAGACAAAAATATAATCAATCTTTCTCATATTAAGAAGAATGCCAATTTAAAGTACAATAAATTTAAATATTTTTTCTGGTTAGTAATGGTGCTGCAGTTTCTCACCACATTGTAGTACATTTCTTTGATAGCACTTAACACAGGAGACTTGGGTAATGGTTATTTGAGATGGAGATTTTAAGGCAGTTACTCCCTGCTCCTACACTCTTCACCGTACTAAGGGCGAGATTATCTTTTTCTCTCTAGTTCTTAGAATAGTGTAATTACCTGATTTGTGCCCTTAACTGATTGAACCCTCTGTTCAAATGCTTAGCAGAATCATAAATACACACCCATAAAACCAGCATCATTTATACTATTCCAACTTTCTAGTGAGATGCAGCAAAGTGTAGTGGGCAGATACATAGCTTTGCAGCCAGATTATTTAGGTTCAGTTCCTGGCTCTGCAATTTACACCTGTGACTTTAGGCAAGATACTCATTCTGTGTTTGTATTTCCTTTAAATGGTGATGTAAGTAAAGATAGTTACCTACTTGTAGGGTTATTGTGAGGACTAAATGATTTTTTTATGTAAAACTCTCACAACAGTGCCACCTTGTAAGTTTAGGAGTCATATAAGTATTTTCTACTACTATTTTAATCAAGGAAATAGCACTTCATTTCAACCCAAAGAGATTGGAGAAAACCTCGGGAAAAGATGATGAAACGGAATATATTAGGTTCTTGGAGGGCAGGGAACTCTCTTTTCTATTTTTACCTCCTTACCTCCCATGGTAATTTTGTGACAACAATTATTGTTGCATATTGCGGCAGCCAGTCTTGTACTTACCATCCTACCCAAAGTGTAGAGAACGCTGATTTCCCCACCATATCCTTACTTATCTCTTGTGCTTAGAAGGACCAGTGAGTATCAAGACAGGGGTTATTTTGAAAGACAGGCTTCCAAGCTTTCCAAAATTGTACTGAATAAGTCAAAGAAATTGTTGAAGCAATTGGGATCATGTGCTATAGCTTGGTGTTTGTCACCTTGCAACAGAACAGTAAACACTGAATACCATTCCTTGGCTGCATTTTGGGCAAACCAAATGTTGGTCCTTAAGATCTACCAAAGAATGTGTGGGGAATGGGACATCAACTTCTCTAAAATTTCCATCCTTTCAAAAATGTGAATAATAGTAATGATAATAACAGCAATAATATGAGCTGACATGAAAGACTCATATTTTCTTAATCATACACAGAGTGTGATTAGAGGCACATTTAGAAAAAAATTGTTATTGTTGATCTCTGACATAAATATGAGCAAATTTAATCTGCTTACTATGAAAATACAGTTTCAGGATGAGTCTCCTGTCCCCCTTCCATCACTAAGACCCTTCAATATAAGAGCCTGGAGCTGCCTCCTGGCTGGGTCCATTGATGAATGATGACTCTGTAACAGTTGGTAAGAATAAGAAGTTAAGAGTCTGCTGTAACCCTCGGGGAACCAGAATCCATCTCAGCTCATATGTCTAATACTCCTGTTGTACAAATGACCTTTAGTTGAGAGTTATAAATATCTACTTGTTTTAAAGATACGGAGTTGGAATCACTAATTTTATTTCTAACAAACCCTAAGAGCAAACAAGAAACCATACAGTCTGGAGGAAATAGAATAGTCAGCATTGAGGTTTGGATTGACTTCTGAACAACTGGGCCATGAATGGACAGAGTGCCCTTAAAATGTTTGTTTTATTAAATTAGCTGATAGGGCAATCTGAATTAAATTCAGTGTTGTAGATTGCAGGGGCAGGGATCACAGCACACGTCAGGCAGAAGAGTCCGTTTGGATCAGGTTTGGGGAAATAGCTAAGCTTAGAAACCAATCTTTGGTGACAAAATATCTTGTCCTTAGGAAATGGGGCTCCAGGCAAGAACGTGTAGACTGATGATCGTCTACACGTAACCCACTAACCCAGTGACTGGGGAAATAAAAACCAATGTCACGGTGACACTGGCAATGGGGAAAGGAAATTGAATCAGCCCTTTTTCCTAAGACATCTCCTTGAGGAAAGGCTGATTCAGTACCCATTTGCTAAACTATTGGAGGGCTCTTTTTATTTCACTTTCTTGGGAAAGGGGGCCAGAACCTGGAATTGGGCCAAGCAGTTGGAGGAAGAGACTAAATGAAGATTGTTTCTAAATTTAGAGGCATTAGAAGAGCAGAAATCCAGGCAAGCTTTTAGAGAGAGTTACTTCCCTGAATGTCTGCTTTCCTCCCAGAGCTTCCCTGAGCAGCAGTCCCAGGTAGTGGGAAGTGGTTGGGCTCAGGAATGAGACACACCTGAGTCTGCATCCTGTTTCCACCACTCACTACTTGTCCCATCTTGTCCAATTTCCCGAACCACTCTGAGTCACAGCATCATCATCTAGCCAATGATAATGATAATGACTGCAGAGGATTATCATGAGGTTAAATCAGAAAATCGAACTAGAAAGTCTGGCACAGAGTGGGTGTTCAAAAATTAATGTCACTTATTTTGAACTCAGAGAGAGCTTAAAAATTTTGCTCCTTTTTTCATCCAAGCAACTCAACGAAGTAAAAATTTGTCCTCATAATTTGGCTATCAATACTTTATCAAAATTAAATATGAACATATGCATTTATCCAATAATTCAGGTTTTAAGTTTTTTTTTCCCTCAGTGATATGAGAAATGTATGTTACCTTTATTCACTTAATTGGAAAAAAACTAGAACCAACCTAACCATCAATTAATAGGGGTAGAGTTAAATAAATTATGCTATACTCACACAGTGAAATATCATGCAGTCTCTAAGATGAACAGAGTAGGTATCTATGAGTTGATTTTAAAATATGGTGAAGAAAAATGTATAATATGATTCCATTATGGTAAAAAAGGCATTTGCGTATGTGCTTGTATGTATAACTATTTTATGGAAGAAGACAAAATACTTTATATTTTAAATGTAGTACATTTAGGGAGTGGTATAAATATGTGAAGGGTTATTTTTCAATTTATACATTACTATAGTATTGAAATTGTAATCCCAACCAGATATTACTTTTGTGATTTAAAAATAGTAGTTAAAAGTGGTTAGCTTGCTTTTTTAATCCACAGATTTAAGAAAATAGAGAGAAATTTGAGATGATTAGGACACTAATACAATACTTTCTTCACTACATGTTTTACTTTTTATTCTTTCTTTAAATAATTCAGTTTCACAGAAAAGTGCAGGAAAAATAATAAAACCTTAGACCTAGCATTTGCCATCTTAACATGTGCCCTCTTGATTTCAAATCCTTATTTATGAGTAAATAGATAAATAGACAATATATATACTAATATATGAGATACATCAGTTCTAGAATGTTAGAGGCTCTGTTTTTAACTTCTCTCTATGCTGTTTCTATTTCTCCTCTGGACTCACTACCTGAAGTGGTTTTCTTCCTTCCCATCCATGTGTTTTTGCCATGGATTTTTATAGCAACCCTTTGTAGTAGGTATTGTTATCATCCTGAGCTTACATATAACGAAATTCAAGCTTAGAAAGGTATAGTAACTTACACTACCTGCATGGGTAGTAAATGGTGAAGCTTAAATTCAAACCAGGGCAATCTAAGTCTTCAGATGTATTCCACTAAGAAGTGATTATTTTTTTCTTGTGTGAGTGAATTTATCTTATCTGAATCTTATTGTTATGGGTTGAATTGTGTCCCCCACAAAAGATATGTTTGAGTCCTAACCCCAGTACATTTGAATGGGACCTTGTTTAGAAATAGAGTCTCTGTAGTTGTAGTCAAGTTAAGATGAGGCCATGCTTGGTTATAGGCCCTCATTCCATATAACTGGTGTCCTTATAAGAAGGGGAGAGACACAGACATGCATGGAGGGAAGAATGCCATGTGAAGATGAAGACAGAAATTGGAGTGATGCAGCTGTAAACCAAGGGACACCAAAGATTGTCACCCCAAGAAACTAAGAGAAAGACATATAACAGATTCTTCCTTAGATCTTTGAGAGAGAACAGAGCACTGATTTTTAGATTTCTAGCCTCTAGAAGTGTGAGATAAAATAAATTTCTGCTGTTTTCAAGCCATCCCAGTTTGTGGTACTTTGTTACAGCAGAACTAGGAAAACAATACACTTATTCATTTGACAAATATGTGTTGAGCAACACATTATTGGTATGAGCAACAACAAGTAAGAATCTGCATTCTTGAACCAAATTTCCTAGGTCCAGATCCTGGTTCTGTTACTAACTACAGTTAACTTGGGGGTTGATCCCTATATGACTTATAGTCAGCCCTCCTTATCCTCTGCAGCCATGGATTCAACCAATCATGAACTCTGTAGTACTGTAGTATTTACTGTTGAAAATATCTGCATATAAGCGGACCCACATAGTTCAAACCTACGTTGCTCAAGAGTCAACTCTTGTAATTGCAAGATTTGGGGCAAGTTATAAACCTCTCTGTGCTTCAGCTCTTCAGGATATTAAGAATGACATGTAGTCTTTACCTGTAACATAAAAGAGTGAAAGGAATAAAATAATAAAAATAAAAGCATATTTTAGCAATATATAAAACAAAGAGATTATGGAGATTATCAACAAAACTAAAAGGAGACACAAACAGTAGATAAACTTAGTAAGACTGGTCAATAAGAAAAGAGAAAATTGGTCGGTTTTATATTTTCTAGTTCTTCCTGGTTCAGTCTCGGAAGGTTGTGCTTTTCTAAGAATTTGTCCATTTCTTCCAGATGGTCCATTTTATTGGCATATAGTTGCTTGTAGTAATCTCTCATTATCCTTTGTATTTCTGCAGTGTCAGTTGTTATGTCTCCTTTTTCCTTTCTAATTCTGTTGATTTGAGTCTTCTCCCTTTTTTTCTTGATGAGTCTGGCTAAAGGTTTATCAATTTTATTTATCTTATCAGAGAACCAGCTTTTAGTTTTGTTGATCTTTGCTATTGCTTCTTTAATTTCTTTTTCCTTTATTTCTGATCTGATCTTTATGATTTCTTTCCTTCTGCTAACTTTGGGGGTTTTTTTGTTCTTTTTTCTCTACTTGCATTAGGTGTAAGGTTAGGTTGTTTATTTGAGATGTTTCTTGTTTCTTGAGTTAGGATTGTGTTGCTATAAACTTCCCTCTTAGAACTGCTTTTGCTGCATCCCATAGGTTTTGGATCTTCGTATTTTCCTTGTCATTTGTTTCCAGGTATTTTTTGATTTCCTCTTCGATTTCTTCAGTGATCTCTTGGTTATTTAGTAGCATATTGTTTAGCCTCCACATGTTTGTATTTTTTACAGTTTGTTTCCTGTAATTGATATCTAGTATCATAGCATTGTGGTCTGAAAAGATACTTGATACAATTTCAATTTTCTTAAATTTACCAAGTCTAGATTTGTGACCCAAGATATGGTCTATCCTGGAGAATGTTCCATGAGCACTTGAGAAGAAAGTGTATTCTGTTGTTTTGGGATGGAATGTCCTATAAATATCAATTAAGTCCATCTTGTTTAATGTATCATTTAAAGCTTGTGTTTCCTTATTTATTTTCATTTTGGATGATCTGTCCATTGGTGAAAGTGGGGTGTTAAAGTCCCCTACTATGGTTGTGTTACTGTCGATTTCCCCTTTTATGGCTCTTAGCATTTGCCTCATGTATTGAGGTACTCCTATGTTGGGTGCATAAATATTTACAATTGTTATATCTTCTTCTTGGATTGATCCCTTGATCATTTTGTAGTGTCCTTCTTTGTCTCTTGTAATAGTCTTTGTTTTAAAGTCTATTTTGTCTGATATGAGAATTGCTACTCCAGCTTTCTTTTGATTTCCATTTGCATAGAATATCTTTTTCCATCCCCTCCCTTTCAGTCTGTATGTGTCCCTAGGTCTGAAGTGGGTCTCTTGTGGACAGCATATGTGTGGGTCTTGTTTTTGTATCCATTCAGCCAGTCTATGTATTTTGGTTGGAGCATTTAATCCATTTACATTTAAGGTAATTATTGGCATGTATGTTCTTATTACCATTTTCTTAATTGTTTTGGGTTTGTTATTGTAGGTCTTTTCCTTCTCTTGTGTTTCCTGCCTAGAGAAGTTCCTTTAGCATTTGTTGTAAAGCTGGTTCAGTGGTGCTGAATTCTCTTAGCTTTCACTTGTCTGTAAAGGTTTTAATTTCTCCATCAAATCTGAATGAGATCCTTGCTGGGTAGAGTAATCTTGGTTGTAGGTTTTTCCCTTTCATCACTTTAAATATGTCCTTCCACTCCCTTCTGGCTTGCAGAGCTTCTACTGAAAAATCAGCTGTTAGACTTATGGGGATTCCCTTGTATATTATTTGTTGCTTTTCCCTTGCTGCTTTTAATACTTTTTCTTTGTATTTAATTTTTGATAGTTTAATATGTGTCTCGTTGTGTTTCTCTTTGGGTTTATCCTGTATGGGGCTCTCTGTGATTCCTGGACTAGATTGACTATTTCCTTTCCCATGTTAGGGAAGTTTTGTAGTATAATCTCTTCAAATATTTTCTCAGACCCTTTCTTTTTCTCTTCTTCTTCTGGGACCCCTGTAATTGAATGTTTGTGCGTTTAATGTTGTCCCAGTGGTCTTGGAGACTGTCCTCAATTCTTTTCATTCTTTTTTCTTTATTCTGCTCCCTGGTGGTTATTTCCACCATTTTATCTTCCAGCTCACTTATCCGTTCTTCTGCCTCAGTTATTCTGCTATTGATTCCTTCTAGAGTATTCTTAATTTCAGTAATTGTGTTGTTCATCACTGTTTGTTTGCTTTTTACTTCTTCTAGATCCTTGTTAAATGTTTCTTGTATTTTCTCTTTTCTGTTTCTGAGATTTTGGATCATCTTTACTATCATTACTCTTAATTCTTTTTCAGGTAGTTTGCCTATTTCGTCTTCATTTATTTGGTCTTGTAGGTTTTTACCTTGCCCTTCATCTGTAACAAATTTTTTTGTCATTTCATTTTTGGTTTTTTTTGATAGATGGTCCCCGGGGGTTGCTTCCGTCCCCTTAGGTTTCCGTGGTCCCCCACCGGTGCCTGGTAGGTACCCTAGTTGCGAGGAGATGCGAATTCTGCGTCCTCATAGTTTGCCATCTTTGAAAAGAAGGAATCTTAGCCCATGGATTTGGATCATTCAGGTCCCATGGATAAAGCTGATCCAGCCTGAGAGGCTTGTCTGCTCACCCTCTGGGCTGACCAAATTCTTAAAAATTGATCTTTGTTAATATATCTAATAAATCTGACTGAAAATACACTTAATGGTTAAACGTTATAATCTTTTCCATAAAGAATTTGCACATCTTTTATGAGCTTTATTGCCTTCTATTTATTGCTACTCTTTATGGAATCTTATATTTCTTTGCATTTCCTAATTATTTCATAGTGTATGCAAACTCTGTTGATTTTTATATATAGATCTTTTCTTTAGTAACCTTGCTGATTTATCTTAGTTTGTTGATTCTTTGATTGTCTATATAGAGAAATAAAGAGTACTTTAGCTCCCTTTGTAATTATTATATCTTTTTCTTATGTTATTGCATGAACCAAGACCATCAGTGATGAAAAGGATACTCACTATACTCACTTCTAGTCAACAGTGTACTGCTAGTGGCAGTTCACAGGAGGTGTACTATGAATGACCAATGATCAAATAAAAGAATGCTCCATCTCATTAGTAATCAGAGTGGACCAAACTAAAACCACAGAGATGCCGTTTAACTCACATCTCATTGAAAAATATGACAGCTTCAAATGTTGTGAGGATGCAAAAGATCATAAAATCACTGACAGAGGGCTAAATATAAGCAATCATTTAGAACATTGGTCCTCCAAGTGTGGTCCCCAGACCAGCAGAATCAGCGACACCTGGGAAATCGTTAGGAAGGCAAATATTGAGACTTCATCACAGACCTCCTGAATTAGAAACTCTGGGTCTGGGGACCAGAAATCTGTGTTCTAACAAGTCTTCCTGGTGATTCCAAAGTATGCTAAAGGATCCTGTCTTAAAGAGACAAGATAGTAAGCTATTTGACAGTAGCTGGTAAAGATGAAGGTATAACAGTTCTAAGTATAAACCCTAGAGAAACTCATATGCATCTCTACATCGAAACATGAACGAAAAAGTTCATGGCTGTATTGTTTAGTATAAAATTGGAAATTTATTGTAACTGTCCTTCAGTAGGAGAATGGATAAACTACAATACAGTCAAATAATAGACTTAAAATGAATGAGCTAAAGTGAGTAAATCTGGAGAAATAATGTTGAGGGTTAAAGCTATGCTGTATAATGCTACTTGAGAAGGTGAAAACTTATTGAATGTTAATGTATGCTAGGTACTGTTTTAAGTGCTTTATGTGTATTTCCTCATTTAATTCTTCAAGCAACTCCATGAGGTAGGAAATGAGATTAGATACATATATACATATGAGGAAATGTTAGTACAAAGAAGTTAAGCAACATATGTAAGGTCACATCGCTTGTAGGTGGAAACCTGAATCCAGAACCTGGGCTCTAAGCAGTACTGCCTGTTGGTAAGGAAATGCGTCATTGATACTAAGCTTATAAGAATGCAAAATAAGACCATCTATTATTAATAGATAAAAAACAAATACAGAAGAGTAGCTACCTCTGAGGACACACGGAAGAGAATAGGTCCTGGCATGGTTTCAGCTTGACTGAAAATGTTTCATTACTTTAAAAAATTTTAAAGTAAATAGAGCAAGATGTTAATATTTTAATTTTTTAAAAAACTAGCCATTCTATGCCCAAACTTTTTCTTTGTTTGTAATGTTAAAAATACTTAAGAATGTCCCGAATAAAACATACCTCATCCCTCATGCCACAAAATCATTCTGATTTATTCTTTCAGAATTGGACTTACAAATACCTTTTTAATTTGTTTAAGAACCCAGGAGAACTCACAGCATAACTTCAGAGTTTCCCAGATCTATGACCTGAGACAAAGTCAGTGAGAGAAAGAAGTCCATGGAGAACCAGGAATAATTTTGCAAGTGATCTCCTGAGCAAGGTTAAATTATTATTAAGCATTCTGGGCATGGAGATAGCTAGAAGGTTTTACTTAAAAGAACATTCTAAATCTATTTCACTCTTTGAAATTTAATTTTGAAAATTAACATTTTATGTTTGTAGCATCCAGCATAAAGGCAGTGTCTGGTTTACTTCTTAGAGATACCAGCTGTCTTAGAAAATTGTTCAGAGCAAGAGATGACTCACTTTGTATAGTTCCTGGACAGACTGGAACAGATTTCAGGCCATCTACTATTATCACTAACTAATAGAGGTCAAGCTATTCCCACCTTCACATCACAACATTTTAAGCAGCGTGTGTCCTGCCATCAGTCACAGTCAGATGTAGATAGAGGAAGATGAACGTCATCCATTCTCCTTGTCGTGTCCATCCATCACTGCCTTGGGGAGTTCCGTAGAGCCTAAGGAGGAACTGTAAGTGGTATACAAAATGAACCTAGGGTGAGAATTCAGGAGATACGTGTGCTTGTCCCAACTGTGTTATAAAAATAATAGGATTTTACAATGTTACTGTTAAAGGGACCTCATAGATCATCTCGCCCAGTGCCATCATTTTGAAGATGAGATTAGATCAGAGTGAGGAAGTGACTTGGCCAATGCCTTGTACAACCCATCATCAATTATGTGTTGAGAAACGAATGAACTGAAGTGAGAGGTGTTCTCACATACAAGTCCTGGACTCACAGTCTCAGCCTTACTACAGAGCAGTGCGACAGTGTGGCAGATGATGAATAACCTCTCACGGGCCTCTTGATTTTCAGCGCATTAAACGGGGATGCTGTGAGCCCCCTGCCTGCCCTCAGGTTTACTGTGAGAGTGGAATGAAATGGAGGCATTTCTGCACTTCTCTCTGTTTTGCTTTTGGTCATACCGAGGTATTCAGTCTAGATGTAGATGCCATCTAGTCCCCCCAAATTAAAATGTTCACAAACACAGAGGTAATTGGAGATCTGTTTACCCACTGTGTGATAAACTGTTGCTTCTCCTGCTCAGCCATTATAGCAGAAGTGTGTTTGTGTTGTGTGTGTTTGTGTTGTGTGTGTGTGTGTGTGTGTGTGTGTGTGTGTATTGGGGGAAGACAAAGTAGAGGCAGGTGAGGCAGGGGAAGATGCATGAAGCACCCAAAAGGTGGCAATAGCAATTTGGAAACAGCCTAAGAAGGGGACAGTGGTGGGAGGCTGGAATTGGAAAACAAACTTCCAGTTTTATAATTTGAGCAAAAGATAATTCTAACCAAATCAGTCTTACAGAGATTAAAACAAAATAGTATGTATATCTGGATGTTCCTGGCTACCTCTTCTACCCAAACCTAATGCCATGTAACATCTTCATATACGATCCAGAAACAACTCAGCATCTTTCCTGTGTCATAATGTATATTGTGCTTCTTGAAAGCATGGCTGATGCAAGCCTTGAAGGATGCGAAATAGCCATGTCACTTGTCACTAGTAGAACCGAGCTCCCAATTAACCTTTTCCACCTGCCCCAGTTACCGTGGGGCCTCAGCACAGGTCTGCACTTCTCAATATGGGGATCCTACTCTTGTTGTTTAGTTGGGACCATAAAGCCACAGAATGAATATTCATGGATGTTCATTTTAGTTGAAAATTTAAGGGAAATATTAAGTTACGTAACAAACAGTTTAAAATATTTTCACATAAAATGGACATATGTTAGTGTCAAATGCAAAACCTGCATGCTTATGGAAAAAACAATGACTACAAGAAATTTCCCATAAGCTCATGCTTCAGGTGATCTCATAGGCCCTGGAACTGTGCGTTTGTTGTCTGTGCTGTAAAGGAGAAATGTCCCTCATCACTTCACCTATCATGTACCAGGCATCGGATGAGAGTTGTCCTCTGGGAGGAGCTGTGACCATGGGTGAGATGGATTTGCTGGGCTGAAGTCACATGCCATAGAGGAACCCAACTGAGAACTGTCAGCTAGCAACTGCAGCTGGAGCCATGAGCCTCAGTCCTGAATGGGAATCTGGGCAGTGCCCAATGGGACCCACCACATCCTGTGTCTGCTGGCTGCTCCCTATCTCACCACTAACTACTGGTGAGAATTATAGGACTCACCATGGGTCTGATATGCAAATAAACATAGCCTGAGAGATAGCAGCTGTTTCCAGTGAGAACCATCTATTGTCTTCAAGGACTGCCAGTGTGGATTAAATTCGGAAGCAAGTAAACACAGGGAAAGTCTTTTCACACACCGTCAAATAAGATCATTTTCCAAAATTACCATTCTTTTTGACTCCCTTCCTGTTCCCCTTCAAACAAATTATTTCCGTTTCAGGGTGCCAGAATTTGTACTTAATGATTGAGAGATTTGGGTGAGAAAAGCCTTTCCTCGCTTTATGTATGTATTCACCTGTGTAATGTAACAGTCATAAAATTGACCCTGCTAGTTAGGAGTCATTGTAATATCCTTTAGGGCTAAAAACGTCCCAACCAAACAGTCTTCTTTCTTTCTTTTTTTTTTTTTTAAGGCTCTTTCATCACTTTTCTTCCAGGAAAGAGAAAGGAAGAAAATGTACTTGAAAATGTCTAAAATGTCTTATTTATGTAAAAGTTTAATGTTTCAAGGTTAAAAGAATTTGAGGATATGTCTTTTTTTTTTAATTTGGGAACTTCAAAAGTCATAAAATTAAAAAAATCATCAAAAGGCCCTCAGGTATGTGCTCAGGTGTAACTCACCCACCTGATGCTAAATGCTGGTGGGAGTGCTGTCTTCATACAATCTTTGCTTTTACTCAACCTCATCCCAATTCAGGGATTAATCCTTTCCCTTTTTTCTACCCGCTTAGGAGACTAGGGCAGGGTAAGGAGAGATAAGCTTGGAGATACGTGACAAAGCAAACCCAAATATTAAAATACTAAGAAAGATAAAAAGAGGGTCTGAGATAAAAAAAAAAAATGGTAATATACCATGAACTAAGGGGCAGGGAAAATTAACTTACATGCACCTGCAGTCAGGAGAAAGGAAGGGGATGGGGGGAGAGAAAAAAGAATGAGCCTTATACGAACTCAAAGAAAGGAAAATCATCGCATTTATTTGGATTTGGTGTTATTTAGGGTTTCAGGCAGATGCAGAAAGTAATCATTTTCAGAGAGACAACAGGAGAGAACAAATTTTGGAGAAAACACACATGAAAATAAAAAAGTTATTGAAAGTAAGCTATTACATGGATTTTGACTTACTAGTATCTAATTTCTTAATTTTTTACTCAGAATGATCATATTATTTTAAAATTTTAAAATCATCTTTAGGAACTAAAAAACATTGCCTTTCATTTAACAACCTCAGTCCTTTGTTTCCAGTTCCCAGAGAGAAATCATTCATGCTATTGCTGGAATCGCCTTATTTATTGCCCCTTGAGACCCAAGCAAGGACCAGTACTTTAAGACCCTGCCTCAGTTAGCAACTGCTGTGAGACAAATAAAACAGAAAAACAATAACAACAGGGTCTGTGGTGGTGAATTTGTAGTGTGTCCACTTAGGTAAGCTTGAACTGTGTTTCCCAGAGTTCCCTTTGTTGTGTCATTCTAGGTCAGTGTGGGCCACTAGAGATGTTTTGCTGCAGGGGGGCAGGTGGAGGTGACGGCTTCATGTTTGTGTGCTGGGCAGGTGGGTGTGGAGTGTGCAGTACAGTAACAGCACACCCACAGCTTATCTCCTGGGTCACCTTGCTGCCTGGGCTGCAGCTCCCTCAGCCACACTGGATCTCCTCCTCCAGTGAGATGCATGTCAGGTCTTCCTGCAGGGACACCCCTATCATCTAAGTTGGAGCCTTCCAGGGATGAGCAACTGATGGGAGTTCCAGTCAGTCCTCACTGCTCACCCTCACAGGTTCCAGTGTGTCTTTGCTTCCTCGGCTTTGTGGTCACTTTCTTTTCCCAGGTGCCTGCTCTTGAACAGTAATTACTATCAAGGTTGCAAAGAACAAAGAGTTTTCTTTGGGGTATTAGGAATTGCAATTTGGGAGACACAGTTTTGGGTGAAACTGAAAGAGTGTTCCAGGGAAGAGAAAAAGTTACAGGCTTATAAAGGCAAAAGCCACAAGGTTGTTAAGGTTGTCTTGCAAGAATTACGATTGGCTCCATCACAAAAAGGAAATATTTGTCCTTAAGGGTTAGGCTGTCCCGAGTTATTTAGGGTTAGGATTCGATAAGGATCTTGAGTTTTTTGGAAGATTGTGCAGGTGTTCTGGATTGCCATTGTTAAGACAATAAGTGGTCAGAAGTTCAGACTACATCTAGGGTGAGACGTGCATTAAGTCCCAGTTCCTCGGTGGCCTCCTGGCTCCATTTGAGAGAGCTCTCTTAGCCATACTGACTCCATTTTGATATTCCTTTCACACTGCTCTTTGGACATCAGCACTAGATATGCAAGCAGCAGCCTCTCACAGAGTGTATAACCAGCTTTCACAATTGCTCAAGGTAAAATCGCTGAAATTTCCCTTCCTTCTTCCATTCTCCTTTTCAACTACTACAGTTTTTGCTGGTCTGACTGAATCTTTACTGATACAGAATTTTGAACTAGAAGTGGTTCTAGAGGAAAATTGGTGACAAGAAAGTCTGGGGAAGAGGTATGTGGGTAGACCTCACTAAATGGGCAGAGAATGTATATAAACTTGTTTCCAATGCAAATGCTCACCAAAGAGCAAGGAGGAGCCTCATAATCAAGTGGGTAGCATGGCTTATCCTGTGGACATTAGTCTGCCTATTTGCCTGGTATCCCATTCTTCCCACAGGCTCATGAAAAAAGTGGCCATGATAGTAGGGATGGTCATGCATTGGATCAGCAGCATGGCTTTTCCACTTACAAAGGCGAATTGGCTGAATTCACTGGTAAGTATCCAGTCTTCCAATAACAAATACAACACTGGGCCCCAGTTAGAGTAGCATTCTCTGAGTGGATAAACCAGCCACCCAGTGGAAACTTGACTATGTAGGACTACTGCCATCATGGAAGGGGTGGCACTTTGCTGTTGTTGGAATAGATGCTCTGGATATGAATTTCCCTTCTTTGCTCATCATGCTTCTGCCAAAACCAACATCCCTGAACTTATGCAATACCTTTATTCACTGTCATGGTGTTTCCACACCATTGATTCTGACTAAGGCATTCATTTAAAAGCCAGTGAAGTATGGCAGTGTGCCCAAGCTCATAGAATTCGCTGGTCTTACTCTGTTCCCCATAACCCTGAAGCAGATGGTCTTATAAATTGGTGGAATGGCTTTTGAAGTCTCAGAAATGGTGTTAGCTGGGGCAGCAACACCTAGCACGGCTAAGAAGTGTCATGAAATATGTTACATACTCTAAATCATTGACCAGTATGTGGTGCTATTACTCCTATAGACAGGATTCATGGATTTGATTATAAAGGAATTTCCATGGAAGTGAATCATCTTCCTATGACCCCCAGGGCTAAAATAGCAACACTTTTGCTTCCCCTCTCTGAAACTTTGGGCTCTGCTGGCCTAGAAGGGACTTCCCAACTGAAGAATGCTTTTACCAAAAGATACAACAATAGCTTAATCAAATAATTAAGCTGAAAGTTGAGGCTGTCTTCTGGACACTTGGGGCTCTTCATACCAGTAATCAATAGGCAAAGAACAGAGTTACTTGTACTGGCTGGGATAATTGATTCTAATTATCCAGGGAAAATTGAGTTGCTACTTCACAGTTGGGGTAAGAAAGACTCTGTTTGGAATACAAATGGTTCCTCTGGGGTGTCTCTAAATGCTCTCATGACTTATGATTAAAGGCGATAGAAAACGAAACAACCTGATACAGTCAGGATTGCTAGTGGTGTAGACTCTTCAGGAGTAAATATTTGGGTCACTTTAACAGACAAGGAACCACAGCCAACTAAGGTGCTTGCTTAAAGCAATGGGAATAAAGAATGAGTAGTAGAAGAAGGTGGTAAAAAAATACCAGCTATGACTATGGGACCAATTCCAAAAGCATTAGAAGTTTGCGTAACTCTTGGCCAGGCTTGATTTTTCTTAGATAGGTTTTCTCATGCATCTGTGATCAGCTGGCATTTTGGCTGGGACATGAAGCTCTGCTCCATGTTGTCATTCATCCTCCAGCAAGCCTAGTGCACCATGTTCTCATAGAAGTAGCAGGATTCTAAGTTGTGCAAAAGAGAGACCAAAAGAGTGTAGGACCATATTATGATTTCAGCCAGTCCAGACTCAGAGAAGGTAAGGGCAACCAAGTTTCAAGACAAAAGGTGTGGATACAAGGAGGCCTTTCATTGTGGCTGTTAATGCAGTTAGTCTACCACGGAAGGTTTATAGCTCATGGAGGACACTAGGATGCTGATAAATGTGTCATTCCTAGCAGAAAGTCTGAAAAATTTCTTAAAGCCTCAGTTCCTGACACCACACTTCACCTACTTAGAACTTGCTTCATATTTCTTACTCTGTTACTAAGAATTCAAATGTTTCCAGTGTCGCCTTTGCATCTCCAGTTTTAATACTTCAGAGCATCTGATCTTTGCTTGCATTTTCTTGATTATCCCTGGTAGCGACAACAGGAAGTTTGGGAATATTCAGGGTATCGCATAAACTATATCAACCTTCTTAAAGCCGCCTCAAATAAACATATTATCTAAATAAATTTTATGTAGCTTCTGTGCAACCGTAGTTGTAAAGACAAATTCGCGAATCCTTTTCCATTTACCTAATTTGAACCATATGAACTTGCCAGCTTTGAACCCTTTTTGACCTGCAGAAATGGTGGTGTCAGATAGTTGAACTCAGAGATTACTGAAAATTTTGGTTTTCCCTCTTCAGCACAGTGTCCTCAAGATGTCTCCTGGTGTTTAACGCAGCCTGGGACCTCCCATCCTTATATACTCCTGTCAGATACAGTTCTCCTCATACCTGGCCTACTCAGTGGGCCAGCTCAGACTTTAGGAGACTGAAACACTTCCATTAACTGCAGAATCAAAAGGCAACAAGAGGAAGCTAATGAGCAAAGGAGGCAGTAAAGTCTTATCCTTTCTCCTGTGAAAATGTCAATGTCCCCTGGGGTATCCATTCATTTCATTCTTTTATTGTGTTTGAGCTATACTAGGATAATAACAGTCTGATATTTAAGTCAGTTTAAGATGTAAATCTTCCTATTGCATAGTTTCCATGTGTTAGCACCTTATAAAAATCTTTATTATTTTTAAATTAATTTTTAAATTGCGTTTGTAATTATAATTTGCCCAGCACTCGGAAAGCGAAATAGGTGAATGCGGATATGTGTGGAGGTAAATCCCGGGAATGGGGTGGGAATAATAGGAACAGGGAGTTTGTTTTTTCTCTTTTTGCCTCCCTCCGCGCCCCCCTTTAAATTTCTCTATTCTCTTCAGTAAAGAGAGACTAAGATCTGGGATGTTGTATTTCTGGTGATGTATACAAACTAGTAGTATATATTTATAGTTCATCACTATAGAAATAGACATTGGATCATAAAGTGTTTCAGCTATAGAGGAAACAACCGTGCAGCGGTTGACCACCAAAGTCTACTGGTATGTCCTTCCAGTAACTTTTCCAAGGGGTACGATCATTTAGCTGATACTTGATTTCTCCCAGGGTGCTCTCCCACAATGTGAAGCAGTCCATTCTATTTGAAGCATTTCTGATAATGTGTAGTTTTCCTAAATGAGCCAATATCTGCTTCCCTGAAATTTTCATTCATTGATCCTATTTCTCCCATTAGAAGGCTATTTAGAAAAAAAATATTAATTTCCGTTGCATAACACAGTTAGGAATTGTGGATTTGTGTGAGTGCTATAAATTGGAAAGGACTATATGCAAATATGTGCTGTTACTACTGTTTCATATAAAAAAATCAAGTAATTGAAATCAACTGTCGAATCAATGAATGGAATAATTTATTTAAAAATGACCTAAGCTTCTCCCTATAATTAAATTCCTAAATTAGAGAACTATTATCCAAATGCTAGTCATTCATACTTAATTGAAAGTAGTATTTTTAGAAGCCTTTTCTAGAAGTATAAGTTGTATTTTACTTTTTCAAAGAGAAATCGAAGAATGAATGTTTTATAAGAACATCCTTAATATTCAATTAAATATTAATCTAAATTTTGTGATTTATCTTATAAAATATGATTTACATACAACTATTTATACATATTTTTGTTCGTAAAACTAGGTATATATGTAACTAAATACTTTTTTAAACACTTCATTCTTTGTTATAAGTGGCTTATCAAACACTGTACATATCTACTTGGCAACCCATAGATTTGTACTAGCTAATATGCTAATCAGGAAAAGATTCAGATGGAGAAAGAACTGATACTATGATTCTATTCTATTCTATATTCTTCTGGCAGTTCATCTGAATATCAGCTAATTTATTTTTAATGTTTTATCCCATTTGTCCTTATTTATCCTCATAATCACACTATAACGTTATTGGTCTCAGGTTACGAGACCAAAAACTGAGTGGCTGAGACAGAGAAAGACTTAAGTCAGCAGCCCAAGGCCACACAACCAGTGACTGGCTGAGCAAGGTCTGTTTGACCCCATTCCGCTCTGCCTTGAGTCTTACTCCAAGTCCGAATTGCCTACCTGACTCTGGTTTCCATGTCCTTCTGACAGGCTTGCTAGCAGTGCTGGTGTGTTTTTTGTTTCCTTAAAACCCTTGAGGACAAGGATTGCATTGACTTAGCTGACCCACAAGTGTAAGACACAATGTTTCCACTTTTGGTCTTTGCAGACAAGCCTCACTCCTTTGCTTGCATCAGGAAGGCAGTCTGCAGCTCCGACCCCTGGCATCACTGTGAAGTGGGCTGCTCTGTTTGTGGCATCCTTGGAGGTTCCAAGTGCCCTTGGCTGCTCATGGCTGCCTTGCATCCTAGCTTTATTTCTCTCTCTACCGTCTTCTTGAGGAAAATACCTTGTGTTAATTAAGTCCTTCTGGCACTTTTACTTAGGTTTTTATTTGTTCTCACCCAATCTGCTGCACTGACTTCCCTGAAGGACTTCCAGTCTGCCCTGTCCTGTCCATGCTCCAGAATGCCACCAGAGTGAGCTTTAAAATAATCGAATCAGGACACTTCCTCTGCTTAACTCCTCTTTTCCTACCCCTTGGAGCTAGCTGTCTATAACTGTGTAAACTTTATTTAGCACTACGAGGTGCTAATAGTCTGGCTTCAGACTGCCTGCTCAGAACCATTTTCTCTGTGAAAGTCCTCCCATGTGTCCTACACACCATCCACGCTGAACTTGTCAAGGCTCCCGTATTAGTAATTGCATTGGTTTCCTATGGCTGCTGTAACCAATTGCCACACATTTGGTGACTTAAAACAGCAGAAATGTATTTATTCACAGTTCTGGTGGCCAGAAGTCCAAAATCAGTATCACTGGGCAAAAATCAAGGTGTCAGAAGGGCCACACTCCCTCTGGAAGTGAGAATCTGTTAGTTGCCTTTTCTAGAATCTGGTGGCTGCCAGCGTTCCTTGACTTACAGCCACATCACTTCTCTCTCTGCCTCAGTGGTCACATTGTCTTCCCTTCTGTGTATGTCGAATGTCTCTCTGATTTCCTCTTGTAAAGACACTTGTGATTCCATTTAGGGCACACCTGGATGGTCCAAGAGAATCCCGCCCCCCACCAAGATCCATAACTTAATCCCATGCAGCAAAGTCTTTGCCATGTAACAGTCACAGGTTCTGGGGATTAGGATGCAGACATATCTTAGGGGGCCACTGTTTAGCCTACTACAGTTATCTATTACCGGGAAGCATAGTGCCCCCCAAATTTAGAAGCTCAAAACAATCCTACTATATATTATCTCCTAGTTCCTGTGAGCCAGGAATACGGGTGTGGCTTCGGCGGGGACGCTGGCTCAGAGCCTCTCACAAGGCCCCAGCCAGGACGAGACTTCATTTGGAAGGATCTACCTCCTGGTTGACCTATGTGGTTGTTTGAGTATTCGGTTCCTCGGGCTTGGTTGGACTGCGGCCTCAGTTGCTCACGAGCTGCTGGCTGGAAGCCTCTCTCACCTCCTTGCAACATGGACCACTTCATAGATCATGTCACATCGCGGCAGCTGACTTCACCAGAGTGAGCAAGTGAGGTAAGACAGTGCCAGCAAGACAGCAGTCAGTCTGTTTAACCTTAGCCATGGAATTTGAATCCTATCACTTTTTCCATGTTCTGTTTATGAGGAGAAAGTCACCAGGTCCACCCCAGACTCCATGGAAGGGGGATTACACAGGGGCAAGAATACTAGGGAGCGGACATCGTTGAGAGCCTTGTCAGAACCTGCCTACCTCAGCTCTCCAGACACGGTGGGTCCTTTTGCTACTACATTATGTTTTCCCCTCACGGTGGTTCAGAGCTGTCTGCTTGTAGAGTTCTTCCATATGCTTCCACTCCAATCTCAAGTAGCATCTCTACAGTGACGTGTATCCAAGCAATATTTGGAATCCCATAACACTTTATTTCCATCTCTCTATCGCCTATAGCTGTTGACACATTTGACTCTCCCATTAAGCTGGGCGTTCTTGGAGGTCAGGGGCTCTGCTCACTTCCTCTGGGACTCAGTGTCTTCCTGGCACAGTGAGTAGCACTTCATAAATGGTGCTCTGAATATTAGTTATTTTCACAAGTGCATAATTTGGTGCTCATTTGCTTAAAATGCAATCATTTGAAGTTTATTACTCATCATTTTCCTTGAAGAACTTTAGTCTATTGTGTTTTAGCAGTGTTTCTTTAGCTTTATTGTACAAATAAATCCCCTGAGAATTCTCTTAAAATGAAAATTCTTATTCTCTAAGCCTGGGGGTGGAGCTCAAGATTCTGAATTCCTAACACGTTCCAAGGCTGACGCTTGTGTTGCTTGTCCAAGGACCACGTCGTGCATAGTGAAACATAGAGAAATGAGGGAGAGAAGAAAGTAAAAGAGGTTATAGGGAGGGATATTTGAAGTAAGAGAATTTTCGAATAGTGAGATTGGTGTAAAAATAGGATGTGTCTGTGTGGTATGTGTGTGGAGTGCATCTGTGTGGAATGTGTGTGAACTAATGAGTTCATTTTCCTTGGAGTCAATCAGATGTGGGCTAGAAGTCCAGTTGTTGGGGACAACGTACACTCAGGTAACAATTAAAATAAGTTGGGATTTTTCTCAAAGTGATCTGTGGAGTGCTGTGTTTCTTAGTTCCCTAAGGACATCCATGCAAGGAAAACCTGCTGAAACATCTCTAATTTTATACATTTATACAATTCACACATTTTACCTATGGAAGTTCTGCATAGGATTTAATTTTTTAAAACAAGTGCAGCTGGCATAGCACAGGGAGATCAGCTCATTGCTTTGTGAAGACCTAGAGGGGTGGGATAGGGAGGGTGGGAGGGAGGCTCAAGAGGGAGGGGATATGGGGATATATGTATACATATAGCTGATTCACTTTGTTGTACAGCAGAAACTAACACAACATTCTAAAGCAATTATACTCCAATAAAGATATTTAAAAAATGAAAATAAACATTAAGGAAGACAAAAAAAGAAAAGACAAGTGCAGCTGTGAAGCACACACCCTCACTCACATAGCACACGTGCTGCACCGGAAGAGTTTCTCTGATTCTCTGAGCCCTGATCACAGAACCACCGTCAAATGTTAAAGGAAAGACTCCCCAATGCACAACTTTTCAATTTGATATATAGAGATTCTTCTCTAATCTTCAAACCTTTGATTAAATTGTAGTGAAAAACTCATGATCTACCAACTGTGTCCAACTGCAAAATAGCTCAAAACCCCACTGAGTAAGCAAACTGACTCACAAAATCCATGGATGATATGTTTATATGCTTTGTTCATAGTAGAGCCCCTCGAGCCTTCCTTCACTCTAAGACCTATTTGTTCTCATTTTGCAGACAACCTGACAACATGACATAATGGAAGGAACAATATGGTGGGAGTCCAGAGTTATGGTTGACATTTAGCTTTGCCAGGAGTAACTCCTATAGTCTTGGTTATGTCCCATGCCCTCTCTGGATCTCAGTTTCCTCACAAGACAGTTTTTTTATACCATATATTCATTGGCCAAAGTCCAGATTCCACCCAGATGTCACCCTCTCTCCTGCCCTCCAGCATCATCCTTCTTGGGCAGTCCACTCCGTTTATAATAAGTTTGGGGAAAGGGTTGGTGTTTCCTCACATCCTGAATTTTGGTTCCCATAGTAGCCTTATCAAACCATTCTGATATACCAGGCCATCTAATATAGAGAGGACTTAGACCATTCCCTTAGGAAGTGAGGGAGCTTGTGAGTTTGAGTAGCACTGCTTGCTTTCTCACTCTCTCATACGTAGAAAACAGGCAGAGAATTTAGACTAGACTCAAATTTCAAACTTCCTTCATTTTTAAGTCAATGTTTTGAACATTTTTAATAAACATAGGTATCAACTTTGGGAGAGAGAAGAAAAGAATCTTTCTCTTAGTTCCCCATAGTGAGAGTGTAGACTATGTTATATGATACGTACTCAAGCGTTCTTATGTTTTCTTCTCCTTAAGTGCTTCTCCAACATTTTTCTGACCGAAAACCAAGATAGGCACAGGACTCATGAATCAGCTTAACTCATTTTCACTTGTTGTTGAAGCAGAATGCTCTCTCTGAGGAGCGCTCCTGTGGAGGGAGACTTAAGTTGGGAGTCTCCATCCTTGGACTGCAAATAACTCAGCGGTATGGCCTTAGTTAAATCACTTTACCTGTTTGGAATTCAATTTCCTAAAGGAAATACTTTGGTCGCAAGAAACAGAAAAATGGAGCCACAGTAGTTTTTATCAAATTGAAGGTTATTCTCTCCTGTAGCAAGGTATCTGACCGTGGGCAGCCTCTGCTGTCATTCTAGCAGCTTAATAGCATTAGGGCCCGCGACTCTGCAGTTCTTCTGGCCTCGCCTCATTGTCTCAATATACAAGTTGTAGCTCCAGGCACTAGGTCTGCATTTAGGGCAGGAAGGAGAAGGGGAGGGAAGCAGCCCTCCGCTTCTGTCCCTTAGGTCAGCCAAAGGAAAAGCCGTCTCAGAAGCTCCCAGCAGGCTTTCACTTTGATAGAACACAGGAATACCCCAGCTGCAAGGGAGGCTGAGAAATTAAGTGCTTAGCTGTTCCAGTCTCTGTGGTGAGGCAGGCAGAAGAAAGGGATTGTGGTTATGCGTTGAGTTAGCCAACCCAACAGTGTCCACCACACCTTTCTCATATATAAAAGGCAAAGGTTGAGCTAGAAATGGTCCCTATGACCTTTCTGAGCTCCAACTGTTTGTGAGTCTCTGAATAGGGAGGAAGAATTCAGTATGTAGCATCACTTCTGTGTGTATAGCAAGTCCTCCCCCAGAAAAGCATCCCCTAATAATCTATGTACAGGTTGGGGAAGGAGTTGGAGAGAAAGTTCGGAATAAAAATTGACAATGAACCTTTCCAGGTTTCTCTATACAGTAACACATTTCTCATGTGGTAACACAGTATCATCCCTAGAAAGAGGCAGAGGAGGCCAGTATTCACAAGACAATGCTGTTCTGACAGTTAGGAGAAAGGTAAACAAAACAAAACATCTATTCAGATGGAAATATTCCTCAGAGAGGTACTAGCACACATACTGGAATTACATCATGATTTTTCAAATAAATTTGTATTAATGATTATAGATTTTAGAAAATTTACAAAATTAACAGAAACGCATTTTAATTCAAAAAGTTCTTTCAATCATCACTCACATACCTGTTTGCATGATCACTGTCTTACATGCATACCATTTTGTGCCCTCATTTTTCCACTCAACGTAATCAGATTATTATTATTTTACAGAAAGTGTTGTAAGAGGAAATAGAAGGAAGGGGAATGACGGAATGAAATAGTCATGGGAGAGTGGAGACAGAGGGACAGGAGAATCCTGCTGTCCTGATGAGAAACCTGGCTCCTTCGCCGATGTGTCCAAATTCTTTGTGTGATTACAAAGATGGAGACCTAAGCCAGCAGAGTGAGCTATGGCTCCTTGGACAGTGGGATGCACTCCAGGAATCCAAAATAGATGCTTAATATCCAACTACCTCTTGGCTCTTAACCACTTGGTGTGGGAAATAACTTTGACCCACTGAGCTCACTTCCCTTTGGAGTCAGCAAATGCTTTTGTGAAGAAAGCCGCTTCATATAGTATTTTGTAGAGAATCATGTTTGCTTCGTGTATGCTTTAAACACGTCCCAAGAAAGAAAAGTACTCTCTGACAAGCAGTGGTCCTCTGATACCAGGATCACACACACAAAGCCTACAGGAACCAGACAGAGAACACAATGTGTGTTTCCCTCAGTGAGAGATGACAGACAACAGTAGACCAGTGTTAACTGGAGTGTACCTAGACCTTCTCCTCAAATCTTCATGTGTTTAATATCGGATGAATTTCTGGGAGTTTGCGGCTCTCTTCTAGTGTATGAGAAGGTTTGAGCGCTTTCATATTGACTGTAGGGGTTGCTCACAAACCATTGTGGTTTGCACTGTTTGATATATGTTATTTTAACAACTCTGGTCTTTGCTTCTGGATCTAGAATTGAGAAAGTGTAGAAATAGAAAGTTAAATATTTCAGGAATCACTCATGCAGTGTGCCAATGATGTTCAGTTTTCCTCCCTTTTGAGCACATAGTAGGATTGCATTTTGGATTCTCTGTGGTTGACTGGGGCAGTGTAACCCATTTTTGTCAAATGGGTTATGAGCCTAAGTGATGAGTGTACTTCCATGCTAAAGCATTTAATTATATATTGTATATGTGGGAACCTTTAGAGCATTCTTTTCCTCTGGCACAAGCAACTAACAGTGTTCAAGGTTGTTGCTCCTATTCATCTATTCACAAGTAACTGCAAAGAGAAGCACCCTTGGGAAAAGTCTGATTGATAGTAGGAGTAAGAACTATACTTTGTTATTAAGCCATTCGAGTCTGGAGGATATTTACTGTCATCCAAAACTTAAGTCTATCCTGACTGCAAAGACTTCTGAACTGTAAAGAATTTGAGGTCTTTTACCTCAGGACATAAAGGAAAACTAAAACTGTCAGGGGTGTATTAGATATTTAAAATATAGCATATAAATATAGATTTACTAAATAGAAACTAGGAATCGGACCTAGTTCTGCCTTCTGCCACTGATTAGTTATGTAAATCATGGCTAATCACTTGATTATCCAATGGTACCATCAGTTAGTTCATTTAAGAAAAGCAGGATACTGTCATGTCTTTCCTTTTATTCATCCAGTTTTAAAGATAATCAGACAGTTCTCTGTCAGCTTCAGAAGGTAACCAATTACCTTGAGTTTGAATCCATTGTCATTCTTACCCGTATTAAAGCTCAAATTGTCCCACATAGAAGTCTCTTTGAATTGGCTCCTGTACTTTTTGCATCACCCTGGTAGCCTTTGATACTTTTCATGTTCTCTGTTATGTCAAGATATTCTAGGCCCAAACCAGAAATCAACCATTTTTCCAAGAAGCTTTAGTTTCCTGTAATAGAAAAAGAATTTTAGGATCAGAGTCTGGACTTGCTATTGGTACTAGTTTGGTCATGTTTTTTCTAAACTTTCAATGAACAGAAGTAGGGAGAAGTATGTAAATATGACATGTTGTGAGGTTTATACTGATATTTCAAATTCAAATTCAGGACCATAAGGCTTTTACGTAATTTCTCTGTTGATGTTGGGAAATAAATCTTCATGGATCTCTTGTGTTTCTGAAAACCTTGAGAGCAGAGATGTTGATCATCTTTGTTCTAGACTATCTTCTGAAGGTTATTTGTATAGTGAATAGCCTTGAAAGATAAAGATAATGTCTCCCTCCAGGACAAAGGCTAATGTATCAACCAGGGTTCTCCAGAGAAGCAGAATCAATAGCATATGTGTGTATATATATATATATATATATATATATATATATACACACATACATATATCCTATTGATCTCTCTCTCTCTCTCTCTCTCTATATATATATATGTATATATATACATATAAAATAAAATAATAATAATAAGGAATTGGCTCATGGCTCATGTGATGATAGGGGCTGGCAAGTCCAATACCCCTCTGGCAGGCCAGCAGCAAGCTGGAAATTCAGGCAAGGGTTGCTGTTGCAATCTTGAGGCAGAATTTCTTCTCCAGTTTTCACTCTTAAGGCCTTCAACTGATTGAGTGAGACCCACCCACATTATCAAGTGTAATCTCCTTTACTTAAGGTCACTTGGTTGTAGATGCTAATCATATCTACAAAATACCTTCACAGCAACACGAAGATTAGCATTTGAGTAAATCACAGTATATTATCTCCTTGTCAGGTTGCTACAGAAAACTAACCATCACAAGCAGACCTTCCTGCAGACTATTATAAAAGATTCAGTGTCCCTAAACTCCAGGTTACTCAGGTGTGATGCGGATTTGCTGAACGTGCAACACAGACCTAGGCTTCTCTGTGTCACCATCGTGAGCTTTGGGGGACAAAGAGAATTGATGTAAACATAATGCTCATGCTTCTTGCTCTGCCTAATAAAGCAATGAATAAGAAATTCTTTTGGCTCTGGACCAAAGTCTTGTGTGTTCCATCAGCATCCATGAAACTGTGATGAGCTCACTTGGTAGTTTTCAAGTAGGCCAAAATCACAGACCCTTCACAGTTCTTGGTGGTTACATCTGCATTTGTTTTCTTTCACCTGGAGAATTTTGGTTCTCAAGGACACAGTGGATAGTAGACCTAGAATGTTCCATAATTACTTATTTGCTTTATCCCACCTTACCTACACCACAGTCTCAGAATAACACTACTAATGATACCACCACTTATTATGATTAATGAAAATAGTTACCTTTTTTGCATATCTTATCCCTAGTCTCCTTTTGCTTTTTTAAGGTCATACTATGTCTACGTTGTCAGATTATATGGTCATTCCATTCTCCCTTTTAACCCTTATCTTGTCTTAGTTTCACAAGTGGCTACATATGTAATACTAGCAGTCCTTATGTTGATGTCTCCCTAGTAATTTCGATTGTCTGAAGTTTGTTCTCTGATAGATTCCTTAGGAAGGTCTTCTGGAGACATCGTGAAAATATTGTCTGAATTATTGAATGCTAGTAACGATCTGTGTCTTTTATACTTGAAGATCAGTTTTGCTTGTTATAAAATCCTTGTCTCACATTTTCTTTCCTTGTATGTCTAAAATACATTACTCAGTATTCTTCTGGAATAAACCATCTGTGTAAATATCTGGTAGTTTGGTTTTCTTTCCCTTTTAAGTCAAAAGAACTTTTTGCCTATGTGACCAAATATTTTCTTTTTCTTTTTCTTCAAAGTCCAGGAAAGTTATTAGGCTGTGTCTTGGTGACAGTTGGTAGTCTTAGATATAGGATGTGCTCTTTGATTAGTTTGTCTTTTTTTCATAAAATTATTCATGAACTAAAGTTTTTAGTATTTGTTTGCTTTTATATTTGTTTTCTTCAGAAAATGCTATTATATACATGTTGGACCTTCTTTGCTTAACTTTAATAATTGTCCATTTCTCTCAGATGATTATTATCTCTTTTTGATTTCTGAAATTTCCTTTTACCTTCTGTTTCCCTTAAGACATAATTTATTGTGATCATTCTCTTGTTTTTCTTCTAGTTTAGTCATCCCTTCTATAATATATTTTCTTTTATTTTTAATTTTTGAATTTATACCTCATTTTTGAATTTGCTAATTCGTGTTGTTCTTTATTGTTCTTTATAATTTCATATGTATTTTAGCTAATTTTTACAGTTTTTTTAACACAGTTTTACACCTTCCTTCATTTGAGCATGCTTTGATGATACTCTTTTATTGTTTACAGGAATGTTATTCTGTTCCTTCTTTTTTCTGTCTCTTTGTTTTCACAGTAACTTCTTTCTTTCTTGCGGTACACAGGCCTCTCACTGTTGTGGCCTCTCCTGTTGTGGAGCACAGGCTCCGAACATGCAGGCTCAGCGGCCATGGCTCACGGGCCCAGCCGCTCCGTGGCATGTGGGATCCTCCTGGACCAGGGCATGAACCCGTCCGCATCGGCAGGTGGACTCTTAACCACTGCGCCACCAGGGAAACCCCTTAAATTATTTTTGAAGTATAATACACAGATAGAAAAGTACACATTTCTTAACTGTGCAACTCTAAATTTTCAGAAATTGAACAAATGCGTGTAACCAACATCTACATTAAAGAACAGAATACTGTCAGTAGTTCATCAGCTTTCCTCTTGCCCCTTCCTTTCCATAACTTCTGACTTATAAAGCATAGGAGTAACCACTCTGCTGACTTCTAACAGTATAGGCTAGTTTTGCATGTTTTCGTTAATTATATGAATGAAATGATACTTTTTTGGCCTATCTTTTTTGCTCAACACTGTACTTGTTATGATAATCATTACTGCTGTGTATAAAGTTTGTTCTCATTTCTGTGTGACTATACCACAATTTATTTATCTGTTCTACTGATTATAAACATTTACATATCCTGGTTTGGGACAACTATGAATAGTGATGTTATGAACATTCTAGTACGTATCCTTTGACAAATGAATGTATGCATCTTTGTCGGGTATAGACTTAACTAGGGATGGAGTTAAAAGTTAAACATCTATTCAGCTTCAATAGGTACTTTTAAACTTTTTCCAGAGATTGTACTTCCAATTGAACTTTCATTCAGCACTACGGGTATGATCTGGGTAGGGAAAAGCTATAACCAAAACTGTCTTTTAGGAAACTAGTTCTGGGAGTTCTGTGTAAGAGTAGATTGAAGGAAGGAGACAACAAAAATAAAGACTAGTTTAACTATTATAGAAGAAAATAAGAGATTAGAATATATTAAATGGAATAAAGGAAAAGGTATGGGTATGAGTCACATGCTGGCAGGATCTGCTAAACCTATGTGAGGGAGAAAAAATTATGATAGTTTGCATAGGAGTTTGGTGGAAAGAAGATGGTGAATTCAGACAGGCTGTGCCAATGCAGAAAGACCTCAGGGCCTACTTAAATGCAACTCTTTTTCCCTATTTCCCATTCCTATAAGTCCTGAACTGATTCCCTCAGATTTCCTGTTAGCATGTAAATTAAGAAATAAAAGACGATATATTTTTTACACTTAACTAGTAATGCAGTGATTTCAGTAGTACAGGGTCCCAGTAACATAAAACACCCATTGAGAAGAATCTGCAATTACTGCCTTCCAATTCACATGGCTGTATTATTTTTATTTTACGTCACACAAAGTTCTTTAAAGCAGCTAATCGAAATTGACAGCTCCTGGGCTGCCGCTCTTCCCTCTGAAGCAAACAAGCCAACCCCACTTCTGTATGTCTAGCCTGTACTACATCCATCCAGATCCCTGTGCTAACAGCCAAAAAGCTCTAAATTGTCATGGCCTGGTTGCTGTGCTGTTCCCAAGCCTGCCCTCCCTTATGAATAGGAAGAAAAGTGTTCCCTGATGGGCTGAAGAAGGGCATAGGACACCAGCAGACTCTCCACATCATGTAGAAGTCTCATTTGGGGGCAGAGCCTTCCTGTGTTCTACAGTTTTCTTCAGTCTTCAGGTACTGATGAAATTTGCATGTGAACAGACTCTTTGCCTCTTATGGGCCCATCTGTTCCTGCTGTTAATTTTTCACCTGGGGCCCTAATTATAAACGACTCCGGGCAGAAATGCCTATGCCATCACTGACGGGAGATCAGAGCTTCAGGTGAGAAGTAAGTTGCTGGAGCAGATGGACATCATATGATCAAAGATCTTAATGTTTTGTCAATATCCACTGCATAAGAATGATAGTGAAAGGAAACATTGAAAATGGAAGCAAGGAAAATAACTCCTAACTATACTGCTCTTTTTTTCTTCCTTTCCTAACTTACCACATGGCACCAGTAGTGTAGTGTCATGATCTGTAGGTATCAGAATCACACTTTTAGTAAGCCTGGCTTCCCTAGGGTCCATCATAATGAAATAGATACCCTCTTGGGATCCCATGACATCAGCATCCCAGGAATAGCCAATGAAACATCTGGAAGACCACTCAGAGGAAGAGGCCACCACAAAGTTTGTATAGTCCAAATCTTTCTCCCCAGTATAAGCAGATTAATAATTCCTCCAGATTCAGCACTACTCCCATCTTTTAACTCATGAGACCATTGTTACAGGAGACAGGAGGGGAAGATCTCTTCCTTCTCCTATAGTGATAGGGAGTTTCAGCCAATCAGCTGTCTAGGAAATTTCCTGAAGTATGTACTCCTCATATGTATGTGCTGAGGGTATACAAAGTTCTTCATCAGCTCATAAGCTGTTACTTAGAAGAGGTCAATTTAGGCCAGAAAGAGCTAACATGGGGCATCTAATGCATTGAAGGAGCCTTTCTTAGTCTGATTAAGGATCACATTTCCATTTCCAAGAATGAAGTCATAGGCAGTTTTTTACCCCCACTATCTGAATGGGACTTGACACAATCAACCAGCCTCACAGAAAATGTATATGTACTAGCAAAATTTGTCACCTCTTGCCCTCCAGAGATCCAGTGAGGGGGTGGGGGGGAAGCAAGGATCCTTTGTCAAAGAGGAGTTACCTTTTTTCCCCACTCCAGGCAGGGTTTGGGCATACTCTGATGGCAAAATATGGGCACGCAGATATAGCCAAACAACCTACAAGTTCTTCAGGGAAGCTGGGTCTTCTATTGACCATGAGAGAAGAAATAGACAGTCAGTCAAAGGATCTCCACAAGTGATAGAAAATCAGCTTTCAAATCAGGCCAAGTGAGCAACTGTTGCCTTTGGCTCTCTTGAAGGATGGCTCTCAGGTCCTCTGTCCTAGGGGACCAGTTGAGTGTCCATCTGCCTTTTACTAGGGATGGTCAAGGTCAGGGCAAGGTTGCCTATCACGTCAAGAGTTAATAGTTATGTTTGGGCTTCTCCCTGTCCTCCTGAGCAGAAATATCCTTTTGAGACATTGGAAAAACCCAGGCACATGTTCCCATTTCAAATATAATGTTGGAGTCTAAATTCAAACTGCTGTAATATTATCAAGTTGTTTCAGGTGGCTTTATAGTTAAGGACTACTGGCTTCCACTACTTATAGGGATAATCTCATTGTTACTGAACTCAGGTCCAGCTGCTCACCACTCAGAAAGTCAGTACTCAAGAGAAAGTTCTGGTAGGAATGGAATAGGTGCTTTAATCAGAAGGCTGGCAGTCTGGGGAGAAGGCATACTTCTGTCCCAGAGCCAACCCCAGAGATTCTGCTTGGCCGTGAAAGTTTTTAAAGGGAAGAAGGGGAAGTAATCTCAGTTAATCATTGAGGTAGCAGATCAGATTCATCATCCTCTCCCATTGTGTGCAGACTTGTCAGTTCCCTGTGATCTTTCTTTACGTGCTATCTTGTTCACAGAGTTTGTTCGTGAGATTACTGAAGGGGAAGCTGGGCAAAAGATCTGGTCATCTGTTAATCACTTATTCTTCATTTCTATTTCTTTTCTCTGAGGAAAGAACCAACAGTTAAGACGAAGTATTGTGCGATCAAAAGGTTTGAAAGCTGTGCTTGGGCTGGAGATGAGTAGAGTATAGGGGTTCGTGGTTTAATATTAGTACAGTATAGCTTTGCTATGACAAGGCAAAAGGAGCCTCCTGCAGAAAGCCCTTTCCTGAAAAGAACTCTTTCCTGCGAAAAGCTGCTTACAAATCTCCACTGTCAGACCTCATTGCATTTCTGTGGGATCACGGGCAAAGGTCCATCTTCTGTAACTTCTTCATGCTGACATAGGGCACTGTATTCTTAGAGCGGAAGATGTTGACATGAGTCTGTAACATCTCTTTGCTGACAGTTTTAGTTGCCTGCTTGTATATATGGGCAGAGCAAGCTACAATTATTTTGATGCCCACAAAGGTACAGATTATTATGAGCAGTAGTGTTAATCCCATTCTCTTGAGGCCAGTTCTTAGAAGTGTGCTAGCCATACGTTCAGTACTGCTCAAGACGGAGCAGCTTATGTCATGGCTGCAGTCTGATCACGATGCAGTTAGCTTTTTCCTTCTGGTGGTGGCGTTACAGTATCTATAAAACAGCTCAGGACTGTGCATAAGACACTGAAAGGCTCTGTGACTTCATTGTCCTAATTCTCCTTTGTGACTCAGGGAGGCCTGGGAGACTTCAGCTTTTCTACAAACAAGAGGCAGGTGACCTGGAGGTGCCTTTGTATTTGGGGGGAGGGGGCCCACAGGGTTCTGCTTGGTTTCATCATGAGCAAAGATAGAACCTTTCATTGTAAATAAAATGGCATTTGTTTAGGTAGTGCCTAGACCCCAAGCAAGGAGGGGCTTATCTAAGGGATCTCTTGCTAAGACAGGTCTTGAAATAATGTGAATCTGCAGGTTCAGAAGATAGACATGTATCAGGAAACACAGGCGAGGAGTCTTGAACATAGAAATACAGAGGGTAAGACCATCTTTGGGAAAGAGGCGAGACCATTTTTTATCGTGGTGGCAATGCCATTCCTTCATAAAAGCTGGCAAAAAACAACAAAACATCCTATTTATGCAGCCCAGGATCATATCCACACAAAATGGGAGGAAGACAGAAAAGTAAATCTAGGTAAACTAGCTGATTTCAAGTTTTTAAAACAAAGCCTGAGGGTAAAAAATTTACAAAGTCCTAGTAAACGGATGTATACACAGATGAGATCGATATTCCACTGCCTGTCTGAACTGAATTTTCTTGCCAAATAGGTCCCCTTATATCAACCTAAAAGTAAGTCCACGCCAGTGAGCGATCATGTTATAATGCGACCTTCTTCCTCTCCTGCTTTTACCGCCCGCCCTTAAGGTGTTAGAATAAAATAGTTGCCACTTCAGGCCAAGAGTCAGAAAGAGTTGGTTAAACATAGACCAGCCCAAGCCTTTCTTTCTGCCAGGGCTGCTTCTCAGAAAATCAGTGCATTGGTTTCCCCATCTTGATTGGAAGCCTTGACTTAGAAGAAACATCTCCGATTTCTTTCATGTACATCCTCTTCATGTAAATCCTCTTACAAAGGATTGGCCCCCGTCACCACGTGCTACATACTGTCATGATTTTCAAAATAACGAATTTGTTCCTCTCCGACAGGAAAGAAAAAAACAAAAACATGGGGGTTCCTGGCCCCTAGCCTTTCCGCTGATTGAAAAGAAGTCTCAGCACCATTTTGACAAAGCTTTCTAACCAGATATTTTCATTACCTTTCGGGCAAGCATTTGAGTAGAAATCAAGATGGAGAGAAAAGTACTTCTCTTGGATATCTGCATAACGATCCCAGCCTGATGAATCTGCCTCAGTAATTGTGTATGTTGAAAATAAGAGAGGATGTGCCAGAAGCAGCCACAAGGTTTTGTTCATTTTATCCTTTTTGATGGCCTTTATACATGTCTGCAAATACTCAGGTTTCGTTTTGCAGAGTGGAAGTTTGGGCCAAAGCATTGTTTCACTGGCAAAGCTAACTTAACTTCATCCTGATGTGAGCATTCTTGACGGACTCACTAGGTGATCTAAGACAACTTTCTTATTCTCACTGAATTTTATCTTCCATTTTCTATTAGATTCTCTAATTGGCTATTTATACCACTTCCAGACATTTGTGTACTGTCACAGGATAAGTAAATTTAAAAAATGTAACATGTGTAGCCAGCCCACAGTTAATGAAGGAGTCTCATTTATTTTGTCTTGAAGTTGGTGGTTAGGAATTCAAAATTTATTTTCCCCTAGAAAAATATTATAAAGCATAGACAGGTTATTAATTTAGGCTACCATATTTTATTTCTTTATAGAATATAGATGAATATTAAAATCTATTTTTAAAACCCAGTTTTCTCGTTCATAACACTACTTCTCTATAGAACACATTTTCATTTTCTAGTTTCACATACCACGAGCAATACCTGTTCCCCGCATAATTCCACCTCCTTGCACTGGGTTAAAGTTGGGGGGTAGGGGTCAGCTGAGGTCCAAGTGGTAGCAGTAGCCAAAGTGGGGAAGGAAAGAGAGGAAGTCTCCATGGCAACGATAGCTCAGTTGGGAGGACTCAGTCCCCAAGCCTCAGGCATCTTCTGTTTCATGGGTGAAGGAATGAAGATTCTGAGTGTCCGTAGTAAGAGCAGGAAGAGTCAAGAAAACTCCAGCAGTCCCTTCATTGAGGTAAGGCTATAGGAAGGGAAGTATCTGTATGAAAGAAAGATTAATAATTGAGCATCATTCGTCCTCTGATGATGTCCAAGTTCTGTGTCTTATTAGTTGCTTATCTGCAGTTCCTGACACAATGCCAAGCACACAGTAGGCTTTAAGTAAATATTGAATTGTCCTGGGAGATTATCCTTGAAAGGGTAAAAATAAGACACTTTGGATAGGATCTAGCTGAAATAATCCTGCTCAAATTTATATTTCACTCTCTAGAGGGTTGTAAGCTTCCAAATATTTGTAAATGCTTACATACTGTGGTATACAAAGAGCCGGGGTGGACACTGTTATTGGAATAGAAATTCCTACCCCCCTCACTCTCATGATCCGAAATGACCATCCAAGAAACAACAGAGCAGAGGGGACAAGAACCCACATTTCAGAATCAAATGGAACTTGATTTGAGCTATAGGTCTGTGCCACGTGGCTAAGTGTCCGTTTTCTCAAACTCTCCACGTATTTATGTTTAAAAATGAAAATGTTTTTAGAAAAATTTACTGCCACATTAGATCTTTGTGAAGGTTAAATGAGATACTGGATGTAAAGTTGCTTAGTGCATAGTAAGAACTTAATAATTGCTACCTTACAAGGTTTCTCCCTTTTGGGAAATGTTATAGAATGGGCACATGAAAGCCTTCCTAGAGAAGACCTGAGACCAGAGGCACACCTGGGCCAGGAATGAATTTCAGAGCTCTTCTGCCAGACCTGAACTCACCTGAATGCTGATCACAGCCATTTCAGCAGGTCAGGGTGAGGGCGGGCAAGGCATGAATGGTGATGGTCACATTTCCTCCTGTGGGTTTGTGTCACCCACCATGACTTCCACATCCATTGCGCTTATGCCCCAGGCTGCTTTAGTATTAGTTTCGGTTTCTGGTTCTCCTCCAGCTGCGTGTCCATCAGGGTCCGTTGCAGAATATCAATCTGTCCTCACGTGGCACAGAAGCAGCGCGGCAGTCTATTAAAAATATCCCCAGAACTCTAGGCCTCTGATAGTCTCGACCCTCAGCGGTCTCACCGCTTGGAAGACATTGTTCCAAAAGTTTCCAAAGTCTCCTTTGTGATTTGCCTCTATCAGTCGTGTTTGGAGCTTGTCCCGGTGAATGAACTAACCCCATGGCTAGACCTTTGACAAAAACATTGTGTCTTTTGATGGTATTATCTGTTTCCTGAGCAGAGAGAAATCAAGGCTGGGTATCTTTGATTTTGAGAGATTATCATTTTCATTCTTCCTGGAAATACATACACGGGGTTATTTTTTATCACCTGCCTTCAAGTCAAGGTCCCCATGTCAGTATGTCATTATGTCACCTGTCACCTGTAATCACAGCCTTTTTATTAACTCTGTGGTCACAGTGTCATGACCTGAAACCGCCGCATGCTTGCTTCTGATTTCTCTTCCCACGTCTCTGAATTTCCCTTTTATGAGTCCATATTCATATGCTTTGTGTCTTACTGTCTTAGCCCCCCTCCACCCCCAGCCTTGGGAAACAGTATGGAAACTCATGTCTGCGCCCCGTGGAGCAGATGCGACCCTCTGAGGCTTCTTGCTTTTCTGGAGTAAGTCATGTCCACACAGCACCCTCCTGGGTTGGCCACTGTTCAGAGTTTATTGTCTCCAGGGACGTTTACTCCTGTGGTTCCTGTTCCGTCATCAATTTGTGCTTGTGAATTTCTCTTCCTCCTCCTTCCTGTCTAGGAGTCAGTTGGACAGAGAGGGAACTAGAGTAGAAGAAAAAAAGAGAGAGGCGAACAGAATTGCGGGCACAGACGAAAGTCAGCTGCAGGAAAAATATTAAAAGCAAACGTGGGTACTGTTACGGACCAGGAACTGTTCCAAGCACTTTTTATACCTAAGCACACTTCATTCTCATATCAAGCATTTGAAGTAGATACATGAATGAGAGGACTCTAGCATGTTTATAACAAGTGTGGACTTTGGAGGCCGATTGCCTAGGTTCCAATCCTCACTCTATTAACTAATTATGAGGCCTTGAGAAGTTACTTAACACCTCCATGTCTCAAATTCCCCATTTAAAAAATGAACCTAATATACCTACTTTGTACAGTTTTCCTAATAATTAAATATGTTAATATATACAAGCTATGTAGAACAGATCCCATTATATAATAAGCGTTCATTAAGTATTAGTTATTTTTGTTACAATTACTTATGTGTTAATAATTGTAATCTCATTTGCAGAGCCTGGCCAGGGCTATAGTATATGTCCACCAAGGACCATACAATCTGACTGTGGACAGTCATACCCCTTTGTCTACATGGAGACCCGTAAAGTCCACTGCCAGCTGCCCTTCTAGTGACTTCAGGAGAGCAGGGCACACTTCTCACACTCTCCCTGTGCACCAGTAATGCCAATAGCTTCTCGCACTCTGTTCAGTGGCAGATTTTGGTGAATGTTTCAAGAGCATTTCAACCTTTAGCATATTATTACCATAAACTGTTAAATCCCTTCCGTTATGAGAAGCAAATTGGGAACTAATTAAACGTAATCTTTCTGGAAAAATCCTGTTTGGGCTTTTCAGAGTGGGACAGACTCTATTTTATAATTCCTTTCTGAGAAATCCCCACTCCCTATTTAGAACTCTTTCAATTATTTATTAGCTCAATGATGCCCATGAAACATCCCCTGGGCAGATGAACATACTGTGAAATAAAGTACCTTTTCTTATTAGAAGCTTATCCATTCTGGTGCTCACCAGGCTACAGACTGCAGAGGAATGGGGGAGGATTCAGCCCATCTCTGAATTCCTTTGGCTCCTTAAATCATTAGCAAATTGTTCAGCCACTACTTGATATCTGATTGTTCGTGTGTCAAGATATCTAATTCTTGGTTGTAAGCTCATTGAAGTTACAGACCACGCCATCTGTATTCTCTCTTGGACACATCCTTTACCTGATAAGCACATGACTTCCCCTTCCCTCCATGTGATGGACTTCCCCTCCATCACATGCAGGTACCCCAGTTACCATGATTCTGAAGACCCATATACTTGGTGTGGCTCCACCAGGATGGCCACCTGCCACCTCTCTATTCTCCTTCACACATGTGCTCCATTTAGATGAACCTCCTCTCACCATCATGAAGGGAAAAGCCCTTCTACCACAGGGCCTTTGCACATACGGTTCCCTCTGGCTCATTGTTCTCCCTCTCTCCTTGCTCTTCTTCCTATCACCCTTTCTCCCACCTAGTAAATGTCTATTCATCCTTCAGATACTCTGACTCCCCTTAACACACCCCCACAACCTTCCTCACCTCTGCTCCCACCTAAGTACAGTTCTTTGATATTAGCAATCAGTGACTATCTTCATTTCATTGAAGATACTTCTTAATATTTGTAATTAAATTCTTATTAATGCAGTTATTTGATTAATGCCATTCTCCTGAATAAGCTAGAAACTCGATTAGAAGAGGAACTGTTTTTGCTCATCATTGCATCTTCAGCATCAAACACGGTATTTAGCACAAAGGAGGGCTGCAATAAATATCTGTTCGTTAATTAATGCCCAAAAAGTGTTGGCTTTTCAGTGATTAAAGCCTTAGTTGTTATTAGATTAGTAGATACAATGAAGTCTTCTGGAACCAGGATTGAGCATAGGGTTTCATGTAGTGGTTTCAAGTAGTTCCAGTGAAAATGTGCTATGAACAGATGTGTCCGGTGTGCAGTAGGCAGGCTTGTGAAGGATAGGAGTCAGACTAGAGGTCATTGCCCGGTAGGTCATTCTGGGCTAGCATTCTCATGAGTATCAATATCAGGACAAGCTGGCATGAATCCAGATAACAAACTAGGAACAGGATAGTGGAGTACCCAGGTGTTGAACAGAGATAAAATCTATGTGATAGGCAAGAGATCTGGAGTCCTGTTTAGTGAGCTCATTTATTTATTGCAGAAGCATGATGTGCTAGACACTGTACTGAGAACAGGACATTGGCAGACAAATGATTCTGTTCCTTCTCTAGAGTCCTGGGTGGCGGGGTGGGGGTGGGGGTGGATAGTTAATTATAATGTGTTGTAGAAAATGCTTTGATGGAGATGCTGTAGGAAGACACAATTTCATAACATGTGCCCTTTACAGAAGGCTTCTTAGAGGAGATGACACTTGAGCTGATTCTTGAGGAATGACCAGAGTTAAGACATCAGTAGTAGTATGCACGGAGGGAGTCTAAGTAATGAGCAGCAAGTGGGAAGGTCAAATGACGGAAGAGTGCTCAGAGTACTTGAGGAACCAGAAACCTCCCGTGGATGGCTAGATTGTGGAGGTAAAATGGGCGTGGAGGGTTTAGTAAGCAATAAGGCTGGGGTAAAGCTGTGAACTTGATTGGGAGGGGATTTCAGAAGCCACTGGAGAATGATCAGATACATCTGTGGTCCAAACTGTGTTTAGAAAGTGTCTTTGCCATTAGAGTGAGAAATGGATGAAAGAGGAGCTGGGCTGACACTGGGGAGATTATTTAAGAGATAGGAGTTTATAAAAGTGACACATGGCCGTGAAAGGATGTAGGGAAGTGGCTTTTGAATTTCAAGAAAGGAGATAGACGTTAGGTGTATTGAAAGATAGGGCCAGTAGAGGTTGGCCATGCCAAATGTAGGCAGTAAACTAGGAGGATGTTTCTGACTTTGGCAGTTTGGTAAATGATGCTGCCACTTACCAAGAGAGGTTCCATAAGAGGGAAAACAGCTTTAGTTGTTTGGAGGTGGATAAATTTGTTTTAAAATATATTGAAGGGTAGCGAGACTGCTTGCTGGTCACAAATATTCATTTTCTCCCTTAAAAAAAATAAATGTCCATGTTTTAGGGAAGCTTTCCCAGCTTGCTTGAAGCTGGGTGATGACCACGTGATTAAGTTCTGGCTGGTGGAATGTAAGCACACCTTTGGGTACCTCTTCCAGCAGGTGTTCTCTCTCTTCCTCATTTCCTCAGTCCTACTGTTGGGAATGTGGACATGTTGGCTAGGATTCTAACAGCCATCTTAGACCACAAGATAGAAGTCTGCATATCAAGGGTGGTGAAGCAAGGAGATAAAGTGTCTCAAGACCCTGATGATTATAGCCTTTTCAGGCTCGGCTTCCAGTTTGGATATGCCAGTATCGATCAGTTAACCTCTTTCTCTAGGCACACCTGTCATCACCCAATGGGCTTATGAACAAGTGGCCATACTGGGAGAGATGGAGGCTATACATGAGCTTAGCAGATGGACTTCTGCTCATCAAGATCAACCTGGCTCCTGCCACTGCTGAGTGCCAGGTCTGTCAGCAGCAGAGATCAGCAGTGAGTTCCCACTATGGGATCACCTGGAGTGATCATCCAGCTACCTGGTAAAGGGTTGTTACATTGTACCACGCCCATAACGGAAGGGGCAGTGTTTCGTTCCTCCTGGACTAGATAATTACTCTGGGCATGGATTTGCCTTCCTTGCAGACAGTGCTTCTATCAGAGGTAACACCCATGGATTTACAGAGTGACATCTACCTTCATAGTATTGCACACAGCATTGCTTCTCAACAGGCTGCTCACTTCACAGCAAAAGGGTGGCAATAGACCTTGCTCGTGGAATTCACTGGTCCTACCATGTTCCCTACCATCCTAAAGTAGGTCATTTGCTAGAGTTCTGGAATGGCCTTTTGAAGACGTAGAATCAATAGGATATAGAATATACATCTCTCTCTCATTTCTCAATCTCTCTCTGTGCCTCTTTCAGTATATCTATACCCCTGTATATAGAGACTTTGGAGTTGTTGTTTTACTCTTTTTGGACTCCCTTCTTTGCTTTTCCTCACCTCATTGCTTGAGATGGACAGGCTACTCTCTGACTTCCTGGTGCCTATGGAGTAGAGGAGGCAGTATACCAGTTAATGACTCATCATCTAGAGCTGTGATTGCCCAAATTTGGTGGATTCCAGATTCCTATATGTCCTTAAGCGGTACAGGGCCCTTAAATACATAGGCTCAGCAAGGGTGGTTATGGTATGAAGACTTATTCATGTCATTACAACTGTTCTCCACAGAGAGGATTATGTTGTCATTGATATTATTCAAAGCCATTAAAAACACTTCTGCATGAACAGTAGGTATCATTATGTATTTTTTTCTCTGTATTAAGGGAAGCAGTAAAACATACTAGCTTTAGATTCCAAGATTTGAGATCTAAGAGATAAGAATGCGTCATGACCTGTGTGACCTTAGGGAAATTACTTAACCTCCCTGAACACTCAGTTTCTTAATTTGTAAAATGGGGATTAAAACACCTTCATCACAAGGCTGCTTAAAAGAGAAAATATACACTGTATATATAGTGCTTAGTAAACAGTAAGGATATAGTGAATAGTGACTATTATTCTAAAAGTCAAACTACTGCCATGTGAGGGTCCGAATCTTTTCGATATTAAAAAGTTCATACCCCAAGAGTTGGTATCTCCATTGATCTTGGGAATTTTTCTCCAGGCCTTGCCATCAATCCTGTATATCCTTTGTTCAATACCTGTAGGGAGAAGCTAATGCATTTAATTCATCTGTGCTAATGATTTAATTTGTTTCCCCTCCCAAGTAACCTTTGCATTGTGACAGGGAGACTTTTCAGTGCCTTAATGAACATTAGTGACTAATGTGAGAATTGCAGGCACCTGGCAGGGCCAAAGAACAAGATGCCTTTTGGGGGGGGGGGGCTCATTTCCAGGGGGCTTCCTCCTACCAGGGGAGAAGGCCGCTCAGCCTGCCTCTGGGCAAGGCTGGCCTTGTTCTGCAGAAGAATAAATCTGTGTGAAATCAATACCAGCTCCTGTTACTTTCAAGTTGTACTCCCCGCCTTTAGGGTGCAGATACACAATGGGCACTTGGTAAATATGTGTGGAATGCAGATTGAAGAGGAAGCGGGCGGGGTGGGGGGGGTGGGGGGGATGCGGGCAGAGTGGGGGAATTGAGAGACTCATCTCAAGAGGTCAAGAACACATTGGAGAAAAGATCAGTTGGAGCAGAAAGCTGATTCAGCATGATTTCATTTCATGTATTTTCTTTCACTTTTATCATCATCTCACTCCTTATTATTCGACTTTTTATTTTTCTTAGTCTGTGACAAAGAGCACAGTAACTGGAACGAACCTCACCAGTCCAGAGTAAAAACTAAGGCAGTTTATCAGTTAGAGTTGCTAATTAACATAGTGCCTGCTGCTTAGCTGGTAGAATACTTGGCCACAGTTGAAAATATGATGTTATAAAAATAATTCTAGGTATATAAGTTGAAACAGCCCTCAGATATTGAAATGCCCAAGGTCGCGAGGCCCCTCCACAAGACCACCAGAGTCGAGAGTCAAAGCCAAACGGCAAGGGTCATTTATTGCAGGTTCGAACCTGGACCTCCGCGCACTCCTTGTTCGTGACGCTAAGAGGCCCTGGCGGAGTTTAGTACAGCTCTTTTATAGACCGGTACAAATATAGTCGCCGATTGGTTGACTTTTAAACAAAGACACTAGTCGCCGATTGGTTGACTTTTAAACAGAGACACTAGTCGCCGATTGGTTGACTTTTAAACAAAGACGCTAGTCGCCGATTGGTTGACTTTTAAACAGAGACACTAGTCGCCGTCTGATTGGTTGGACGGTTGCGGGGGGGGGGGGTCAGCAGGCGTAATTACAGAAGCGAGAGCGGCTGGTTAAGTTTCGGTTTCCTGAGGTTTTGTTTCTTAATTAGAAATACTTAAGGCGGGGCCATGGTCGCAAAAAGAAATAGTGCAAACAGGAGGACTGATACAACCCTAGCAGTGCTGCGGCCTCCACCAGCCCAACGGCAGGGCGTCGGGAGGCTGTGCGCCCAACTTCAGGCGGCGCTCCCAAATGTGGCAAGCCCAGCGCCGCGCCCTGGAATGGTCCTTTTTTCGGCCCTCCCCCTCCGGAAAGAACAGAAAAGAAATTCCAGGAAAAGCACAAATTGAATGCAGGGCGTCAACTCAGTCCTATTCTCACCAAACTAGAACATAGCCCCCTCATTCCCCCCTTTCTCATGAACCAGAGGAGCCAATCTTGGGTCCTCAAGGCTCCGTTTCTTCAATTTCTGAGGCCTCGCAGGGCTGATATTGTGTTCTTAATATCATTAGCTGGACTGTATTTATTCTTTCGCGAACAAAATTCATGACTTTACTGAGTATACAGGGGCCTATAGTGAGGAGGAGAAGGAGGCATAGTAGAGGGCCCAGGATGGGGAGGAGGAAGGGGAGCATCCCATGAAATCCTGACCAAAGGGGATTATCCGCTAATTCTTGCCGGCGGCGAGCTAGGTCTTCCTGGAGCTGGTGGATCTTATTTCTTACAATGCCTGATTTATTTGCATAGAAACAACATTTTTCTTTTAGGGCGAGGCATATCCCACCCTGTTCAGCTGTCAGTAAGTCTAAGCCCCTCCTATTCTGTAGGACCACCTCGGCCAGCGAATCTAATTGGTCCTGTAAGTCCTGAATGGTCCCAGAGAGAGTTTCTACATCTTCTATTAATTGCCTAGACAGCTGACTATAGGAGTGAAGGGAGACCCCAAGACCTGTACTCCCTGTGGCCACAGCTCCTGTAATTCCTAATCCTACCAGGAGGGGTAGGACTGTAATGGCTCGTTTGGTTCTGCCTGCCCAGAGGTCAAAGCTGGGAATGGGCAACGGGGTGTCTCCCGAGATCAGGTCTACATTGGGGAGAAGGGTGGCCAGGGTGCAGACCCCTGTCCAATTCGGGGGTAAATAGGTGTATGCTAGGTTACTTCCACAGACAAAGACAGTGGTATTAGGACTACAGAGGGAGGAGTTCACGGGGATATATTGACTACATCCAGTGGATGAAAGGATTCCCAAGTCAATACTGGCGTTAGAGAGGGAATCGTTCTTGACAAAGCATGAGGTATTAAAGGTGGTTGAAAATTTTGAAAATTGTATGGGGAACGGCTCGGGGAGTGAAGTAGGGTTACATCGTTCGCTGATATTTAAATTGGCGAAGGTGGGGATGGCTATAGGGCGGGGCGGTCCTTGAGGAAGGCAGAGCCAGCAATCCTGTGCTAAGTTGGGGTTGGTGGTATTCAAAAGCGCAAAAGTAGCTTCTAGTATGGACATGGTCTGGGAGTCCAATTCAGAGGGATCGACCTTAGGGAGAATTAGGGGGTGGTAGCTGAGCTGTGGGTACAGATGCCGATAGGCCTCTTCTATTTGTCTTCGGGTTTCTATCTGGCGCACTGCGTCCTGGGGCCCCCCACCGTCTGACATATGTGTGGGGGCCCTGGTATTCCAGCATACCGGGGTCCCGGGGGTGCCAGTGCATCCAGCCTGAAGGTATTTATTATCATCACTAATGGTGGGGCTTTTATTATTCTGTAGTATGGCTGTGAAATAAGTCTTGTTATTGGCCCCTATACATTGCTGGTAAGAGGAATAGCACATGCTATGCATTGATTCCTGGAAGGTAGAACAGGGGCAAGTAGCTCGAGGGGGAAGTGGCTTAGGCTTATGGTAGCATTGCCAGTTTTGAGAGGCCCCGGTAACCCTATATTCCTGAACAAGATACGCAGTTATGCCCCCGCAGTCCTGCATATGAGTATACCCTCGGGGAACAACAGGAGTCTCCATAGTACCTCCCCTGCACTCGCACGGTGCACCATATAGTAGTTGTATTAAAGTATTCTTATTGGGGGGAGGGCCGAATCCTCCCCTCGTGGCCCGAGGGTTGAGGGTTAGGACTATCATTAGGGCTATCAGCAGTACCTTGGTCATCATGGGGGAGGGTACGGCGCAAAGTCAGTTTGAGGGGATTGTTCTTACTCCGGTCAACAGTCCAGGTGACGTCAGCTTTAGTGGACTTGATGAGGTCAGAAAATGGGTCCACCGGCTTGACGTGCGTGTGATGGATCCAGGCAGCTATGCTGTCCACCTTAATGGCTGTCGGCGTTGTCAGGATGATCTGGTAAGGTCCTTTCCACCTGGGTTCTAGGGTCTCTTGTCGATGGCGTTTGACAAGGACCCAGTCACCTGGCCGGAGCTGGTGTGGAGTAGGTGGGGGTCCTGTTGCATATAGCTCTTTTAGTTTGGGCCAGATTGTCTCGTGTATCCGCTGTAAGGCTTGGAGGGAAGACAGGAGATTATTTTCTGGGTCCAATTGGATAAGGTTAGTCTTTAGATTAGGGATGATAGGAGGAGGCCTACCATGCATTATTTCATAGGGAGTAAATCCTAGCTTATAGGGGGAATTTCGCACCCTAAACAGAGCGTAGGGGAGTAGGACTACCCAGTTAGCGCCAGTCTCCATGGTCAATTTAGTCAAGGTCTCTTTTAGTGTTCTATTCATCCTTTCTACCTGTCCTGAACTCTGGGGGCGGTATGCACAATGTAATTTCCAATTAGCCCCAAGTATGGAAGCCAGATCCTGACTTACCTTAGAAACGAAGGCTGGCCCGTTGTCGGACCCTATCATAACTGGAAAGCCATACCTGGGCAGGATCTCTTCTAGTAGCTTCTTAGCTACTATTCGTGCAGTCTCATTCTTGGTTGGGAATGCCTCAGTCCAACCTGAAAAGGTATCTATAAACACCAGTAAATATTTATACCCATATTTGCCAGGCTTTACCTCCGTGAAGTCCACTTCCCAGTAGGCTCCAGGCTGGTTTCCTCTCTCCCGGATGCCAGTGGTTGGCGGGTGGGTGCTGGCATTATGGAGTTGGCAGACTGCACAGTCAGCAACCAGTCGTTCAGTCTTCTCGGAGACATTTTTAATTTTAAGTCCAGTCTGCCTGATGAGATCCTGTAGCCGTCGGGCGCCCAAGTGGGTGCTACGGTGGATCCGTTCAAGGACCAGGGTTCCTAGTCTCTCAGGAAGGAGGATATTGTTTTTAGCGTCCCGCCACCATCCGTCTCTAACCTGGGTTAGAGGAAGCTTGCTCATCCATCTGATGTCATCCTCCGAGTAGTCGGGTTGGGGCGGTAGTTCCCGGGGGCCTGGATCCGGCAGTTGCAGGGGAAGTAATGGTATTGGAGTGTGTGCCGCCTTTCGAGCCGTCTGGTCTGCCAAATTGTTGCCTCGGGTGACTGGATTCGTGGGTTTTTGATGCCCCGGGCAGTGTACAATGGCTAGCTTTTTGGGTTCCCATATGGCCGCTAGCAAGGCCAGGATTTCCTCTTTGTTCTTGATGTCTTTGCCCTCTGCTGTGAGTAGTCCCCGCTCTCGGTATATTGCCCCATGTATATGTGCGGTAGCGAAAGCATACCGGCTGTCTGTGTATATGGTAGCTTTTTGGCCTTTGCTCATCTTGAGAGCTTGGGTCAGGGCAATTAATTCAGCTTTTTGGGCTGAGGTCCCTGGGGGGAGAGTCTCTGCCCATATCACCTCAGTTTCTGATGTTACTGCTGCCCCCGCATACCTCTGACCTTGCTGGACAAAGCTGCTGCCGTCAGTGAACCATGTGACTTGTGCATCCGGTAGGGGCTGGTCACGTAGGTCTTCCCAAACCCCATGGATCTGGGCCAGTACCTCTGCACAGTCATGGAGTGGGGAGTCCAAATCTGGGTCAGGTAATAGGGAGGCAGGGTTTAATGCCCGCGGCGGAGTGTAGCTGATTCTGAGGGGATTTAACAGTAGACCCTGGTAGTGGACCAATCGAGCATTGCTCATCCATCGGTCGGGAGGCTGTTTGAGAACCCCGTCGATGGCGTGGGGGGTGGTGACATGTAACTCCTGCCCCATAGTTAGTTTGTCAGCATCCTTTACCATTAGGGCCGTGGCGGCGATCATCCGGAGGCAAGGAGGCCAGCCGGCAGCCACTGGGTCCAATTTTTTTGATAGGTAAGCAACAGGCCGGGGCCAAGGACCGAGGGGCTGGGTCAACACGGCCTTAGCTATGCCTTTGCTTTCATCTACAAAGAGGTGGAAGGGCTTGGAGACATCAGGGAGACCCAGGGCGGGTGCGGACAGCAAGGCAGTTTTGATCTGCTGAAATGACTGCTCAGCCTCTTCTGTCCATTCAAAGGGCGTCTGCTCTTTGGTGGCTAGGTATAGCGGTTTGGCCATTTCAGCAAATTTGGGTATCCATAAACGGCAGAACCCAGCCGACCCCAAAAATTCCCTCACCTGTCGAGGCGTGGTGGGTCTGGGGATGCGGAGGACGGTTTCCTTCCGTGCATCTGTGAGCCATCGTTGCCCCCCTTTCAATAGGTATCCCAGGTAAGTTACCTCAGGCCTGCAGATCTGTGCTTTCTTGGCAGAGGCTCGGTATCCCAGGGTGCCGAGAGTCCGCAGGAGGTTTCTGGTTCCCTGCAGGCAGGCTTCAGCGGTCTCAGCAGCTATTAAGAGATCATCAACATACTGCAGAAGGGTTACATTGGGGTTTTGTCTCCGGTACTCACTGAGATCCTCGTGTAGGGCCTCATCAAACAAGGTAGGCGAGTTTTTGAATCCTTGGGGAAGTCTGGTCCAGGTGAGTTGTCCGTTTATACCTCTCTCGGGGTCTGACCATTCGAAGGCAAAGAGTTCTTGACTTTTGGGCGCCAAGGGTAAACTAAAAAAGGCATCTTTGAGGTCCAGCACAGTATACCATTGTTTTTCTGGACAAAGGGCGCTCAAAAGAGTATATGGATTGGGCACAGTAGGATGGATGTCTATGACCCGTCTGTTAACTTCCCTCAGGTCCTGCACTGGGCGGTAGTCTTTACTGTTAGGTTTGCGGACTGGCAGCAGGGGTGTATTCCAGGCCGACTGGCAGGGACGCAGTATCCCCAGGTCAAGAAGCCGGCGAATATGAGGAGTGATACCAGTCTTGGCCTCTAGGGGCATGGGATACTGTCGGACACGTGCAGGATCTGCCCCCGGTTTGATCTCTATGAATAGGGCTGGGCGGTGTTTGGCTAGTCCCATCCCCCCTGTTTCTGCCCATGCTTCGGGGAACTGCTGAAGCCATAACTCTATATCTTGATTTTGGGAGGGTGGTTCCTGGTGAAGTCGGTACTCATCTTCCAAGTTCAGGGTGAGCACAGATATGGGTTGGTCGTGAGGGTCTGTTACGATTGGCCCCTCTGGCCGAAAATGAATTTGTGCTCCCATTTTAGTGAGTAAGTCTCTCCCCAGTAAGGGGCAAGGGCTATCGGGAATGACCAGAAAGGTATGGGTTACCCTCCCCGTGCCCAAGTCCACAGTTCTCTGAGTGGTCCAAAGGTAACGTTTAACTCCCGTAGCTCCCTGGACCCAGGAGGATTTGTTAGAAATTTTCCCGTGGGGCTTAACCAAGACCGAATGCTGTGCCCCTGTATCCACCAGGAATTGGACTGGTTTCCCCTCCACTCGTAGGGTTACCCTGGGTTCGGGGAGGGGGTCCGAACCCCGTCCCCCCTACTTTGTATCATGTGTAAACAGGACTGGGGTGGCGTTCGGTTGCCATTGCCCCTGGTTGGGGCGCGGCTGCCTTTTCTTGGGGCATTCCCGAGCCCAGTGGCCCTTTTCCTTGCAATAGGCACATTGATCTCTATCCAATGGTCGCCTGGAAGGTCGAGTGGCTGGGGGGCCCTCTTGGTCTTTCTGAACAATGGCGGCCAAGACTTTAGTCATTTTCTCAGTGGCTTTAAGTTGTTTATCCTCTGGGGCGTCCCGGTTATTAAAGACGCGCTGGGCGATACGGAGTAAGTCCTGTATCTGTTTGCCCTCCAGATCTTCTAACTTCTGGAGTTTCTTTTTAATATCAGGGGCTGCCTGGTTAACGAAGGACATTACAATGGCGGCCTGATTTTCGGGGGCCTCTGGATCCATAGGGGTATACTGCCTAAAGGCTTCCATTAATCTTTCTAAATAAGAGGAGGGAGTTTCTGTTTTACCTTGTACGATTGAATATACCTTGGCCAAATTAGTGGGCTTGCGCGCGGCAGCCCGGAGACCCGCCATTAGAGTCTGGCGATAAATGAGCAGTCGTCCCCTACCTTCTCCGGTGTTATAGTCCCAATCATCCTGCGGGGGGCGAGTTAAGGGAAAGGCTGCATTGATGAGGTCAGGGTTAGCGGTGGGTTGACCATCATCTCCAGGAACCAGTTTTCTCGCCTCCAGCTGGATTCGCTCCCGTTCTTCGGTAGTGAATAGGATCCGGAGGAGCTGTTGGCAGTCATCCCAGGTGGGCCGATGAGTGAACATAACGCTATCTAGAAGAGCTATCAAGTCTTTAGGATTATCAGAAAAACGGGCATTCTGGGTTTTCCAATTATATAGGTCACTGGTAGAGAATGGCCAATACTGGAGTCGGGGGTTCCCTGTCTCATCGGGAGGGCCTATTTCTCGCAGGGGTAGGGCTATGGTAGAATCAGGATGGCGGAACCCTGGGTCGCGCTGAGTGCGTCCGCGAGTGCGCCCAGCCGGCCCCTGGGAATTATTTTCATTGGGCAGGGGGACCGGTAGTGCCTCTGCCTCTCGGTCCTCCGGTTCTGGCCTGGGTGGCCCTCCGGGAGGGGCTGCAGGAGGTTCTACCAAGGGGAGAGGAGCAGAGCCAGGAGCAGGAAGGGGGACTGGTCGTGGGGCCACAGGAGGAGATTGATATGGGGGGGGGTCTAGGAGAAGGAGGTCTTGGCTGTCAGAGAGTATGGGTGCAGTTCGGGTCTGAGGCTTGGGAGGTTTAGTTGGTCGGGCCGCAAGGATCTTATATGACCCTGATGACAAAAAGGGGGTCATCCAGGGAGGAGGGTTTTCTACCAGGTCCTGCCATACCAGGATGTAGGGGATCTGGTCCGGATGGCCTTCTTTTCCTGGCAAGAAAACTCTAGATTTAACTTTTAGGATTATAGGAAGACAAAAGGTACCCTCGGTGGGCCAGCCAACCCCGAAAGTTGGCCATTCAGAGCGGCAGAAGGTAATTAGTTTTCTTCTCCAGATATCCAGACTGAAGCTGTGTCCTCGGGACTTTACATCCCCGAAATTAGCGAGAAGGAGGGAGAGGGGGGTACTCTGTGCTTGGCCCATGTCTAGGTCCTGTAAGAGATTGATTAGAAAAGGTTACTCTGAAAACAAAAGTGATTAAGAGCAGTCCCAATAGCGGAGTCTGTAAAAGGAGGAAGGGGAGGTTATCGCGTGCGCGCTTCAGATGGGCTGCCAGCCCCAGATGGGTCGTGGTGGACGTCTCCAACCACACCCGACTAGGTGTCCTATAGCGCGTCCGCCAGGACTGTCCTAGTCCCCAAAACAGAAGGTACCCTGAGCCGGCTTACTTACCGATCGGTTGTCAGCGATGACCCGTTGACCTGATGTCTGGTGGGCTTGGGGGCATCCCGGACGAGCCCCCAAATGAAATGCCCAAGGTCGCGAGGCCCCTCCACAAGACCACCAGAGTCGAGAGTCAAAGCCAAACGGCAAGGGTCATTTATTGCAGGTTCGAACCTGGACCTCCGCGCACTCCTTGTTCGTGACGCTAAGAGGCCCTGGCGGAGTTTAGTACAGCTCTTTTATAGACCGGTACAAATATAGTCGCCGATTGGTTGACTTTTAAACAAAGACACTAGTCGCCGATTGGTTGACTTTTAAACAGAGACACTAGTCGCCGATTGGTTGACTTTTAAACAAAGACGCTAGTCGCCGATTGGTTGACTTTTAAACAGAGACACTAGTCGCCGTCTGATTGGTTGGACGGTTGCGGGGGGGGGGGGTCAGCAGGCGTAATTACAGAAGCGAGAGCGGCTGGTTAAGTTTCGGTTTCCTGAGGTTTTGTTTCTTAATTAGAAATACTTAAGGCGGGGCCATGGTCGCAAAAAGAAATAGTGCAAACAGGAGGACTGATACAACCCTAGCAGTGCTGCGGCCTCCACCAGCCCAACGGCAGGGCGTCGGGAGGCTGTGCGCCCAACTTCAGGCGGCGCTCCCAAATGTGGCAAGCCCAGCGCCGCGCCCTGGAATGGTCCTTTTTTCGGCCCTCCCCCTCCGGAAAGAACAGAAAAGAAATTCCAGGAAAAGCACAAATTGAATGCAGGGCGTCAACTCAGTCCTATTCTCACCAAACTAGAACATAGCCCCCTCAATATCAGAGAAGGGAATTTCAGAAGGCTTCTTACATATGTTACACATATTACACATGTCCCATTTTAGAGTCCAACGACCCTCCAAATTAGGACGTTATCACTGCACTGTCGGGTATGTTTATGTCCTGTCGGAGTCTGACAGCCCAAAGTGCTATGCAGTTTGTACTTACATTGTTCTCAAGTTCATCTTGGGTGCTTAAAACTTAGAATATGGGTATTTTTTAAAGGTTTCTCAAGTTATAAGGACTGGGAAAGGTTACATATCATTTTATAGAGTTCTTAAATGATTTTAGTTACTACTTTATAGTCAGGTGTTTAGTTGCTTTTTATTCATTATATTTTTAACATCTGAAAAATGTAGCAAACGTTAAGGTTTTGCAATTCAGGGGTATTTGTTTCTTTTTATTAAAAAAAATACACCCTCAGAGAATCTGAAAATTTGACTTAACCAGGAAAATGCACAGCACATACGATTCTACAAACAGTCTTCAGGAGGTCGTGGATTCTCTGAAGCTTACTCATGAGCCTCTTAGAGGACCACAGATCCCAGGCTAAGAACTTCTGATGGAATCTAACCTCTTTATTTTATAGAGAAAGGCACTGAGATGCAGGGAAGTTAAAGTCCCAAGACCAAGGCCACAAAGGATTCCAAAGTCCTAGACCAGCACCCAGGGCTCATGACTTCTAGTGTATTATCCTAAGTTCTTGATAAATTCTAATGAAGCCTAACATCTTATTAAGCTAAAGACAATCTGTATTCCAGAAAGAATTCTGTGAGGGAAGATAACAGCATATTCCTAATCACTCAGGCAGAGATTATACCCCTGTCTTTAAAGAGTCCTGGACTTCTTCAACTCAACGCATGCATTTAAACTCAGTTTCCTAATCATCGTGTCCTCAAGTGGGGCTCCAGCTCTCCTCCCCATCAGTCTTGCTGACCAGTAGCTACTAAGGGGTTATGTTGGGAGGGGGGATAAACAGCAATATTCAACTCTGGGCTCTGAGCGGGGGGTGGGCTGAGAGGAAAATGAAGTGTAGTTTGTAGTGTGTTTCCTACGCACCAGGTAGGAATGGATTCAGATTGTGTGATGCCTGCAGCTTATGTGATTTGAGTTTCTAAGAAAATGAATACAAAATCGCAAACACAAAATCAAGCACAAAAATGAACATTTATGTAGAATGAGAAAAGAAAGTACAATCAACTATAAATATCTAAAAGCAACAAGTATCATAAAGGTAGACATTTAGAAAGATAACATAATAATTTAGTATTTATTAATATATTAACTTCCAGACACAACTTTCCTTTTTAACCTTTTTTTTGGGGGGGGGGAAGGCTACATAATTTTCCATCACCTCTTCATTTGAAATGATTTTACAATATCATTTTCTGTAAATAGAATAGCAAGATAATTCAGTCTTTCCTCAAGTATTATTTTTTTCCTCTAAAATGTGTTTCTCATTGATAGTTTAGATATTTTTCAGTTTCACAACTTGTCACGAACTTAGCATTGTTGCTAAACTTGGGAAAATCTCTATCATATTTATTTTAGAAATGAACAATTATAGATGTATTCCGTGTTTGTAATACTGGTATAGGTTTGTACAACCACAGGGGTTCTGATGAATTCTACTTAGCCCAATTTCCATCAAAAAGTAAAAGAAAAAAAAAATGTGTGAGGTATTTATAATTATATGTACTTTGCATTTTCTATGAATTTTTGACAAGAGACAACTTCTGTTTTGACTTGTCCTAGAGAATTCAATCTTCCAGTCACGATGTTGTTACTGAGTCAAACTTGAATCCACTGGTCTGTGCACGGTAAAGCCAATCTGCTGACACTGGTTTGTGGTGAAGGATAGTGCATTGTTTATTGCAGGGTGTCGAGCAAGGAGGCCGGGGCAACTAGTGCTCAAAACACCCGAACTCCCCGTGGGTTTTAGGAAAGCATTTCTAAAGGCCAGGTGAGGGAAGCCTCCCGAAGGGCCTTTCTGCTACTTCTGTGCTCCCCTGGCAAGGTTCTCAGCACACCAGCCTTTAAAAAGTAAATCAGGTCTTGTCATTCCTCGGTTCACACCCATTCACTCCAAGAAGCCAGAGGCTATAAAATGGCCAAGAAGGCTCTAGTGATCTGGCCTCCCACTGTCAGACCTCGCATACCTCTCCCTGTCCCGTTGCTGTAACCACTGGCTTTCTGAGGCTTGTTGAACACACCAGGTGAGGGCCTCGGGGCCTTTATCTCAGGTATCTACTTGGATAACTCCTTTCCCTCCTTCAAGTATATTCTCAAGTTCTACCTCCTCAGTAGACTGTCCTGGCCACCCTGCATTTGCCACACTGCCCACCCAGCTTCTCCCATCCCTCTTACCCCCTTACTTCTTCTGCATTACCATAGCACTCATCACTTGCAGGCGTACAATATATTTCCATATCATTCATGTTGATGTTTATGGTTGCTAATATATTGAATACTATATTTTTGGTAGTTTACTGTCTTGCCCCCCTAGTAGAATGTAAACACCACAAAGACAGGGATCTTTGTGTTTTTCAATGAATGGTACATCCCACGAGCCTAGAAATTCATCTAGTTCTCCAAAAACAAACTAACCTGTGAGATAAGTACTACCATTTTTATATATTAAGAAAGAAATTAAATAGAGAAAAGTTAAGTAGCTTGTCAAGATCATAGGAGTAGTAGAGATGGGATTCAAACCCAGATAGGTCGCAGCACTTGCACCCCTAACCAGTGTGCAATATCGCCTCCTAGTGTACGGAGGGGAAAGGCAGCCAATGGAGTGGAGAACTAACAGCCCAGGAGACTGGTTGGCCCCTGCACCTGTGTGCTCATGCCGGGTTATTAGCCTCTGAGCTAAATGCGAATCCCATAGATAAATGTTCCAGGATTAAAACGTGTTTCAAAAACTAAGCCCTTACATATATGAAGTACAGTTATGACTTAATCATTTTCCCAAGGAAATAGTCGTATTCTCCCCCTTTTCTGAGTCATATTGTATACTCTGCTTGGCCCTTTGCGTGTCTCAGTTACCTTCCCCAGAAGAAATGTGATGCACTCGGCTATGATTCTGTGCTAATGAGAGACGGAAAAACCACAGCAATATTTCCAAACACATTATTGTAACAACACATTGTTTTGGAGGTCAAAACATGTGCATAATGTAAGAATCGACTGATCAGGTGGAAAAACTATTGCTGAGGGAAGTCAGTACAAGTAGAGAGCTGGCTTTCCCAATCTGGGTTATTGGAAACTATTTATATAATGTGGCTTACTTGAGAAGTAAATTAAAATCTACAGAGATTATAGTGATTTTTACTATGCCTCTATCATTTCTGAGTATAGATCAATGCAGATGAATTTTTCAGGCATACGGTGGGGCTGGGACGAGCCATTTTTGAGCCAATTTTTCTCATAACCTGCATACCACTACACATGAACACACACACACACACACACACACACACACACCCACACACACACACACACACGAGTGTGTTTCTGGACTCTTGCAAAGCCTTATATGTAGTCTCCCTGCTTCTAGCTTTCCTTTGCCCAGGCCCTCTGGCACACCTCCCCTAAAACTACCTTTTAAGAACCTAGACTTCTCTACTTAAAGTACTCCATGCATTCCTTACTGACTGTAGAAAGCACGTACTTTTTCATGTGCCGACCGGTCATTCAATCTGGGCTGCCTCACTCTTCCCCACCTCCCCCCATTACTTTCTGTTTCCTAACCACAGCGCATCCCCAGGCACCCGACATCTTGCCACATCCTTGTGCCTTCTGCATCTGCTGAAACTCCTTCTCCTCTGGCTCTGTTCAGCTAGATTACACCCGACGTTTGAGAACGAGCTTAAACGTTACCATTTCTAGGAAGCCTTCCTGGCCACATCTCTGCTCCCACCAGCCCCTGCAAATATGGAGACACACACACACACACACACACACACACTGTAGAAATAATAGTATTCTGTACTTCCACAGGCCTTCGTTCATACTTCAGGGATACTGGTCTTTTATTTTGGTGATTTCCCTCTGTTTTGCCATGATTTGCAGAGTCTCCAAAAGTCTCTTAAGAACTGAAAAATCCCTTTGGGTGCTTGTGGAGGTGAGTTAGGGGGTCTCAGTGGATCTGAACTGCTCATAGCGGGGATTGCTTTGTGAAAGGTGATTTAGAGGAGCACAGATTCGGTGACAGAAAATGTGAATGGAAAGCTCTCTACAGTTGTCCACTCACACACTCACTTAGTTCAGCAAGCCTTTATGGAGCCCAGTTTCTGTGGTGCATCCTGCGAGGCCCTGGAGCTTGCATGGTGCACACACAGGCTGGCACCTGCCCTCCTGGAGCTCAGAGCACAGGAAGCAGTGGTGCTACAGTGATGGGTGTGGCTAGTATTTTAGCTAGGAGAAGAAAGGCTTGGTGTTTATTTACTTTTGTATGTTCTACGTTAATTACTATAGGTGATACAGTAATTATATCATTAATTAGAATGTCATTATTTAGAGTGACAACTGTCGTTAATTAGAATGGTAAAGACTTTTTTTGCACACGGAGGTGTTCCATAGATAGCTGATGATGGAAGGAAGGAGGGAGGGAGGGAGAAAGGGAAAATGGGAGAGTGGGGCGGGAGAGAGGGATGTCTGTAGGTTATCAAACCAAGCTAAAGCTTCTGGTCTTAACTGTAGAAATAAATCACGATCTCTTCCACGTGTTCTCTTCAAACTGTTGCAACTGCAAACTCTTGCAACCTTGGCACCCAAACCAGTGTCAGAATAAAAGTAAGAACAAAACAAAATAAACTAAAACCCCTGGCAAAGAGCCTAAGCATGATTAGGCCATTAGAGGGGAGCGTTCCCTGATGATGTGACCCCTCAACCTGTCTCCTGCACATCGGCCTTTTTCTTAAGTGACTTCCAAAAACACATTCTCTTGGGGTTTGCATGCCTAGGAGGATTTGGAGATTAGATGGAGGGAAACAGAATACATTTAACAGGACCATAATTATCTCTCTTGCCTTTCTCCCGCATTCCTGTGGGGCTCTAGAAATGTCAGGGCCCTTATTTAATGCAATGCAGTGCAGCTGGGGTAAAGACTTACTTTCACCATGGAAATCCCTCCGCGGTTGGCAGCGTTGAGGGCTGGAGGATGGAAAGGAAGATTAAAAGAAGCTTGCAGTGCTCATTGAGACAACAACTGCACAAACAAAACCCGTGAGTCTCTCCCAACAAGCACAGAGGGAACTGAGAGGTGGGGCTGTTTCAGAAGGATTAGAGCCATGTGGGAGTTTGTGCTTTGCTCTACTCATTACAAACTCAATCACCAGGCTTTCAGCTCAGGAAGCTCACCCCTCAGGCGCAGGCAGCCATCGCGCAGGACAAACCACAATTATCTTTGCCTTCAGTGTTTCTTTACCTGTCAGCTAAGAACGCGGGAAAGAGGAAGATTATTGAAGATTGGGGGAAATTTTTCCACGTATTTTATTATCCTGTTCTGTCTTAATCATCTCAATCTTCACACAGTAGATTTAGAGGCAGGCAAGCATAAGGAAAAGAACAGCTAAGCTGCGAGGGCTGTTGAATTTTTAATCCCCTAACCTTTTTCTCTCCCTTCTCTATTTATTTTCAAAGTCCTGGAGGGACGGGATCGTCTAAACCCCACTTTCTGGCAGCCGTTCAAAAAGCTTCAGCCTGTAGCCTAACTAGGGGAAAACCAGGAGTGAGTTCTTAGAAAAATTTTCTAGGAGTCAGGAATGAAATCAGCAACTAAATGTTTAGCATTGAAGGGAGAAATACAAGTATTAGAAATGATGGCTCAGTGATTTCAGCATACACAGCTCTCCAGCCGGAAATCCTGGGGGGCTTTATTCCTGTCCCACCCCCCCCAAGGCAGGACATCCCTAAAGATCTAGACCCAGTATATACACCTGCACTCTTCCAGAGCGGCAGTTTTTATTTGTTTGCTTCCCCTGATTCAGTGAGTCTTCACCTGTGCCCTCAGGTGACGGGATTTGCTGCTCTTCCTCCAAAGGCTTAAGGCTTTTCTTCCGTGGGGAGAAGGGTCCAGGAGGGGCTCTGCACTTGCTCCCAGCGACGCTTCTCCCCACCTCTGGCTGCTCCACCAAGGAGCCTCCACCTTTCTCACCCACAGCTCATGTTTCTCCCGAGCACCCTAAGGTAAGTGGAGGAGAAGCCTGCGAATACGCGCAACTTCTCCTTGGGGCTGCGGCTACCAGGGTTTTATATTCTTGCGCTGGCCCACATTCAGCCTTTAGCAACTTATTCAGACTTTGAGCTGGTTTCTCCTTAGCAGTGTGTGTGGTATCCTGAAGCATCTATTCCCAGTCAGCAGGTGTGTGCATTCCTCTTCCCCTTAGAGGGTCCTGTCTTCCCTTATATTTTGGGTTTGCTAGTTGCTCTGTAACCTCAGCCCGCTGGTAGAATCAAGACAGTTGTCAACTTGCAGATTGTCGGGTGTGTATGTTTTGTTGGTGGTGGTGGTAGATGGGTGTTGCTCTTTTCAGCTTTCTACATCCTAAGTGGAAGACAGAGTCAACTGATGTGTTTATTGAACTCAGTTTCAAGGGTTATATTTTAAAGAGATGCTTTCAAATTGCATTTCATCCAGAGGGGAGTGATTCGGGTGTGCCTTGGCCGGGAAGCCAGTGGTAAAGGAGCTAGAAACATCTAAACTAAAGATAAAAAGTCTAAGGGGAAAACGCTTCAGATATTCTCAGGGCAGCCATTTGGGAGCAAGGTAATGTTTAGTTGGTGTTACTCCAGAGGCCAGAAGTAATATGTGGAGATTACAGGGAAGCAGATTTCTGCTCAATACAAGGGGAACTTGTTCTACTGAATCAAGAGAGCCATTAAAGATGGATGGAGTGTTTTTTGAGGTAATGATCTCCCCCTGTGACTATGAAAATGGTAGAGGTGAGCTTGCATGAAAATTTGTCAGAACATTTTTAAAGGTGGTTTTAGCATTCAGTTAGCAGTTTGGAATAGATGAACTGTGGCATACTTTAAACACTTATAAGGAATCAGCTCCTTTCAGCCTCTTTTTTAAGTTCATTCTCAATTCCAGAGTAAGAAAATCCCTTGCATATGTGGTTAAATTTATGGCTTCTTAAGACAAAGTGTATATACACAGTTTTCAGCACCTAGCTATAAACAGGTTTCTTTTTTGCTGTGATCCAGAAGGAGTATCGCCAATTCTGGATAGTAATTATCGTTAGGGGTGTTTTCTACTTGGACTGGAATCTTTATCATAAAAGCTTAGAAGTGAATATTAAAATTGAAGACAAGATAATGACGATTTAGCCCAGCAAAAGTAACATAGGTTTGTGCAAGAGTAACTTGAGTGACTTTTTAGGGCCCAAATTAAGAGATCCAAAAGGTCAGTATCATCTGGTTTTGAGGAGAGAAAAAGGAAGCAATTATATTAGCTGATGTGGGTCACATGTGAATGCATACATAATGTGGAACACAGTTGGAACATATATGGTTCTTTAAAGACGAAGGGAAGCAGGCTGTATTCTGTAGAGTCACAGGAAATCAGTGGTTCCCATTAAACGAATCAGAACCTGGGAAATCTAGCTGGGGAAGAGGAGGTCTTTTGGAGGTAGGCCTCCTGGGATCAGAGCTCCAGGTGGTGACAGAGCAGGGGTGAGGGCTATGTCTTTGGTTTTTGAAGTGGCAGTGTTGTGTACAAACTCGTGATTTCCTTGTAAAGAATGGAGCTGATTTGCTGATGTCTGTAGGTCTTCTATATAGAAATGATAGTGCCAGAGGCATAAATAGCTTCTGTGATAGTACGTCTAGTTTTTGCCTCATGTGTATTCTATATTGAAAGATGTAATAATAAAATACCTTTTTTTTTAACATCTTTATTGGAGTATAATTGCTCTACAATGTGTTAGCTTCTGCTGTATAACAAAGTGAATCAGCTATACATATACATATATCCCCATATCCCCTCCGCCTTGTGTCTCCCTTCCACCCTCCCTATCCCACCCCTCTAGGTGGTCACAAAGCACCGAGCTGATCTCCCTGTGCTATACGGCTGCTTCCCACTAGCTATCTGCTTTGCATTTGGTTGTATATATATGTAAATGCCACTCTCTCACTTTGTCCCAGCTTACCCTTCCCCCTCCCCGTGTCCTCAAGTCCATTCTCTACATCTGCATCTTTATTCCTGTCCTGCCCCTAGGTTCTTTAGAACCACTTTTTGTTTTTTTTTAGATTCCATATATATGTGTTAGCATACAGTATTGGTTTTTCTCTTTCTGACTTACCTCACTCTGTACTCTGTATGACAGACTATAGGTCCATCCACCTGACTACAAATAATTCAATTTCATTTCTTTTTATGGCTGAGTAATATTCCACTGTAAAATACCCTTTTTTTAAATGTCATGAAGAGGAGAGTTTGAAGCAAGTCAGTATATACACAAAAGCATTGGTGGCAATGCTGTGACATAAGCAACACTTAATCTGGCCTCTCTCAATTCCCATTTCTGTACTCTTTCCTCTTCTGCACATTCTCCCTTTGTTCTCTCCACCATAGTCCTGTCTCCTTCAGAAAGAGCCAACCCACATCCTTATGTGACTCCTGGCTGTTCCTTGTTTACCATTTGGGAGTAATGTTGGGTTTACAAAGACCAATTTGGCGGATATATTAGAGCTGAGAAGGGGGGTGAGTTATAGGTCTTTAGAGGAAATGATTGTACCTCTTCTAAGTATAAGGCAGCTTCTTCTCAAAACATGGACTTTATCTCTTACATTACACTTTGTTTCAAGGTGTAATGGTCAGCAATGTGGTTAGTTAATGTGTAAAATATCCAGGCACATTGTTTATCCTCCTTCTACACTTGTTTCCTGCATTTTGAGTATCTCTGATCTCCACACTTCCTCAAGAACAATTCCTAGAGAGTCTCCAAAATGAAGTTGGGGGAAAGAAAATGGAAATTGATCTAGTTTGCTAATTTTATCTTATTTCATTTTATATTTTTATTTATTTATTTATTTATTTATAATTTTTTTTTTTTTTGCGGTACGCAGGCCTCTCACTGTTGTGGCCTCTCCCGTTGCAGAGCACAGGCTCCGGATGCGCAGGCTCAGCGGCCATGGCTCACGGGCCCAGCCGCTCCGGGGCATGTGGAATCTTCCCGGACCAGGGAACGAACCCATGTCCCCTGCATTGGCAGGTGGACTCTCAACCACTGCGCCACCAGGGAAGCCCCATTTGTTTTTTTTTAATTGAGTGTAGTTTGCACATATGGTTACCTTACCTTTGATAAAGGAGGCATGAATATACAGGCATGAATATACAATGAAGAAAAGACAGCCTCTTCAATAAGTGGTGCTGGGAAAACTGGACAGCTATATGTAAAAGAATGAAATTAGAACACTCCCTAACACCATACACAAAGATAAACTCAAAATGTATTAGAGACCTAAATGTAAGGCCAGACACTATAAAACTCTTAGAGGAAAACATAGGCAGAACACTCTATGACATAAATCACAGCAAGATCCTTTTTGACCCACCTCCTAGAGAAATGGAAATAAAAACAAAAATAAACAAATGGGACCTAATGAAACTTCAAAGCTTTTGCACAGCAAAGGAAACCATAAACAAGACGAAAAGACAACCCTCAGAATGGGAGAAATTATTTGCAAACGAAGCAACTGACAAAGGATTAATTGCCAAACTATACAAGCAGCTCATGCAACTCAATATCAAAAAAACAAACAACCCAATCCAAAACTAGGGGGTAGACCTAAATAGACATTTCTCCAAAGAAGATATACAGATTGCCAACAAACACCTGAAAGGATGCTCAACATCACTAATCATTAGAGAAATGCAAATCAAAACTGCAATTAGGTATCACCTCATACCGGTCAGAATGACCATCATCAAAAAATCTACAAACAGTACATGTTGGAGAGGGTGTGAAGAAAAGGGAACCCTCTTGCACTGTTGGTGGGAATGTAAATTGATACAGCCACTATGGAGAACAGTATGGACGTTCCTTAAAAAACTAAAAATAGAACTACCATATGACCCAGCAATCCCACTACTGGGCATATACCCTGAGAAAACCATAATTCAAAAAGAGTCATGTACCACAGTGCTCATTGCAGCACTATTTACAACAGCCAGGACATGGAAGCAACCTAAGTGTCCATCGACAGATGAATGGATAAAGAATATGTGGCACATATATGCAATGGAATATTAATCAGCCATAAAAAGAAACGAACTTGAGTTATTTGTAGTCAGGTGGATGGACCTAGAGACTGTCATACAGAGTAAAGTAAGTCAGAAAGAGAAAAACAAATACCATATGCTAACACATATATATAGAATCTAAAAAAAAAAAAAGGCTCTGAAATACCTAGTGGCAGGACCGGAATAAAGACATAGACGTAGAGAATGGACTTGAGTACATGGAGAGGGGGAAGTGTAAGCTGGGATGAAGTGAGGGAGTGGCATGGAAATATATACACTACCAAATGCAAAACAGATAACTAGTGGGAAGCAGCCAGGTAGCACAGGGAGATCAGCTCGGTGCTTTGTGACCACCTAGAGGGGTGGGATAGGGAGGGTGGGAGGGAGACACAAGAGGGTGGGGATATATGTATACGTATAGCTGATTCACTTTGTTAAACAGCAGCAACTAACACAACAATGTAAAGCAATTATATGCCAATAAAGATGTTAAAAATAAGTAAATTAATAAATTGAAGTGTAGTTAATTCACAATATTTTGTTAGTTTCAGGTGTACAGCATAGTGATTCAGTATTTTTTCAGATTATATTCCATTATAGGTTATTACAAGATAATGGGTATAATTCCCTGTATTGCACAGTATATCCTCTTGCTTATTTATTTTACACATAGTAGTTTGTTTCTTAATCTCATACCTTAATCTCACCCCTTCCCTTTTCCCCCTGGTAACCACTAGTTTGTTGTCTATGTCTGTGAGTCTGTTTCTGTTTTGTATATACATTCATTTGTATTATTTTTTAGATTCCACATATAAGTGATATCATGTGTTGATAGTATGTGTCTTTCTCTGTCTGACTTATTTCACTAAGCACAATATTCTCTAGTTCTATGCACGTTGCTGCAAATGGCAGTATTTCATTCTTTTTTATAGCTGAGTAATACTCTATTGTGTTAATATGTCAAATCCTCTTAAGCCAGTCATCTATTGATGGGCACTTGGATTGCTTCCATGTCTTGGCTGTTATAAATAGTGCTGCTATGAACATTGGGGTGTATGTATCTTTTCAAATTAGTGTTCTCATTTTTTTTCCCAGTATATACCCAGGAGTAGACTTGCTGGGTCATATGCTAGTTCTATTTTTAGTTTTTTTTAAGGAACCATCATACTGTTTTCCACAGTGGCTTCACCAATTTGCATTCCCACCAACAGTGTACGAGGGTTCCCTTTTCTCCACACCTTCTCCAGCACTTATTATTTATAGACTTTTTGATTATAGCTATTCTGACAGGTGTGAGGTGATGTCTCATTGTGGTTGCATTTCTCTAATAATTAGTGATGTTGAACATCTTTTCATGTGCCTATTAGGCATTTGTATGTCTTCTTTGGGAAAATGTCTATTCAGGTCTTCTGCCCATTTGTAAATTGGATTTTTTTTATATTGAATTATGTGATCTATTTGTATATTTTGGATAATAACCCCTTGTTAGTCATGGCATTTGCAAATATTTTCTCCGATTCTCTAGGTTATCTTTTTGTTTTGTTGATGGTTTCCTTTGCTGTGTAAAAACCTTTAAGTTAATTAGGTCCTGTTTGTTTATTTTTGCTTTTATTTCTTTTGCCTTAGGAGAGTGATCCAATAAAATATTGCTATGATTTATGTCAAAGAATTTTTTGCCTGTGTTCTAGGAGTTTTATGGTGTCATATCTTCATTAAGATCTTTAATCCATTTTGAGTTTATTTTTGTATATGGTGTTAGAGAATGTTCTAATTTCATTCTTTTACATGTAGCTGTCCAGTTTTCCCAGCACCACTTATTGAAGAGACTGTCTTTTCTCCACTGTATTGGGTTAGCAAAAAAGATCGTAAGATCTTATGGAAAATCGAATGAACTTTTTGGCCAACCCAATGTATGCTTGCCTCCTTTGTCATAGATCAATTGACCATAAGTACATGGGTTTATTTCTGGGCTCTCTATTCTGTTCCATTGATGCATGTGTCTGTTTTTGTGTCAGTACCATGCTGTTTGATTACTGTGGCTTTGTCGTATAGTCTGAAGTCTGGGAGGATTATACCTCCAGGTTTGTTGTTTTTTTTAAAGATTGCTTTGGCAATTCTGGGTCTTTTGTGGCTTCATATAAATTTTAAGGTTATTTGTTCTAGTTCTATGAAAAATGTCCTAGGTATTTTGTCCTAGGAATTGGATTAAATTTACAGATTGCTTTGGGTAGTATGGCCATTTTAATAATATTAATTCTTCCAACCCAAGAGCATGGGATATCTTTCAATTTCTTTGAATCATCTTCAGATTCCTTCATCATTATTTTATAGTTGCTAGACTATAGGTCTTCCACCTCCTTGGTTAAGTTTATTCCTATGTTTTGGGGTTTTTTTGGTGTGCTTTTAAACAGGATTTTTTTAATTTAAAGTTTATCTTTCTGATATTTCATTATTAGTGTATAGAAGTGAAACAGATCTCTGTATATTAATCTTGTATCCTGCATCCTCACTGAATTCATTAATTCTAATAGTTTTTGGGTGGAGACTTTAGGGTTCTTTATAGGGTATCATTGTCATCTGCAAATAGTGACAGTTTTACCTCTTCCCTTCCAATTTGGATGCATTTTATTTTTATTTTTTTTCTTGTCTGATTGTTGTGGCTAGGACTTCCAATACTATGTTAGGGAGAAGTGATGAGAGTGGGCATCCTTGTCTTTTTTTCTGAATTTAGCAGGAAGGCTTTCACCTTTTCACCACTGAGTATCATGTTGGCTGCATGTTTGTCATAAATAGCCTTTATTATGCTGAGATATGTTTCCTCTAGACCCTCTTTGATGAGAGTTATTGTTGTGAATCGATGTTGAATTTTGTAACATGCTTTTTCTGCATCTGTTGAGGTGATCATGTGGATTTTGTCTTTTCTCTTGTTAATGTGGTGTGTCACATTGATTAATTTGCATATGGTGAACCATTCTTGTGACCCTGGGATAAATTCATCTTGATCATGGTGTGTGATCCTTTGGATTTTTGTTGGATTCTGTTTGCTACTATTTTGTCGAGCATTTTTGCATCTGTATTTATCAAAGATGATGGCCTGTGATTTTCTCTTTTTTTTTGTAGTGTCTTTGCTTGGTTTTAGTATCAGGGTAATGATGGCCTTGTAGAATGAATTTGGGGGTGTCTCCTCCTCTTCAATTATTTGGAATAGTTTGAGAAGGATTAGTATAAGTTCTTATTTATATGTTTGGTAGAATTTTGCAGTGAAGCTGTCCAGTCCTAGACTTGGTTAACTGTTGCAGTATTTCAAACTTTTTTACTATTATATTTTTGATCTGTGATCTTTGATTTTACTATTGTAATTATTTTGTTTTTTATTTTTTAATTAAGGTATGGTTTTTTTTTTAGACGTAATGCTATTGCCCACTTTACTAGACTACAGTATGCTGTTAACATAACTTTTATATGTAGTGGGAAACCAAAAGATTTGTGTGACTCACCTTGCTGTACTTGCTTTATTGCAGTGGTCTAAAACCAAACCCATGATATTTCTGATGTATGCCTGTATGTCCAATCTTCAGCTGTATTGGAGAAAACAATTTACCCATCTGTGGGGCATCAAGAGGGGATTTTAGAGCTAAACTAGTTCTTATACAGACTTTCCACCAATCATACGATTTTTATTGCCACCTTCATTACCATGTCAGAGGTACTTGTGTCACCTGAGCCTTTCTGCATTCATCTTCTAGGGTTTTGGTCCCATTAGCTTAGGTTTCTGCTCTCTGTTAAGAGTGGCCATGTGCTTTCCAGTTTTTACTGTATATTGCTATTGTCCACTATAATTTTCTTGGTCTTGGTGGGTTTTTCTTTTGTAATTTTTAAATAAATAAATAAAATTTTAAAACAAAATCCACTCACTGTAATTTGAGTAGGGTTTTGAGAGGTAAGCATATTTATTCAATTTACAATTATAATCACAAGCCCTCAGAATAAGTACTGCACTTTTCAAACATTTAACACTCAAATAAATTACCAAGGCTATCTTCATTATTGAGAGTACACTTCAGGAGGACCTCCAGAATGCTACTGGCTTTCTACGCTCCGCCCCCAGGTTGACAAATCTAATTTATTAGATATTTTTTTAATCTTACCCAGACTAGATATGGAATGATTTATATGTACTTCAACTGTAGCAATACTTTACCTTTGCGGACCATTTTCATGACAATTAGCTGCTTTAAATATTTATAAAGTCGGAATAATTGAATAATTTGCAAACTGCAAAATTTACCCACTTTACATGTAGAGTAGAATGTGTTTTCACAAATGTGTATAGTCAGTAAACCTCTACCAAAATCAAGATGTAGAATGTTTCATCACCCAGAACAGTTCCTTCATGCATACTTGTAGACAACCTTCTCACCCCATCTGCAGACTTTGGCAACAATGGTGTGCCCCTACAAATTTGTCTTTTCAAGACTGTCATATAAATGGAATTCTACATGTTGTCTTTTGTTTCTGGCTTCTTTTACTCCACATATTGTTTGTTTAATAAATTTATTTATTTATTTTCGGCTGTGTTGGGTCTTCGTTTTTGTGCGAGGGCTTTCTCCAGTTGCAGCGAGCGGGGACCACTCTTCATCGCGGTGCGCGGGCCTCTCACTGTCGCAGCCTCTCTTGTTGCGGAGGACAGGCTCCAGACGCGCAGGCTCAGTAGTTGTGGCTCACAGGCCCAGTTGCTCCACGGCATGTGGGATCCTCCTAGACCAGGGCTCGAACCTGTGTCCCCTGCATCAGCAGACAGACTCTCAACCACTGCGCCACCAGGGAAGCCCCCCACATATTGTTTTTGAGATTCATCCACGATGTTGAGTGTGTAAGTAGTTCACTCCTTTTTTTGCTGAGAGTGTGTAAGTAGTTCACTCCTTTTTTTGCTGTATCCATCCACCGTATGGATACAGTATAGTTTCTTATTCCATCACAGTTGATGGATATTGAGTTTCTTCTAATTTGGAGCAACTACAGGTAAGGCTGCTACAGGTATTCATGTCTAGGTTTTATGTGCATGTTAATTTACATTTCTCTTGGGTAAATACCTAGGAGTGGGATTGCTGGGTTATAGAATAAGTATATGATTAAACTTGTAAGAAATTAAGAAAGCATTTTCTGAAGTGGCTGTGTCAGTTTGCATTTGCACCAGAAGTGTATGAGAGTTCCAGTTGTTCCACGTGTCTTCTGTTAATTTTTTTCTCACCTTATTGCACTGGCTAAAAATTTCAGTAAATGTTAAATAGAAATGGATGGAACAGGAACCCTCACCTTGTTCCCAATCTTAAAAAGAAGTCAGTCTTTATATATAGTAGGATGTCAGCCATACTTGCTTTTTAGGATGTCCTTTGAAAGAATAAGTTCCCTTCTATTTGTATGTTGCTGAGAGTTCTTATCATGAGTTGGTATTCAATTTCAACAAATTTTAATGCATCTATTGTACTGACCATGACTGTTTGTATGTATGTGTGTGCGTGTATGCGTGTGTTTACTTTGTTGATATAAGTGAAATCCACTGATTGATTTTCAAAGGTTAACCAACTTTGTATTCCTGGTATAAATACCATGGGGTCATGATGCATCATCCTTTGTATATACTGCTGGGTTTTATTTGATAATATTTTGTAAAAAATTTTTGCAACTAGGTTCACGAAGGATGTTAGTTTGTGGATTTCTTTTCTTGTAATATGTTTGGTTTAGAGTTAAAAAAGCTTTCTTCTCTCCTGTTTTCTGGAATAGCCTGTATAGAATTGGTATTATTTTTCCCCAAAATGTTTGGTTTAATTTGCAAGTGAATCCACCTGGGCCTGGAGTTTTCTTTGTGGGAAGAGTTTTAACTACAATTCTATAATAGAGAGTGATTCATGTTATCTATTTCTTTTTGAATGAGCTTCGTAATGTGTCTTTCAAGTAGTTTGACCATTTCATCTACATCATTTTTATTGACCTGAAGTTATTCATAATATCCCCTTGATACGTTTACTATCTGTAGGATCTGTACTATTTTCTCTCCCATTCCAAATATTGGTAAATTGTATCTTGTTTTCTTCTTTGGTCTGGTTAGTGGTTTATCAGTTTCATCAATTCTTTCCATGAACAAGCTTTTTATTTCTTTGATTTAAAAATTCTCATTCAGTTTAAAATGTCACTGATTTCTGATTATTATTTCCCTCTTTCTGTTCTCTTTGAATTTAATTAACTTTTTCTAGCTTCTTAAGGTGGCACCTTATTTATTTTAGACTTTCTTAGATTTTAATAAGCATAAAATTCTTCTTCTAAGCAGTGCTTTAGCCATATTCTGTAATTTTTGATATGTTATATTTAATTTTTATTCAATTCAAAATATTGTTATGTCTATTTTGATGCATGGGCTAGGAAGAAGTATAATGATTAATTTCCAAAGAGATTTTCCAAGTATCCTTCTGTTACTGATTTCTATTTTAACTTCCTTGTAAACATAAAACATACTTTTATGATTTTATTTTTAATTGGTGAGATTTTTATTATGGCCCAGAATGTGGTTTACCTTGGTCAATGTTCCCTTTGCTTTTGAAAAATAGACATATTATTCTATTGTGTGGAGTGTCATATAAATGTAATTTATCAAAGCTGTTTGACAATACTGCTCAAATCTTATATACTTAATGATTTTCTATTTGTTCCACCAGCTAGTGAGAAAGTGTTGAAATCTACAACTATATTTCTTCTTTGAGATTTTTTTCATATGTACTTTGAAATATTCTGAAGCATTTTTATAGGTGCCTGCATATTTAGGACAGTTATGTCTTTTTGATGCATTGATAACATTATCATTATATATTGTTCCTCTTTATCCCTAATAATATTCCTTATTCTGAAGCCGACTTTGTGTGATATTAAAAGACATTTCCACATTGTTTAGCATTTGCAAGTATCTTTTTTCTATCCTTTTACTTTTAACTTAATTGTGTCTTTATATTTAAAGTGCACATATGTGGGGGGTGTTGGTCAACAGTATAGAGCTCTCTTGCATTTCTATCTAATCTGACAGTCTTTGCCTTTTATTTAGGGTTTTGGCTATTTATAGTTAATTTAATTATTTATGTTTGGATTTCAATTTCTGAGTTTGTTAGTTGTCTCTTTGTCCTATCTGCCCCTTCTTTTTCTCTTTTTCTGACTTATTTTGCTTTTACTTAGTTCTTTTTTTTCTTTTTTTATGACTGAACCATTGGAATCATAATTTTTTTAGTGCTTGTTCTAGGGTTTACAAAATTCATTTTTAACTGATCAAAGTCTACCTTCAATTAATAATACACCACTTCAGGTATATTAAAATATTGTAATGGTACACTTTTATATTTTGTGCTACTGAAGAATACATTTTACTTGGATATCTGTTATAAAGCACACAACACATTGCTACATGTTTTTTTGCTTTAAATAATTAACTTTTTAAAAGATTAAAAATAAAAAATATATATTTATCCTCACAGCTACCATTTTCCATGCTCTTTCTTTTGTAGATTTAAATTTTTATCTTTTATCATACTCTTTCTCCTTGAAGTACTTCCTTTTAAAATACTTCTTTTAGTGCAGATACGCTGGCAATGAGATCTCTTAGATTTTAATTTTCTGAGAAAGTCTTTCTTTTGCCTTCACTGATGAAGGATATCCTGGATAGAAGTGGTTTTTTTTTTTCTTTTTTTTTTTTTTTTTGCGGTACGCAGGCCTCTCACTGTTGTGGCGTCTCCCGTCGTGGAGCACAGGCTCCGGACGCGCAGGCTCAGCGGCCATGGCTCACGGGCCCAGCCGCTCCGCGGCATGTGGGATCTTCCCGGACCGGGGCAGAAGTGGTATTTTTGATCTGTATTAGATACATATAACATCATCAAATTCAAGAGCTTTAAAGAGACCTTAAAATCCTCTATGATAGTGATGGTCAGGCATTTTATGTTGGTGGAATTCTAGAATTTGTAAAAACATGCCTGAAATGATTAAGAAATGAACAGGAATTTTTAAAATAAAGCTTATAAAAAAGCAATGAAATAAAAACAACATTCAGTGGTTATTATGCTATTTACTGGCTACTCTCTATCACTGTTTACCTATTTATAACAAATTGTTTACCACCCAAAGTATTTAATTTTCAATATTAAAGAGGCGAAGCAGTCACATCTTACAGTAAACCTAAATTCTGTCTTGAACTATATTCATATTAGACCATATCTTTTCACTCACAGTAATTTCTTCTCCATTTTCTTCTATGACAAAGCTACTATTTCCATCATTTGTATTAAAGTAAAATGCACATATTCATTAAAATCCAGCAGCACAGCTCTGAAGGATTTCAGTAACTCGACATGCCAGGAGATTTACTACTATAGTCCAACTCCTACATTTATAGATGTACAAACAGAAGGCAGATTAATATTCCATAATATCAGAATCAAGACTAAAATTTAGGCCTCATGATTCTAGTGCCATTGATTTACAAAGACAGTGTTCTATAGAAAATTAACAAATGGTGCCTTTGTTTTTTTTCTATTCAATATTCAGTGGTTTACTTCTGAAATTGCTATGAAATTTAAACAAAAAATTTTATTTTTATTGTTATTCCAGTTGTTATCCAATTGGTCTGCAAGAAAATTCAGTGAAAATAGGAGAAAAATGTTATCACCTCTTTTTTTCCTTGTCTCCCAAAGAGACTAGAATATTGGTCACATCAAAGTTGATCTATAAATGTATGAAACTAGATTAATCTTTCATTAACATAGACTCTTGGCTATTTGTATCATACATGCATCTAAGCAAGTAGAGACATGTCCACATATGTTTGCTTCAGTATCAGTGCTTTCTTACTACCATCCAATAGAACTGGAGGAGTCTATCTCATTTGGTTTTGTATGTGGGAGGCAGGGTATTTGGTTCAATCTTAACCAAGGCAAACAAAATCTGTGCCTTTGCGAGTGTCTGTACAAGGCACACCACAGTACAGACACAATTTCTCATTTATTTTTGATGATTTAGTAGTGATTCAATCATCACCTATTTAATAACTCAATCACAGACTGAAAAATATAGACTGGTTAATTTGGAGCAAAACTTACTTTCACTGATTCATACTGACACAACAATAGCTCTGTGGTACAGTATGAAAAGTACTGATGACTGACACTTCTCAGAGAAGATAAATAAGTAGCAGGATAGGATACTTTCAGCCTCCTCTGCAGTTGTGTCACAAAGAAAAATTTTGTCCGAGATGCACATTGCCAGAGATTATCTCATACCTCTGCCAAATATGGATTATAAAGACCTAACACAGGAATAAAGTAATAAAAATTACCTCTATTCCTCCCACTAGATACAACTGCCACAAATTACCAGAAATCTTTCCAACTATGGCTCTAAAATTGAGCATTCAGTTGGGAACTCACAAAGCCTACTCCACTGCTAATCCTTAGATAATTACAAAAATTCTAAACTGCCTGTCATGTGATTGAAGTAGACACTTACAAGGCAACAGGGTGGTCGTGGTCACTAAAGAGATGGAAATTCAGATGAAGGATGTGACACTGTGAGTGTTAGCAAATGGTAATAGAAAGGACACCTCTCTTTTCCTATGCCTGTTGACTTTTTGCTCCAATGCTCAGTCTCTGGGGTTAAATGCATTTGCATTTCTTGGCATCTTTTTCAGATTTTCCCAAGAGAAATCTTCTTTCTATATTCTCCTGTACTCTCCAAGCATCTTCAAGCAGATTATCCATCTTACTTCTTAAAAAGGCTGACCTGTGTTGGGTCAGTCCCCACCGTTTTAAAGTTCTACAATCACTGGATATTTCTTTCAAAAATTCAATTTTAGCAAATGTTCAAAAGAGTGCCACATACCATATAGGAAAATTTTATACAGATAAAAGTATTATAAAATGATAAACTCATAGAATATAGTATCTTATATAGCTGATATTCTGAGTTTATCAGTTACTTGTAAAAGTATTACAAATCAACTAGTTCCATGTCTCATAAGGTCCTACACTACATCCATGAAGACATCTGTGATTTTCTCCAGCCTTCTTCGTCTCCCTCTCTCAGTAATTCATACAACACATTAGAATTAGCGACACTTAGTTAGCAGCTACTCACTTGCTATGATATGATTGTTTTCTAATTATGTCATGTACATTATTCTTGGCACCCCAACAAAGTTGTAGTATATAGATAAAAATGACTATACCTTATACCACTCACGTGTGCCCTGTGCCTTTTGTATTTCTGCTGATCACATAACAAGCACTCAGTACTAGCTTATTTTCCTCCATCTATGTGTGTTCACAGCATCCAACATACTATCACGGCCACAGCCCCATCAACTGTACTTGAATAACCTTAACTCTCTCCTTCTGTCTACATTCTCATCCTATAGGTTTTACTCAGTCTCTTTCTTAATCTCCTGGACTTCTTAGATGTTACCTAGCTGCCAGTTCTTAGCCAATGCTCCCTTATATTCCCTTATGTCCGGAGCGGTGCTCTGCAGCGGGAGAGGCCACAACAGTGAGAGGCCCGCGTACCACAAAACAACAACAACAACAACAACAAAAAACCAAATTTCTAAAAATATACTGCCTGCCAAGACTGAGTCCAGAAGAAAGAGACAACTTGAACAGACCAATCACCAGAAGTGAGATAGAGTCTGCAATTAAAAACAAACAAAAAAACAGTTAACCAAATGTGACACAGAGACATGAAATGAGCGGTAGTGTTGGAAAAACGGCGCCTATAGACTTATCTGATGCAGAATTGCCGCAAACATTCAGTTTGTAAAACAAACAACACAATATCTACAAAGCGCAATAAAGTGAAGCACATTAAGCAAGGTGTGCCTATATGTTCCTTAGATAGAGTGAAGCAGAAAACTGTGGAGTATTAGATTAGACAGGGATACGGTATTGAAAATAATGCATTCATATTCAGCTCCCAGAATCTGAACAGTTAGGGTGAGGATTATACCCCTCAGTGAAGGGCAGTGCCCACTCTACTGAGGCAGCAGCTGCGCTCTGGGGTTTAGATTGACCCTCCTCACACTCACAAGATGCAATGGGTTACACACAGCTTTACGAAAGTGTACAGAAAAAGGCTACAGGATAGCACAGTAGCATCAGCCAGTGATGGCCTGGTGGCACTTAGGCACGGCTTCAGAATTTTCCAGCCACTGCAGACTTGGGAAATGCATGGTCACAAAAAGACAAACTTGGGTGAGATCAGACCATCTGAGCTCAGGAAAACCATAGTTCTTGGGTCTCTTCAGCTACTATATCTTATTAAAGGGCAGCTCCTTCAGGGCTGCATGACTAGTACTTAATCTCTAAAACAGCTGCATCTCATGATTACCAGTTACTGATTACAGTTCCAACAATGAGGTACTTGTACTTGGTATGATACATGGTTACCTCAGCTCAGTTCTCACTCATCTTGGTTACAGTATATTGATAAATCCCTTGAATTAGTGTTAAATCTAAGGTAACTCCTAAGGCATCCCTGAGCCTAGGGAAAAGGTCACAAACCAATATCAGGAGAAAATTCTCCAAGGGACTCTCATGCTTCTGCACGTCTTGTCAGCAGAGACACTGACTGCCCTTTGGTCCAGACTGTTGTTTTGAGGATGTTAAACAAACAGCCTCTGAGGGTAGAGGTAATGTCTTCCTCTTAAGCAAATGCAGGAATGCTTATTATCTAGTATGACAGAGATAATGTTTCCCTCCATGCTCATTACCCATTATAAAAGATTCTGGAATCCTAAGCTCAAGGTGTCTCTCCTGTAACTTTACCCACAGTATATGCAGGTATCCATCTGATATGACCTCAACAATACTCAGAGCCTTACCCTGTTTAGTCCTGGAACCTCAGAAACCATGCACCATGATCCTTTTTGTCCTGTTCGCTGGTGATAGTACAAGATCATTAAGCCAAATACTCATTCTGATACTATTCTATGCTTTTTCTCCTCTAATTCTTCACAATGGGCTTCCTTCCTATGGGAACCACATTCAGTTTTAAACAGATTTTCCTCACTCTCTTCAAAATCCTTGACTTAACATACCCGGTTGTCTCCCAAAGAACCCACTTCCTTTTCAGTATTCTGCATAGGAGACATTTCATGTTCTCATATCATACGTATGTTGAGATCTGGGGATGATCTTGGAATTTTTAAGTTACTTCCAGACCATGATTTTTCTATAGCTAATGCAGTAATTCTTCCTCATCTGTAATGTATGCCGCCCAGCTATAACATCGATTATCTGACACACTCCCGGTCATTTGAAAGCCCCCTAGTTTATGCTATTGAGAACTTTGGTTGGGGCCAGTCTTCCTTTTCCATCCCCATCACTGCCAGCATCTATGGCAACCTGAATACAATATTACTTCTGTAAACCCATCCGATAGCTTGACTTCACCCATGAGGACATCTATCCATTCTTTGGATGGTATGTTCTTCAGTGTCCTCTGGGTTACTGGACAGAAGAGATTCTTCTCTCCTTTTGCTTTATGACATGCTACTATAATAGTCACAGTAGCATGTGACAGATTTTATGTGGTTCACTTGTGTCTTCTATAGGGATATAAGCACCACCAGGCCTAGGGTTTTGTCTCATTTTTTTTTTTTTCACGTATGCTAAGAACCTAGAATGGTTCAGGGATCATATTCATGGCTGAGAGAATACTTAGTAAATGAATTGATTAAGAAGATTATAGAATGAGAGATCTTGGTTTATCCCAGCAGTTATTAGTCTGTAGACTGAGGTGTCAGAATAAGGCCAATGTGACTCAAAGGTCTTTTCCTTAGGGAAGTGAGTGAGCCTAGGGGTGAGTTATAAAGAACAGCATCAGCTTTGAATTCAATGTATCAATCACAAGTATGTGATTGTGTTTCCTTGGTTTGCTCTTTGAGAAAATTGAAACAGTTAATTGAATGTAAGTGACATGATGAATTTCGCCTATTCTGCCAGCTACAGAGTACAGATTAGAAACCTGAGTCTTATTGCAAATTTATTGCCTTGCACCTTTAGCCAAGCCATTGAACCTGAAAGTGTTTTTTCCTCCCAATACCCTCATATTCCTAATTTGGAAAAAGTAGACAAAGGAAAACATTTCTTTCAAACAGCACATAAACCCTCCTCAAAGTTTTGACCCCAAACAAATATTCTTTACCCGTTGGTCAATAATTAGGGAGGTGGGAGAAAGAGAACCAGATGTGAAATCAGAAGTTCTGTCTCTTTCACTTTTTTAGTGTATAACTTTGGGCAAGTCCCTCATTTTCCTCAACCTCACTTGCCTAGTTTGTAAATAAGAACACAACTTTAATATGGATTATAAATATCAAAAGGTGGACAGCATGAGGAGAGAGATTAGAAAACTGAAAATTAGTTATACAAATATGAATTCTTTTTATTCATTTACCATTTGGTTAGCATTTCATAAGGATGAAAGCAATATGTCACTGCAGTGTCATAATTGAATTACTCTGATTTTACAGGAGACTAAGAAGTGTTATCCTCTGATGTCACAATTGCTTTTTGTGTGTATATATATATATATATATATATATATATATATGAAAATTCGAACGTGGATTCCAAAAGATAAGGAAATAAAGGTTTGTTTTACTCCTGGGATTTGAAATTTTCCTGTATTTCACACTCGGCAAATTTGATGTTCTATCTTGTTTGTGTTGAACGTGTCTATTTACTGCCTTTCCTTTTTTGTTTTAATTAATGTATAAGTATTTACAAAATACAAACATTGTGACAAAAGTAAAAATATATTGATCACACTTTGTTCTTTTTTAATTGAAGTAGAGTTGACATACAGTATTATATTAGTTTCAGGTAGCAATTCGACATTTATATACATTAAACATTGATCACCAGGATAAGTCTAGTAATCATCTAGACTTATAATAACTTGTCACCATGCAAAGTTATTACAGTATTAGTAACTATATTTCCTGTGCTGTACCTTACATCCCTGTGACTTATTTATTTTGTAATGGGAAATTTGTATCTCTTAATTCCCTTCAGCTATTTTGCACCCTGACAACTACCCCCCACCCCACCACGACCACCAGTATATTCTTTGAGTCTATTTCTGTTTTCTTTTTGTTTGTTTGTTTTGTTTTTTAGATTCCACATATAAATGAAATCATATGGTATTTGTCATTCTCTGACTTACTTAACTTAAGCATAATACCTTCTAGGTCCATTCATATTATTGCAAATGGCAAGATATCATTCTTTTTATGGCTGAGTAATATTTCGTTGTGTGTGTGTGTGTGCGTGTGTGTGTATACACCACATTTTCTTTATCCGTTTGTCTACTGATGGGAACCTAGGTTACTTCCATATTTTGGCTATTGTAACTAAAATGCTGTGATGAACAGAGGATGCATACATCTTTTTAAATTAGTGTTTTCATTTTCTTCATATAAATACTCAGAAGTAGAATTGCTAGATTGTATGATAGTCCTATTTTTAGTTTTTCGAAGAACCTCCATACGTTTTCCGTAGTGATTTCACCAGTTTACATTCCCACCAACAGGATTCCCTTTTCTCTATATACTCTGCAACACTCGTTATTTCTTGCATTTTTCATAATAGCTATTCTGACAGGTGGTATCTCATTGTGGTTGTGATTTGTGTTTTCCTGATTACTAGTGATGTTGAACATCTTTTCATGTGTCTGTTGGCCATCTGTAGGTCTTCCTTGGCAAAATGTCTTTCAGGTCCTCTGTCCATTTCTTAATTGGATTATTTGGTTTTTCTGATACTGAATTGTGTGATTTCTTTATGTAATTTGGATATCAATCCCTTATTGGATATATGGTTTACAAATATCTTCTCCTATTCAGTAGGTTGTCTTTTCATTTTTTTGATGATTTCCTTTGCTGTGCAGAAGCTTTTAAGTTTGATGTAGTCCTATTTGTTTATTTTTTTCTTCTGTTTCCCTTGCCTGAGGGAGACATTCCAGAAAGACAGTGCTAAGACTAATGTCAAAGAACATACTGCCTATGTTTTCTTCTAGGAGTTTTGTGATTTCAGGTCTTACACTTAATTCTTCAATCCATTTTGTGTTAATATTTGCATAAGGTATTAAGTAATGATCTAGTTTCATTCTTTTGCGTGTAGAAGTCCATTTTTCCCAACACAGTTTATTGATACTATCCTTTCTCCATTTTATATTCTTTGCTCTTTTGTTGTAAATTATTATCCATGTATGTGTGGGTTTATTTATGGTCTCTCATTGCTGTTCCATTGATCTGTGTGTCTGCTTTTCCAATACCATACTGTTTTGATTCTATCTATACCTTTGTAGTATAATTTGAAATCAGGGAGCGTGATACCTCCAGCTTTGTTTTTTTGTACCTAAGATGGTTTGGCTCTTCTGGTTCTTTTGTGGTTCCATGCAAATTTTAGGATTTTTTGGGTTCTACTTCTGTGAAAGAATGTTACTGGGATTTTGATACTGACTGCATTGAATCTGTAGATTGCTTTAGGCAATAGGGACATTTTAACAATGTTAATTCTTCTGATCCATGAACACATATTATCTTTCCATTTTTTTGTATCTTCTTCAGTTTCTTTCAACAATGTTTTATAGTTTTTAGTGTTCTTTCACTTGGTTCAATTTTTTCCTAGGTATTTATTCTTTCTGTTGCAATCGTAAATGGGATTGTTTCTTAATTGCTTGTTCCACTAGTTTGTTGTTAGTGTATAGAAGTGCAACAGACTGTTTTATGTTGATTTTGAACCCTACAACTTTACTGTATTTATTATTTCTAACACTTTTATGGTGGAGTCGCTAGTGTTTCCTGTATATAAAATTATGCCATTCACAAACAGTGACAGTTTAACTTTTTCCTTTCCAATTTGGATGATGTTTATTTCTTTTTCTTGCCTAATTTTTGTGGCTAGGCCTTCCAGTACCATGTTGAATAAAAGTGGCAAGGGTGAACATCTTTCTTCCTGATCTTAGAGGGATAGCTTTTAGTTTTTTACCATTGAATATGATGTTAGCTATGAATTTGTCACATATGGCCATTATTTTTTTGAGGTACATGGTACATTCCTTCTGTACTCATTTTATTGAGAAATTCTTTTCATAAGTGGCTGTTGAGTCTTGTCAAATGCCTTTTATGCATCTGTTGGGATGATCATAGGATTTTTAATTGTTATTTTGTTAATGTGACGTATCACATTGATTTGTGGATGCTGAATCATCCTTGCATTCCCTGGAATAAATCCCATAGAATCATGGTGTGTCATCCTTTTAAGGTTTTGTTGAATTAAGTTTGCTAACATTTTCTTGATGATTTTTGCATCTATATTCATCCGAGATATTGGCCCATAATTTTCTTTTTTTTGCATTGTCCTTGTCTGGTCTTGGTATCAGGGTAATGTTGCCCTTGTAAAATGAGTTAGAAAGTGTTCCCTCCTCTTCAGTTTTTTTGGAAAAAGTTTGGGAAAGATATGTATTAACTTTTCTTTGAATGTTTGGCAGAATTCACCCGTGAAGCCGTCTGGTCCTAGATTTTTGTTTTGGGGGAGGTTTTTGATTAGTGTTTCAGTTTCCTTAGTAGTGATTGGTCTATTCAGATTTACTGTTTCTTCATGATTCTCTCTTGGAAGGTTGTATGATTGTAAGAATTTATCCATTTCCTTTAGGTTGTTCAATTTAATGGCACATAGCTGTTCATAGTATTCCCTGCTAATCCTTTGTATTTCTGTGGTATTCACTGTAATTTCTCGTATTTCATTTCTAATAATATTTATCTGAGCCTTCTGTATTTTTTTTCTTACTGAGTCTAGCAAAAGGTTTGTGAGTTTTGTTTATCTTTTCAGAGAATCAGCTCTTAGTTTTACTGACCTTTTATATTGTCTTTGTAGTCTCTATTTCATTTATTTCCACTCTGATCTTTATTATTTCCTTCCTTCTATTGACTTTGGGCTTTGTTCTTCTTTTTCTAATTTCTTTGGGTGTATGGTAAGATTGTTCATTTGAGATTTTGTATGTTTGTTTCTTAAGGTAGGCCTGTATTGCTGTGTACAGTTGACCCTTGAACAACATAGGTTTGAACTTCATGGGTCCACTTATACACAGATTCTTTTTATTAAGTACTACAAGACTACATGATCCACAATTGGTTGAGTCTGCAGATGTGGAACTGTAGGTACAGCTGGCTGACTATAAAGTTATACATGGATTTTAGACTGCACTGGGTGTCAGCACCACAAACCTCCTTGTCATCCAGGGGTCAACCGTACTTTCCTCTTAGTACTGCTTTTGCTGCATCCTATAGGTTTTGGTATGTCATATTTTCATTTTCACTTCAAGTTTTAAACGTTTTCTTCTTTGATATCTTTACTGCTCCAGTAGTTCAGTAGCATGTTTTTCAGTCTTCATATATTTGTGATTTTTCCAGTTTTCTTCTTGCAGTTCATTTTTTTTTGTTTCATACCATTGTGTTTAGAAAAGATGCTTCATATGATTTCAGTCTTCTTAAATTTATTGCACATTGTTTTGTGTCCCAATATATGGTCTATCCTTGAGAACATCCCATGTGCATGTGAGAAGAAAGTGTATTTTGCTCTGTTTGCATGGAATGTTTTATATACATCTATTAATAAGTCTACTGGGTCTGATGTTTCATTAAATTCAACACTTGCATGTTGAATTTCTGTCTGGAAGATCTATCCATTGATGTAAGTGGGGTGTTAAACTCCCCTACTATTATTGTGTTGCTGTCAATTTCTACCTTTGGGAGTGTTAATAATTGCTTTATATATTTTGATACTTCTGTGTTAGGTACATATATATTAATAACTATTATGTTTTCTTGATGAATTGACCCCTTTATGAGTATACAATATCCATTTTGGTGTCTTGTTACCATTCATAGCTTGAAGTCTGTTTTGTCTGCTATGAGTATGGCTACACCTGTTTTCTTTTGGCTGAAATATTCGTAGAGTGTTATCTTTTATTTTATATAAATTTATTTATTTTGTTTAATTTTGGCTGCCTTGTGTCTTTGTTGTGGTGCATTGGCTTCTCATTGCGGTGGCTTCTCTTGTTGTGGAGCATGGACTCTAGGCGTGCAGGCTTCAGTAGTTGTGGCACGCGGGCTTAGTAGTTGTGGCTCACAGGCTCTAGAGCACAGCCTCAGTAGTTGTGCACGGGCTTCGTTGTTTTGTGGCATGTGGGATCTTCCTGGACCAGGGATGGAACCGGTGTCCCCTGCATTGGCAGGCAGATTCTTAACCACTGCGTCACAAGGGAAGCCCAGAGTATCATCTTTCATCCCTCTGCCTTCAGCCCTTTGTCTTTAGAGCTGAGATGAATCTCCTGGAGACACTATATAGTTGGTTTAATCCAACCAGCCACTCTCTGTCTTTTGATTGGTGAATTCTATCAATTTACGTTTAGGGTAATTATTGATAGATGAGAACTTAGTACTGCCATTTTATCTTCTGTTTTCTGGTTGCTTTATACTTCCAGTTTCTTTTTCCTTGTGTTCGTGATTTTCTGTGATGTTTTTCTCATTTTTCTCTTTTTTGTGTGTTTTGTGTCTGCTCTAGATTTATGCTTTGTGGTTACCATGAGGTTTTTGTAAAAAGTCTTAAAAATGAAATAGTCCTTTTTCTGCTAATGTCATCTTATCTTCATTTGCCTGTAATAGTTCTGTCCTTTTCCTCTTCCCCTTTTACATTTCTTTATGTAATTTGTCGCAAATTATCCCTTTTAACGTTGTGAGTTTATTTCCAAATTGAAGTAGCTTTTGTCAGTTTTTACTGTGTGTTTCTCTTTAACTTTTATGCTATACTTAGCTGTTTAGCAATATATTCTGATATAGAGTTGCAGTTTTCTGATTCTGTATGTCTACTTATTATATTACTCTAAGTTTTGTGTACTTTTGTGTTTTCATTTCAGGTAGATTCAAGATTTCTTGTAAGGCAGGTCTAGTGGTGATTAACTCCCTCAACTTTTGTTTGTCTCAGAAAGCCTTTATTTCTCCTTCATATGTGAAGGATAACTTTGCTGGATAGGGTATTCTTGACTGACAGTTTTCATTTTTCAATATCGTGAGTATTTCATTCCACTCTCTCCTAGCTTGTAGGGTTTCTGCTGAGAAATCTGCTGAGAGCTTCATGGGGTTTCCTTTGAAGGTTGCTGTTGTTTTTCCCCCTGGCTGTCTTTGAAATTCTTTGCCATTGACTTTTTTTTTTTTTTTTTTTTGCGGTCCGCGGGCCTCTCACTGTTGTGGCCTCTCCCGTTGCAGAGCACAGGCTCCGGATGCGCAGGCTCAGCGGCCATGGCTCAGGGGCCCAGCCGCTCCGTGGCATGTGGGATCTTCCCAGACCGGGTCATGAACTCACGTCCCCTGCATCGGCAGGCGGACTCTCAACCACTGCGCCACCAGGGAAGCCCTGCCATTGACTTTTGACAGTTTTAATATAATGTATCTTGGAGAAGGTCTTTTTGTGTTGAGATAATTAGGTATTTCTTAGCCTCGTGGATTTATCTATCCAGTTTCTAACCCCAGGTTTGGGAAGTTCTCAGCTTTTATTTCTTAAATAAACTCTCTGATCCCCTCTCCCTCTCTTTTCCTTCTGGGATATCCATTATCCTTATGTTGCCCTTTTAATGGAGTGGGATAGTTCTCATAGGATTTCTTCTTTTTTTTAGATCTTAATTCTCTCTTTTCTGCCCATATAATTTCTAGAATTCTATCTTTGAGCTCACTAATTCTTTCTTCTGTATGGTCTGCTCTATTTCCAATGCTTTCTTTTTTTAAATAATTAATTAATTTTTGGCAACATTGGGTTTTCATTACTGCACGCAGGCTTTCTCTAGTTGCAGCGAGCGGGGGCTACTCTTCGTTGTGGTGCACAGGCTTCTCATTGCGGTGGCTTCTCTTGTTGCAGAGCACGGGCTCTAGGTACACGGGCTTCAGCAGTTGTGGCATGCGGGCTCAGTTGTTGTGGCTTATGGGCTCTAGAGCGCAGGCTCAGTAGTTGTGGTGCATGGGTGTAGCTGCTCCACGGCATGTGGGATCTTCCCAGACCAGGGCTTGAACCTATGTCCCCTGCACTGGCAGGTGGATTCTCAACCACTGTGCCACCAGGGAAGTCCCTCCAGCGCTTTCTAATGAATTCTTCATCTCATTTATTGAATTCTTCAGCTCCAGAATTTTTGTTTGGTTCTTTTTTTAGAGTTTTAATCTCTCTGGTAAAGTTTTCCTTCTGTTCATTAATTTATTTCTGAGGTCATGGAACTGCTTTTCTGGGTTTTCTCCTAGCTTATTGAGTTTATTCATGACAGCTATTTTGAATTCTTTATCAATTAGATCATAATATTTTGTGACTTTATGTTTGATTTCTGGAGAATTGTTATTTTCTTTTTGTTATAATGTGTTACTGTGGTTTCTCCTGGTATTTGATGAGTTGTTCCTCTGCTGACAAATTTGAAGTAGTAAAGACCTTTCTTTAGGTAAAGCTTTTATTACTTCATTCTAACAATTCAACAGATTGGTAATTAGAAGCCTTTCTTGTGTTTTTCAGTAGGTGGCGCTACAGCACAAGTTTTTGTTTCCCTTACCTGAACTGCCTCTGGCTATATGTAAGCTTTAGTGCTTTCCACCCTTTATGGCCTCTGCCTCTGCCAGGGGTGTTGTCTGGTGCCCTCATTGTCACTGCTTGTGCCTCTGGGGTTGCTAGTGCCTTGCTGCTATCAGTGTCACTGGTGCCACTGGTGTTGCTACCTGGGGCATTGAATGGTGGGCGCCTCCACTGCATCCAGAGTTGCTTGAGTCACAGGCACTGCCATTGTTGTGAGGGTGAGGGTGAGTGTGAAGGGAAAGCTGGGGTTGCAGGTGCCTCTGCTGCGTCTGGGGTTGTCCAGTTAGCATGTGCCTTTGTAGCTGGAGGGAGAGAGTCACAGGCCCCACTGCTGCTGCTGCTCGGATCCCTGTGGCTACAGTGCTGCTCCAGGAAGCTGGCGTTTTATGCATTGCTTCCTCTGCTGCTACTGAGCTCTCTGGGCAGCTGGCTCAGAGATCAGTGTCATAGGCACCACCTCTGCTGTTCCCCCAGTTTCACCTCCTCTGTGTGTTCTGGTACATCCACCTTCAGGTGTACATAGGTGTGGATCTCTCTGGTGTCCTGGTGTGTTGGGCAGATAAACCTTTGTTGAGTTATAGATGTTTTACTTGTAGATTTGAACGGGAGAGACAAAGGGAGTGTGTCAGGCCACCATGATCCTGATGTTGCTCAATCCATCCTGTGTCTTTTGGTTAGAGCATTTAGTTCATTTACATTTAAAGTAATTATTGGTAGGTATGTACTTACTGCCATTTGTTAATTGTTTTCTGGTTGTTTTTGTAGCTCTTCTCTGTTCCTTTCTTCTCTTGGTTTCTTCCCCTGTGAGTTGATGATTTTCTTTAGTGTTACATTTGTATTTCTTTCTCTTTATTTTTGTGTATTTGTTATAGGTTTTTGGTTTGTGGTTTACCATGAGGTTCGTATATAACCACGTATGTATACAGCTGTCTATTTTAAATTGATGGTTGCTTAAGTTTAAGTGCATTCTAAAGCACTACATTTTTGCTCCCCCTCCACATTTTATGCTTTTGATGTCATTATTGTTTTGACATCTTTTTATTTTGTGTATCACTTAACTAATTATTTTATGCATAGTTGGTTTTACTACTTTTGTCTTTTAACCTTCATACTAACTTTATAGGTGGTTGATCTACTACCTATACTGTATGCTTGCCTTCACCAGTGAGATTTTTCCTTTCATATTTTTTTTGTTTGTTTCTAGTTATGGCCATTTCTTTTCTTTTCTTCTTTTTTTAATTAAAAAAAATTTTTAACATCTTTATTGGAGTATAATTGCTTTACAATGGTGTGTTAGTTTCTGCTTTATAACAAAGTGAATCAGCTATACATATACATATATCCCTATATCTCCTCCCTCTTGCGTCTCCCTTGGCCATTTCTTTTCCATTGAAAGATGTCCTTTTAACATTTCTTGTAAGGCTAGTTTAGTGGTGATTAACTCCTATAGCTTTTGCTTATGTGGCAAACGCTTTATCTCTCCCTCAGTTCTGAATGACAACCTTGCTGGCTGGAGTATTCCTGTCTGTAAGTTTTTTATTTCAGTGCTTTGAATAAATCATGCCAATCCCTCTGGCCTGTAAAGCTTCTGCTGAAAAATCAGCTGTCTGTCTTGGTGGGGGAGGGGGTTCCTTTGTACATAACTAGTTGTTTTTCTCTTGATGCTTTTAAGAATCTTTCTTTAACTTTTGACATTTTAATTATAATGTATCTTGGTGTTAGTGTCTTTGGGTTCATCCTGATTGGAATTCTCTGTGCTTTCTGTACTTGAATGTCTGTTTCCTTCACCAGGTTAGGGAAGTTTTCAGCCATTACTTCTTCAAACAGGTTTTCTTTCTCTTTCTCTCTCTGTTGTCCTTAAGGAATCTTACAATGTGAATGTTAGTGTGCTTGATGTTGTCCTAGAGGTCCCTTAAACTGTCCTCGTTTTTAAAAATTCTTTTTTCTTTTTCCTTGTTCCTATTGGGTGATTTCCAGTACACTGCCTTCCAGATTGCTGATCTGTTCTTCTGCATCCTCTGATATCCTCTTGATTCATTCAAGTGTATTTTTCATTTCGGTCATTATATTCTTCAGTTCTGATTGGTTCCTTTTTACATTTTCTCTTTGTTGATGTTCTCCCTGAGTTCAGCTCTTCTTCTCCCGAGCTGGTGTGCGTTGCTAGGACTATCACCTTGAACACTTTATCTTCTAAATTGCTTATCTCTGGTTAATTTAGTTCTTTTTCTGAGGTTTTGTCTTGTTCTTTTCTTGGGAAGGTGTTCCTTTGTCTCCTCATTTTGCCTAACTCTCTGTGTTTCTTTCTGTGTATTCAGTGTATCAGCTACGTTTTCCAGTCTTGAAAGAGTGGTCTTATGATGAAGGTATCCTGTGAGGCTCAGTGGCACAGACCCCTGTGGTCACCAGATGCAGGTGCTCTGGGGTGTCCCCCTGAGTGGACTGCATGTGCCCACCTGTTGTAATTGGGCCACGATTGCTGTGGTCGCACTGGCGGTTGGTGTTGACCCTCAGGCCAGCTGGCTGTGAGGCCTGGCTCTGACTGTGGCGGGTATGGTAGTGCAGCGCTGCTCCCACCCCAGAGTGGGAGACAGTTTGGAGGGGTGCCGGTGCCGGCCAAGACCACCTGCTGGGTGGGGCAGGGCTGGACCTTTGGAGCAGGAACTGGTTTGGAGGGGCACGGTTGTCACTGGGGCTGACTACAGGGGTAAAGAAGAATAATATTATTTTTTAAATAAATGATATTTTAAGTCTACAGTAGATGAAAAAGGATCAGTTTTTAAATACAGCATTCAGAAGAAGGAATTGCAATTACAGGGTGAGGTGACCAGCAAGCCATAGTTGGAACAGTGTGAGTTGTACTGGATTTAGACGGATGAGCGGAACCAGGTGTGATGTACAAACTGGGTCTCAGAATTTTTGTGAAATTGGGCCACATGATTGACGACGCTTTTCAACTTTAAAAGGTCTGTGGATGTTTGTTTGACAGAAAAGAGGGAGTGAGGGGATAGTCCTGTGAGTAGAAAAATATAAGAAAAAGTTCATAGGTGGGGTGGTAGGATTATACTTTCCATAATGAGGCAGGTCTGGATAAACTGTGTCTGTGCAGGCATTACGCGATGTGTTTTATACAGTATGATAGATGACTTGTGGATATCCAGTCTCCTCTGCTTTATTACTAGATCCCTTATTTTGCTCAAGGTGTCCATGTGCCCAGTTAAAGCATCCTTCTCCTCAGACTCCTTTGAGGCCAAAGGGGGCCAAATGTCCTGATGAGGCTAATGAAATATAAGTAGAAGTTGCTAGGTTAGGCTTCCCAGACAATTGTTTTTTAAAGAGAGAGACTCAGCAGACATGCATCTTTGTTATTTTCCCCTGTGACATTTTGCTTTTTTCCTTTTTTAGCCAGAGCAGTGAATCAGTGCTTGAGGTGAAACAATCATCTTGATGTCATGACAACAGAAACCAACAGCAAGGATGGCCGTGCAAGAACCCAGAAGGGCCCAGGATCAGAGGTAACATGCTTAGCTGTCTTGCCATCCCAGATTGTCTATCTCTGTGTGAGACAAATAAATGTCTGTGTTTTAAATTACTGCAGTAGGGTTTTCTCTTGGGTGCCACTGACTGTAATACTAACCAAACACAAAGTTTATATCATTTAATGATCATAAAATGTATGCCTTAAAGAGATTTCACATAATTAAAATTGAAGTTCTGCAAGGTTAAATAGGTAAGTAATATCACAGAGCTGGTGAGGTGATACAGCTGGATCTTGAACTTTCAAATAGAGCTTGCTGCCACTCATAGTCCAGTAGATACGTAAAGAAATGACTGTGCATGGCTAGAAAGCACAGATGAGAAGGCTCTCTACTTTTTCCCAAGGACGCTTTAGAGATTCAGGGCAATAGAGAAACGAGAATACCATTATCTCATCTGATCCTTTTCCTTCTCTGAGAAGACTGGCTAAAAAAGGCATCCCGGTTCTTAGAGCCAAGAGAAAGGGAAGTTACCTGGCTCAGAAAACAGATCTAAAAAGGCATGTGCCTTTCCTCTTCCCTCTCCCTCCTCTTTTCCAGAAATAGTAATGGACTGGAAAGATAGACTGGCCTCCTGTAGGCAAACAAGTACACTGAGTACCTAGGCAACATTGAGTAAGATTAAGATTTGTAACGTTTCTATTGAGTCCTGAAAAAACTGATCCAATTTGGACTAAAATTACACATATCAACACTTCAGGAGTCTGAAATTGGTCACTTTAGCAAGTGATTCTAACATAGACTGAGGATAAACAAAATATCATCACCCCCCCGCCCTGCCCCCAACATACACATGAAAATGAAAACAGAAAATTAAGAAATGAATTAGTCTAAGTTGTATGGGTCCTTAGTGATCTGCTTTACAGGACCTCTAAGGGCCCATACAGATTCCAGGCTGAGAATCAGTGAGCTGGGATGCTTAAGTGAGTTCTGACAGCATCATTAAAGTAGGAAAAGGGAGGAGAGGGGCACGCTAACACATCTGCTTTTTCATACGTGCTCCTTTAACACGGTCTCCAGAGCCTGTCCACCTTTGATCTTTTCATAAATAGTAAGTGTTAAGTAAATATGGAGGAAGTTAATTGTGATGGTTGCGTGAGTGAGTCTCCTAGGGGTGAAGATAGATGTTTGTGAGTCATAAAGGTAGACAGGTATATAATTAGAGTGATTATGTGTGCCTGTAGTCCTGGTGTAATTATTAATATCCACTCCTTTTACTCTCAGAAGGTCATACTTTGGACAGTAAGTAATGTGATCACCATTTGTAAACATACACACAAAAATAAGACATCATTTTGGATCTTTTTTCCAAAGGCATGTGTGGCAGACACAGAGTTACACAGCCCAGGTTCCCCTTTGAGAAAGGACATGCTGTCCATCTGTGTGGAATGTCCTTAGCTGACAAACTCTAGTTGCCAGAATCCACCAGAGTTTGTATCATGTTTTTTTTGTTGTTGTTGTTTTGCGGTCCGCGGGCCTCTCACTGTTGTGGCCTCTCCCGTTGCGGAGCACAGGCTCCAGATGCACAGGCTCAGCAGCCATGGCTCATGGGCCCAGCCGCTCCACGGCATGTGGGATCTTCCCGGACTGGGGCACGAGCCCGTGTCCCCTGCGTCGGCAGGCGGACTCTCATCTGCTGCGCCACCAGGGAAGCCCATGTATCATGTTTTGAGAAGCCTTCAGTCAATGACTGAGCAAGGCGGTTGTAGCTGAATTCACCCCTTCTCAGGCTGGTCCCCATCAGTAACTCAGCAAGATGGTGGTGCAAAGCCACTTCCACCTAGCACAAGACTCCTCTGACAGATCTTTACGCCAGAGTTCCCCACTGGTCTGACTTTGTCAGGTGGGCATGATGATCTGCCAGATTTCCTTCTTCTGGTCCTTTTTCCATCCCAGGAGATCTTTTGTATGCCCATCTCAGAGAATGTTCCCAGACAGCCCAACCCCATAATCTATAACACTTCTTTTTAGTTATATTCATTTATGGGCTGGAAATTTAGCAACATCAAACTATTTTAAAGAATTTCAGTTCAGGGGCTTCCCTGGTGGCGCAGTGGTTGAGAGTCCGCCTGCCGATGCAGGGGACACGGGTTCGTGCCCCGGTCTGGGAAGATCCCACATGCTGCGGAGCGGCTGGGCCCCTGAGCCATGGCCGCTGAGCCTGCGCGTCCGGAGCCTGTGCTCCACAACGGGAGAGGCCACAACAGTGAGAGGCCCGCATACCACAAAAAAAAAAAAAAGGAATTCCAGTTAAAATCAGATGTCAAGTTATTAAATGAGACGCAGCTTAAAGTTCAGTGTAACACGTTCCATAGGCATCTAGCAGTGGACCAGCGTGAAGGGTGGTAGAGGGAGCACCTTCTCAAAGAGAAAAAGCCACTTAGAACTTTAAAATCTCTTTGCTGAGGGAGAACTACTCTTGAAATCCATGTTGCTCATGCTCAGACATGGACATGATCTTTTTCTCTTTTTCCTCCCTGCTTTGCTGCAGGAGAAAGGAAGCAAAGGCTTGAGCGGGGAATTTATAAGGGCAAATATAACCTTTGGTTTGATGCACAGTAAGCTGACAGTTAAAGGTGTATCATGCTAGATAAATGTCAAAAGCCAAATAAAAGCCTTAATAATATGCTGTCCAGAGGCTAAAATCCAGAACCCTGAAGCCATGAGAGAAGGATTAATCTTTAAAAACAAATTTTAACCCAAACTAAAACTGTCCAAGGTGACTTAGAATGTTCTGATAAACTGTGGTTTGGGGGGCTGAGTATGAAGAAAAGAAAGGGAAGAGGAGAACAAATCCAAGGTAGAAAATATACCTCATTCTACCAAGATTTTTGTATTTATTTAGATCTTACTCTAAAGAATAGTAGAGTGGAGCTAAACGCACTAAGTATCATTGTGGACTGAATTGTGTCCCCACCAAAGTCATATGTTGAAGTCCTGACTCCTAGTACCACGGACTGTGACTGTATTTGGAGAAAGGGTCTATAAAGCAGTAATTAAATTAAAATGAGGTTGTTAGGAGGAGTTCTAATCCAATAAGACTGGTGTCCTTATAGGAGGAGGAGATTAAGACACAGACACAGAGGGAGGGCTGTGTGATGACACAGGGAAAAGACAGCCATCTCCAAACTACATGGTGACATAGGAATGGGGAAACCTTTCCAGGGGAAAGCCTGAAAGCAGAGAGTTCAATAGTGATTGTTTATTTCCAGCAAGAATTAATTCCACGTAATATTGGTACAACTGAAGCACAGGAAGTTGGAGTAGCATTCACATGGCCATGCCACAGGCTAAAAGTGGTACTCTGTCCTGCCTTTTATCCTCCGTTTGTCTCCCTAGTCTCCTCTTCCAGCACCTAACTTAGAAGATGCTTGGATGGTCTGAATGCTCATGATTAAAGTCTGTAAAGAAAAATTCAACTGTGATGTAACTGTTTCCCACGTACTAGCAAAGGATCATTTTCTCCAAATGCTTATTTTGATTAGGGTAGGATACAGTCTTCAATTTATTATTTTCTTTGTTAGAATTAAATCTCTATAAAGTAAAAACATTTCCTCATTTGGAAATGCTTGTGAGGGGTTTGCCAGTCAACCTAAAAAAATAATCTATTTAAATTTCTGGGGTCACAAAATCTCGAAGAAAGGCTCTATGGGGCTTTTTTTTCATCCTAAAGAAAAAACAGTGTGTGCTGAATGGACTCATGGGGTCTTTGGATTACTAGCGCACCATGTAGAATATTTCGGTAGGTGAACTTTCAAGGACCAGGACTCCTTGAGAGATTACTAGAGTTTAAGAGCTCAACTCTTGCTGAATTGAATCATCCCATAGTGGCAGCAGCACTTGTTTTTATCATACTGGGTTCGCTAGAGATGAGGTTCCATTGCAGCCCATTATTCATACTGGAGAACAACCAAATTTTTGTTTTGCCTCCTGCTGTCACCTACTGACATGACTTTATGTGCAACTCCAAAGCTAGGATGATTAAATCACCAAAGGCAGTGACTTCCTGGCTCTCAGCTTGGCCCAGAAAAGCTATGCTCACAGACTTACCCTAACATAAGAAAGGCTTGGTCCACAGTCTTGTGAGGTGCCCTACTTCTCAAGGGCTTAGTGGAAGATAAAAAAGAACATGGTTTGGGATACATTGGCCCACTCCCTTGTGCTCTGCTGGGCTCATAGCATGATTTTTCTTTTGTTTATAGCAAAAGAAAGGGCTTTCAGAATTCAAAGGCTCTTTGCATCTATGACGGGGACCTAGAGTCAAGAATAATTGGAGTTTCATATATCATAGAGCTGAAGAAGCCTGGGGAGCCCCTCCAGAATGGTTTGGGTGCTTGATCCTTGTGGAGATCTGAAATAAATGAGTTGAATGTCAAATCTTTAAGTGCTGATGACATACTAAATTCTTCTGTAATGCACTTATGAAGAACCCTTCAAGAGACTTGTGTTTTGTATGTAGAAAAGTGTTGAGTCAAATATTCAACTCAATATAAAATAATAAGAAACGCTAAAAATTTTTTTTTTTTTTTTTTTTTTTTGCAAAGGAGGGTCTCCTTTGCAACTGAAGCATTCATCCATTGTTTTCTTTTCACTACCTCCATCATAACTTTGGGCAGTACCCCTCGCCCCCATTTCTGGTGAGCATTCTTCTTGGCCATTATTTTCCCTATTTCTTAGGTGTGGGGCATTGAAAAATAACTTATGACCTGTACCATTATAGCCAAACCAAGTCAACAAGTCTATGTTTAAAGCATGTCACATGCTTGTCTTGATGTGTGTGCTGTGTAGTGAGACATGGGATTAAAAGTAGTAGTGGAGAAGATAGAAACAGAGGGTAGCTTCTAGACCCTAATATTTTATGCCCTAGCGCAGTGGTTCTGGGCACTGACTACACATCATCATCACCTGGGGAACTTTTCAAACCCATGTCCAGGTCCCTCTCCCAACAAGCCTGATTAAATGCTCTGCAGTGGAGTTGAGGCGTTGGTAATTTCATTTTTTTCTCTGGCTTATTCTGGTGTGGAACCAGAATTAGGAATGGCCGGTAGTTGGAACAATCAGGTATAATCATGAGTATGAGTGTGTGTATTTTTAAAAGTGCTACGCTAAATAAGAATGGAACCTGCACAACCTTAACACATATGTAGTGAGCAGGCCAAAATAAGAGTCTGTGGGTAGAAGTAGGTGGAGCTTTTCATTCAGTCTTCCCAAAATTGAAGCTTGGATAAATCTTTGCTGAATTGTGAGTTCCTTGTTGCTTTTTATTGTTGTTGTTTTTGTTATTCTCAGTTAGGGTCATTCTTGGAAGCAAGATCTAGATTATTTAAAAGCATGGATCCTTGTCTTGGAATTTCTCTGAGTTTGACTCCCCCATATGTCAAAATATTTCAGAAGGTTTCCCCTGAAGGAGGTCTCAAGCTGAGTTTTTAAAGAAGTGAGAGACATGGATGGAATTGGCAGGTTGGGAGAATTACACGTGAGTGGAATATTGGAAATGGGTGAAGCAAGAGAGGAGAGGTTGGGGAAGAAGGACTTGATAAACATACCTCCCAGTCCTGGGGAGGGGCCTCTGCCCTATGGCAGGATGTACCTGAGACCTAACGGTCTCTTAATGTTTGGAATGGGTTTTAGGTCCTCTTTTAAAACAGTATTCCAATTGTCCCTCTTTTGGGATGCTCCTGTGATTCTACTTTACATGATGTCTATATGATTTGTTTAAATCTAAGGCTCTATTAAATTATATTCCCACAAAAACTTATTTCATGAAAGAATTATGAGATGCTTAGTGTTTCCCTTTATGAAATTATTAAAAAGCTAATTTGTGTTCCTTGTAATAAGGAGAGCATAGAAAAGTGTAAAGTAGGAATTGAGTCATCCCCAATTCTATCACCTGGAAACAATCATCATTAATATTTGGTGTACTTTTGGGCCATTTTGGAAAGGCAAAACTTAGATTTCCTTTTTTATGTACCCCCCTCCTGATGGTAGCACACAGTGAGGAACACGCCTGATGCTTTCTGTTTATGAATTGAGTAAATGCAGGGATATTGACCTCAGTTTTGTCAGACCATTGATAACCATCTGGTGACTTTCATCTCCATTTAGCTTTCGACTTCTGTGGTCTAGGTTTTGCATGTCTTCATTAGTAGTTTGGTCCATGAGTCTTTGCTTACTTTCCTAGATCAAAGAGCAAAAAGAAAAGAGTTGCTCAATTTTGCTCAAGTTGAAGAAATAGCAAGGAACTTTTAAATTAGATAAAAGGAAAGATGCTAGATCCATTGTACCAAGCATGATTTGAATCTCTAGAGCAGCCAGCGTTGTGTGTGTTTGTGTGTTTGTGTGTGTGTGTGTGTGTGTGTGTGTGTGTGTGTGTGTGGAAAGAAGGCTCTCCTCCTTCCAAAGGAAAGAGCTAATAAAGTCTACCATTTCAGTAATCTAAATTTACAAAGCAATTATCATTAGTTTGACGTAATTTCTTCTGCATAACAACTTAGAAGTTCTGGATTTATTTGGAAATTGAAATTTGTAATGCAAATTTACAAATGTATTGATTGATTTTTTGCATCTGTAACGTTGATAGTTTGGTTGAGAGCCAGGACAACCATTACATAAGTCTGGGTGCCTTCTATTTAGACAGTAACAACCAAAAACTTTGCAAAGTTTTCAGCTCTTTTACCCCTTTCAGTCCCCCTCCAATCTGTCTTAAGAAATCTGCAGCACTTCATGCTGCCTGGTAGCTCGCAAGGACACTCAACACATTATTGGTTTCCTCTCTTCCAGGAAAGCAGTTCATACTCCTCAATTTCTGTCTTCTGTCCCAAATCTTTTATTTCTGGCTTAGGCATTGTTTCTCAACCTCAGCACTATTGACATTTTGGGTGGATAATTCTTTCCTGTGCGTGCTGGGTTATCCTGTGCAGTTTAGGAGTTGAGCAGTATTACCGGCCTCCGTTCACTAGATGCCAATTGCATCCCCAAGTTGTGACAATCAAAAATGTCTCCAGGCATTGCCAAATGTCCCCTAGGGGAGGGAAATTGCCCCCAGTTGAAAATGACAAGTGATCTTAGCACACATTAGCTTTTTGTACTAACCATCTCAGGTGACACATCTGCATTTGAGCTGGTGATTTGATTTCAAGTCCTTAATACTAGGCTAGTGGTTCTCATTCGTGCACATTGGAACCACAGATGTATTAAAATTATTAAGGTCCAAACTCTTCTCCAGGAATTGAGTCTGGAATTGGGCCCAAAGCATTTTTTAACTCCCAGGGTGATTCTAAAGTGCAGAGAAGGTTGAATGTCCTGCTTGAGGGTATGACCAAGGGTGGAGAGCTGTACTGATATTATTCACATCTCATCATTAAGGTAGTAGACTGTTCAGAAAGCCAGACAGATCTGGCTGGTCCTTCCGTGGTGCTTTCATAAAGGGAAGTATAATGCCATTTAGGGCTCAACCTTGAGGTGTGTATTTGTTTTTCTTTTTTTTCTGGTAAGTAGTAAGCATCATCTGGAATATGATTGGCTCAGGTTTTATTAAAGTAGGTAATGTGCTCTTCTAGGTCATTTTATTCTTACTTGACAAGAATAAAGAACATGTTTAAGACAAAACTAAACACTTATAAAATTTTAACTCAATTATTGCTTTCAATAGAAGCGAGATTCATAGCTTAAATAAAGGAAAATTCAACAAAGCCAGTTTACACTGGTGTATTTGTTGTGTCTCTGTGTGAGCCTGTCAAGTGTTGCATAGATCATAGCCATCAGTAATCAGCAAATTTGTACATAAAGCTAGAGATGATATTTTTCACTATGAAGTGCTCTTAAGAAGGTTAGAATTTGGAAAAGAAGACTAAACAAGGCCAGTGTATCTCTTTATCAACTCATTAAACACCATTTTGATATATGGGTCACCTAATCAGTATAGGATGTGTCCTAGAAATTTTGTCTGCCTAGCATACTTTTCCTTCTTCTTCCTGGAAATGGTATGTGCTTTCCTTTGGAACATACACTGTATTCCCAAGTTGCTGTAGATTATCAAACTCAGTGTTCTGTCCTCACCTTCAGGCACGGCATGGGTGTATGGAAAGAAAGCTAGGCTAAAAATAAACTAATATGGGATCACCCACAAAGAGATATGAGATACAGGTTGAGCCAGTTAGAATTCTCCATTGGAATTTTCTGCATTGGAGGATGAAAGATAACTCTCAATTCCTCTTGGAACTTGAGCCAAAATATATAGAAACCTGATGATATCAGCAACCGTCCTTGCTGGTACACGGAGAATGCCTATGTGCATTAGAGAAAATGAGGCCAGTAGATATGGGATGCGAGAGTTAGTAATGGCATCTTTTTAGACACATGGCAGATGACAAGCTGCCCCAAAGAATGTGATCCAATGAAGGAAAACTGCTTCACTGCAACTTTGCAGATTCCATGTATATAGCTAGTATATCTAAATTTCAGTCATAAGAATTGCCAGTGAAGAATTGCTGTTGTTTTCTTTTTGGTTGTTACTGTCTAAATGAAAGAAAAGTAGTTCAGACCTCCTGCAATTGTGAAATTGCTGTGATTTTGAATATACCTTTATGGTGTGTCTTAAGCCCAAGGGAATTGTATATTTTAGATGTCATCACTACCACAAGATGAGTAGGACCGTATTTTGTGTCATACCAGATTTTAAATATTGAGAATCATAATGTCATAGGACATTAACATTTGAACAGACCTTGTACTTTGAATCTCAACTATATGGGTGGTTGAGGAAGAGGTACACACACGTGCAGAGAAAAGCTGAGGTCAATGGCATGTCACTTCTTTCTAATAGTAGTTAAAGTGCTGAAGTTTGCAATGATTTGATTCATTTCTTACAGACTAGAAGAGATTCAGAGTTGAAAGTTCAACATTCCATGACCGGTTGTCAGTTGGTCTCATATTCCTCACAAAGGGAGACCTTATCTCTTTACAAATCGAATGGAAGTGTCTATCCCATAACAGAAACCCAGAAGAAAAATAAGATTCTCTTTGTAAACAGGGGATGATAGGTAACTACATGGAAGACCAGAGTCTCTGTAACAACACACTTAGAGAGCTGAAGGTAGCCAGGTGCCGTGCTCCTAGCTTCGAATGCAACCTCAGCCCGCCTTGAGTTCCTGTTTGAGGTCTCCAGCTTCAGATGACACTTCTCTTTCTGGGGTGCCCACTACCCTGACCAATGAAGTATATCCAAAGGGATATTTTCTGCTTTCTGTGTAACAGACCAGCTTCCTTCCCATCCCTGCATTTAGGTTTTGTGTAATCTCCTCAAAAACAGAAATCCCATCTTCCTTTGTATATATCACATAACTGAATCTGTTTCTACACAGTAAGCCCTGATCATTTTTGCTTGTTAATTTGAGGAACTTTATGTCCTAACCATGCTAACAATTAGAAAAAAAAATCATAGAAAAGAAGAATTTTTAAATGTGTCCAAACTCAGATAATTTGTCTTAAGGAATAAGGTAAAATGAAGAGTCACAGTACTGTTGCTTAAAAGCTTGTCTCAGTAATTCTTGTGTTCAAATTAAATGAATGCTTTATATTAGGAAGGGGAAAGTTTATAATGGGTAGTCAAGCTTGTCAAAACTCTTGGAAATGTGGGAAAACTGGCAAAGTGGGGCTTATAGATGTAAAGTTTTTGCATTAATAGCTGTTTCAAATGTCACTGAAACAAATGACTTGTGTAAGCCTGATAACACTCTTTCGTAAATGGGTGCCTCATTAAGACCAGCGCAGCACCTCCTCAGCTGAGCTAAAAACCATTCTACCACCTATTTTATAGGTTCACTTAAATGATTTTCCACCTTTCAGGGAAATTGTTTGGCGTCAGAAAATGAAAAACCCTGAAAACATTTCAGTGAATCACTAGCAATAGCAGTCTTGGTTCAAAATATCAGACACATTTTCTATAAATAAAACATGTCCACAGACAATTTGTATATACAATTGTGTGTGTGTCTATATATATATATGTATATATATATATATATACACACATATATATGTATATATATATAATTTTAATCAGCATTAAGGTAAAACCAAAGTAATTACATTTTATTTTTTCCTTATGTAGAAGTGTCCTTGAATTAGTGTTGTTTCAAACATAATTAAATAACTTCTTTAAGGTTTAAAGACTCCCATATTATTCAAATAAAATAATTGTTTCTCGCCCGAATGAAATGGTTTGTATAACAGAAATTTCATTCCTCTTAGGCCCCTATTTGTCTCCTTTTCCCGACTCCTTGGGCCATCCAAAAGTCCACCGAACACTTTCAGATTTCCACGTAGGGACAAAGCGGAAAATCACTGCTTCCAACCCCTCCAAACATGTAGATGCTCTCATGATATAGAGACATGATACAAAGATCAGAAAAGAGAATAGTAACGACATTGAACAGGCAGGATGGGGGAGAAATTGGTCTGAAATCACTCCTTCTCTTGCACGAGTGTGTTCTCCTTGGGAGCTTTACTGAAATTGGGACAAAGGTATATTTTCCATCACTCTGTGCCTGGCTGAGTACACCACAGGGCCATTCCAGTGAATGGAAAAATAAGACTGATTGATACTGTCATCACCTGACTTTAGGATCTCAGCACATAGAGCTCTCCCAATCATCAGTACTGGAGACTTTGATCTCTAATGGCTTGTTTCTTTTATTTAAAAGACACCTGGATTCCCTGCAGTGCTAGAATGTTTATAGAGAAAAATCTCAAATTATTTAGTCACATGGAGGTGTTTTTGGTCTGTGTTGTTCTGTTTAATGAAAGCTAGAGGCTTGCAGAGGAGGGAATGCTAAATTCACATTGTATATGTTGACTCTCTTGGCAATATCAACGGCTCTGCTTTTTATATTCTAAGATAAGCCTCAGAGCTCCCCCCTGCCTGGGTCTACAGTTTGGCCCTGCCATGCCCTGGCGTAGGAGTTTACCTCTCTAAGCTTCAGTTTTCTCCTTTGTAAAATAAGGATAGTATTAGTAACTCTCAGAACTGGAGCACACATTGAAGAAGATGATGTATGTAAAGTGTTAAGTGTTTTTCCTGGTAGATATTGAGTACTCAAAAAAGTTCTTATGAAGATTACGTAGACATCTTTGCTGTCCAGTCCCTGATAGTTCTCTGTATCCACTCTTGTCCACTTCAAGATGTGCTAAGATTGGCATTCTATTCATTATGTGTAAGAGAAACTAAAACACAGCAGGTTTTATTTGAAGACAGTATTGTCATGCCTGAAAACATGTGATGCTTAGTTCACTAATTAAGGGATTCTTGAAGATTTCCCACTTTTTCCCAGAACATTCTGTAACTACAATATCTGTATTTATAATTTAGGAATAGCTCCTGTGTTAAATTACTCATTACATAACATTTTGACTTGTGATTTAAACTGAAAGCTTGAGACAGCCACATGCCTGACATAGTATGACTAGAAATTAATATGGGTTGGATGTTTGGCCTGAGGCGATACAGCACTGAAGCCTACCCAGCTCTTTGGTGGGGCTAATGGTGGACTCTGAGAGGGCTCATGTGAAGGAGTACTTCCAGAAATGCTGCTGCCAGTGTCCTTGTCCCCACAGTGAGCAACAGCCATGCTCCACCTCTGCAGGAGCCCCTCCAGTACTAGCAGCTAATCTCCTTTTATGCTGCTTCTCATTGGTCGAAACCAAAAGCTGTGTGGCTGACAGGGTCTTGGTGCTCTGGCCGGGTGTCAGGCCTGTGCCCCTGAGGCGGGAGAGCCGAGTTCAGGACATTGATCCACCAGAGACTTCCCAGCCCCACATAATATCAAATGGTGAAAGCTCTTCCAGAGATCTCCATCTCAATGCTAAGACCCAGCTCCACTCAACGACCAGCAAACTCCAGTGCTGGACATCCTATGCCAAACAGCTAGCAAGACAGGAACACAACCTCATCCATTAGCAGAGAGGCTGCCTAAAATCATAATAAGGTCACAGACACCCCAAAACACACAACTGGATGCCGTCCTGCCCACCAAAAAGACAAGATCCAGCCTCCTATGCCAGAACACAGGCACCAGTCCCCTCCACCAGGAAGCCTCCACAACCCACTTAACCAACCTTACCCATTGGGGGCAGACACCAAAAACAATGGGAACTATGAACCTGCAGCCTGCAAAAAGAAGACCCCAAACACAGTAAGTTAAGCAAAATGACAAGACAGAGAAACACACAGCAGATGAAGGAGCAAGGCAAAAACCCACCAGACCAAAAAAGTGAATAGGAAGTAGGCAGTCTACCTGGAAAAGAATTCAGAGTAATGATAATAAAGATGATCCCAAATTGTGGAAATAGTATAGACAAAATGCAAGAAACGTTTAACAAGGACCTAGAAGAACTAAAGAGCAAACAAACAATGATAAAGAACACAATACAGGAAATTATAAATTCTCTAGAAGAAATCAATAGCAGAATAACTGAGGCAGAAGAACGGATAAGTGACCTGGAAGATAAAATAGTGGAAATAACTACCTCAGAGCAGAATAAAGCAAAAAGAATGAAAAGAATTGAGGACAGCCTCAGAGACTTCTGGGAAAACATTAAATGCACCAAGATTTGAATTATATGGGTCCCAGAAGAAGAAGAGAAAAAGAAAGGGACTGAGAAAATATTTGAAGAGATTATAGTTGAAAACTTCCCTAATATGGCAAGGGAAATAGTCAGTCAAGTCCAGGAAGTACAGAGAGTCCCAAACAGGATAAATCGAAGGGGAAACATGCCAAGACATATTAATCAAACTATCAAAAATTAAATACAAAGAAAAAATATTAAAAGCAGCAAGGGAAAAGCAACAAATAACATAAAAGGGAATCCCTATAAGGTTAACAGCTGAACTTTCAGCACAAACTCTGCAAGTCAGAAGGGAGTGGCAGGACATATTTAAAGTGATGAAAGGGAAAAATCTACAACCAAGATTACTCTACCCAGCAAGGATCTCATTCAGATTTGATGGAGAAATTAAAACCTTTACAAACAAGCAACAGCTAAGAGAATTCAGCACCACCAAACCAGCTTTACAGTAAATGCTAAAGGAACTTCCCTAGGCAGGAAACACAAGAGAAGGAAAAGACCTACAATAACAAACCCAAAACAATTAAGAAAATGGTAATAGGAACATACATATTGATAATTACCTTAAATGTAAATGGATTAAATGCTCCAACCAAAAGACAAAGACTGCCTGAATGGTTATGAAAACAAGACATGTATATATGCTGTCTACAAGAGACCCACTTCAGACCTAGACACACATACAGATTGAAAGTGAGGGGATGGAAAAAGATATTCCATGCAAATGGAAATCAAAAGAAAGCTGGAGTAGCAATTCACATATCAGACAAAATAGACTTTAAAATATAGACTATTACAAGAGACAAAGAAGGGCACAACATAATGATCAAGGGATCAATCCAAGAAGAAGATAGAACAATTGCAAATACATATGCACCCAACATAGGAGCACCTCAATACATAAGGCAAATGCTAACAGCCATAAAAAGGGAAATCGACAGTAATCCAGTCATAGTAGGGGACTTTAACACCCCACTTTCACCAATGGGCATATCATCCAAAATGAAAATAAGGAAGCACAGCTTTAAATTATAATTAAACAAGATGGACTTAATTGATATTTATAGGACATTCCATCCAAAAATACACTTTTTTCTCAAGTGCTCATGGAACATTCTCCAGGAACGATCATATCTTGGGTCACAAATCAAGCCTTTGTAAATTTAAGAAAATTGAGATTGTATCAAGTATCTTTTCTGAACACAATGCTATGAGACTAAATATCAATTACAGGAAAAAGTCTGTAAGAAATAAAAACACATGGAGGTTAAACAATATGCTACTAAATAACCAAGAGATCACTGAAGAAATCAAAGAGGAAATCAAAAACTACCTAGAAACAGATGACAATGAAAACACGAAGACCCAAAACCTATGGGATGCGGCAAAGGCAGTTCTAAAAGGGAAGTTTATAGTAATACAATCCTACATCAAGAAACAAGAAACATCTCAAATAACCTCACCTTACACCTAAAGCAATTAGAGAAAGAACAAAGAAACCTGAAAATTAGCAGAAGGAAAGATATCATAAAGACCACATCAGAAATAAATGAAAAAGAAATGAAGGAAACAATAGCAAAGATCAGTAGAACTAAAAGCTGGTTCTTTGAGAAGATAAACAAAATAGATAAACCATTAGCCAGACTCATCAAAAAGGGAGCAGACTCAAATCAATAGAAATGAAAAAGGAGAAGTAACAACTGACAGGGTGGAAAAACAAAGGATCATGAGAGATTACTACAAGCAACTATATGCCAGTAAAGTGGACAACCTGGAAGAAATGGACAGATTCTTAGTAGAGCAAAACCTCCCAAGACTGAACCAGGAAGAAATAGCAGACATAAACAGACCAGTCACAAGCACTGAAATTGAGAGTGTGATTAAAAATCTTCCAACAAACAAAAGCCCAGGACCAGATGGCTTCACAGGTGAATTCTATCAAACATTTAGAGAAGAGCTAACTAATAGCTATCCTTCTCAAACTCTTCCAAAATGTAGCAGAGGGAGGAACACTCCAAAACTCATTCTGTGACGCCACCATCACCCTGATTCCACAACCAGACAAAGATGTCACAAAGAAAACTACAGGCCAATATCACTGATGAATGTAGATGCAGAAATCCTCAACAAAATACTAGCAAACAGAATCCAACAGCACATTAAAAGGATCATACACCATGATCAAGTGGGGTTTATCCCAAGAATGCAAGGATTCTTCAATATATGCAAATCAATCAATGTTATAAACTGTATTAACAAATTGAAGGAGAAAAATCATATGATCATCTCAATAGATGCAGAAAAAGCTTGTGACAAAATTCAACACTCATTTATGATAAAAACCCTCCAGAAAGTAGGCAGAGAGGGAACTTACCTCAACATAAACAAGGCCATATATGACAAACCCACAGCAAAATCGTTTTCACTGGTGAAAAACTGAAAGCATTTCCTCTAAGATCGGAAAAAAGACAAGGTTGTGCACTCTCACTACTATTATTCAACAAAGTATTGGAAGTTTTAGCCACAGCAATGAGAGAAGAAAAAGAAATCAGTGGAATCCAAATCGGAAAAGAAGAAGTAAAGCTGTCACTGTTTGCAGATGACATGATACTATACATAGAAAATCCTAAAGATGCTACCAGAAAACTACTAGAGCTAATCAATGAATTTGGTAAAATATCAGGATACAAAATGAATGCACAGAAATCTCTTGCATTCCTATACACTAATGATGAAAAATCTGAAAGAGAAATTAAGGAAACACTCCCATTTACCATTGCAACAAAAAGAATAAAATACCTAGGAATAAACCTGTCTAAGGGGACAAAAGACCTGTATGCAGAAAATTACAGGACACTGATGAAAGAAATTAAAGAGGATACAAATAGATGGAGAGATATACCATGTTTTTCGATTGGAAGAATCAACATTGTGAAAATGACTATACTACCCAAAGCAATATACAGATTCAATGCAATCCCTATCAAACTACCACTGGCATTTTTCACAGAACTAGAACAAAAAATTTCACAATTTTGTATGGAGACAGAAAAGACCCTGAAGAGCCAAAGCTGTCTTGAGGGAAAAAAACGGAGCTGGAGGAATCAGGCTCCCTGACTTCAGACTCTACTATAAAGCTACAGTAATCAAGACAGTATGGTACTGGCACAAAAACAGAAATATAGAACAATGGAACAGAATAGAAAGCCCAGAGATAAACCCACACACTTATGGTCACCTTATTTTTGATAAAGGAGGCAAGAATATACAATGGAGAAAAGACAGCCTCTTCAATAAGTGGTGCTGGGAAAACTGGACAGCTACATTTAAAAGAATGAAATTAGACCACTCCCTAACACAATACACAAAAATAAATTCAGTATGGATTAAAGACCTAAATGTAAGGCTAGACACTATAAAACTCTTAGAGGAAAACATAGGCAGAACACTCTATGAGATAAATCACAGCAAGATCCTTTTCGACCAACCTCCCAAAGAGATGGAAAGAAAAGCAAAAATAAACAAATGTGAGTTAATGAAACTTAAAAGCTTTTGCACAGCAAAGGAAACCATAAACAAAATGAAAAGATAACTGTCGGAATGGGAGAAAATATTTGCAAATGAAGCAACTGACAAAGGATTAATCTCCAAAATTTACAAGCAGCTCAAAGCAAAAAAATACAACTGACCCTATCCAAAAATGGGCAGAAGACCTAAATAGACATTTCTCCAAAGAAGATATACAGACTGCTAACAAACACATGAATGGATGCTCAGCATCACTAATCATTAGAGACATGCAAATCAAAACTACAATGAGGGATACAGCCACTATGGAGAGCAGTATGGAGGGTCCTTAAAAAACTAAAAGTAGAATTACCATATGACCCAGAATCCCACTACGAGGCATATACCCTGAGAAAACCATAATTCAAAAAGAGTCATGTACCACAATGTTCATTGCAGTTCTATTTACAATAGCCAGGACATGGAAGCAACCTAAGTGTCCATTGACAGATGAATGGATAAAGACGATATGGCTCATATATACAATGGAATATTATTCATCCATAAATCGAAATGAAATTGAGTTATTTATAGTGTGATGGATGGACCTAGACTTACTTACCTGAAGTAAGTCAGATAGAGGGAAACAAATACCATATGCTAATGCATATATATGCAATATAAAAAGAAAAAAATTGTTCTGAAGAACCTAGGGGCAGGATAGGAATAAAGACGCAGATGTAGAGAGTGGACTTGAGGACATGGGGAGGGGGAAGGGTTAGCTGGGACGAAGTGAGAGAGTGGCATGGCCTTATATATACTAACAAATGTAAAATAGATTGCTAGTGGGAAGCAGCTGCATAGCACAGGGAGATCAGCTCGGTGCTTTGTGACCACCTAGAGGGGTGGAGTAGGGAGGGTGGGAGGGAGACACAAGAGGGAGGAAATATGGGGATATATGTATATGCATAGCTGATTCACTTTGTTACAAAACAGAAACTAACACACCATTGTAAAACAATTATACTCCAATAAGGTGTTAAAAAAATTAATATGACTGGAGCTGAACTTGGACATGCCAGTGCTGGTTATCTTTCTTGAAGCTGTTAGGTTGGAATTGCCACCATTAAGCCATGCTCCCTCCTTCCATCTTGCAGAGCTGTTTCCCTGGAAATTTCCCAGACTCCTTCCATTCTAAACAAAGTAATAAGTTTGTACAAATGGAGTGTGAGTGCAAGGAATGTGTGTAAATTCTAGGATGAGCTGAGAAGAAGCAAGTGTTAAGTTTTCTCCCTTCTTTTCCCTGTCAACTGGATACAGAAGACTTGGGCTGAAAGGGTGCCAGTGTGGCAAGGTAAAGGAGGCTGTGTCCCTGTATCACTGCATGGAAGGCTATCCAGTCATTAGGAATGCCTGCACTGGTGGATTGTACAGCCATGGATAAATTTCTGTTGTGCTGAGCCACTGAGATTTTGGGGGTTTTGCTACATCAGTTCATGCATCTGTAATTAATACAAAAAGTAATATAATCCCAGTGATTCACTGTTGTTTCAAATATTTTCAGACTTTTTTTTTAGATTTCCTATTAGGGCTCTTCATCATTGGCAAATTTTCATTGTTTGAACTTAGAGTTACCTTTTTTAGACATGACCAAAAGCCATCCAAAGTCTTGATTTAGGATGTTTAGGTGTAGAAATTCTCATTAGAAATCATGCTTATGCCATCCCAGAAAACAATCCCCTTAATAATGTGGCTTTTTAATATAACAGAATCACACTGAGAGCCACTTAACCCAGCTTCTTCATATCATGTTGGAAAGTCTTACCATGTTGAACCACAGTCCTATTCAGTAAACCTGGTTTCTTATTTTTAGTTCTGCTTCTTAATTTTTATCCAAAGTATAAGTTTTAATTCCAAAAAGCAAGAGGATGACGAATTGTGGGCGTAGTGTAGACACATTTTTTTTTTTTATAAAAGGCTTGGAATTTGTAAAAATAAATGCCAGGCTACACTTTGACTGGTAAGTAAAATATCCATAAGGCTATGTTATCAAACACCACTACTTGTTGCAATGCATGACGGTATTATTTCCTAGAGTTTTCCAAATTATTCTTTGTAAAAATTGCCTTATTTAAAATTCTAAAACTACCTTTCAGTCAGCTATCTCACATAATTGGATGAATAATATTGGGTTATGGGGTCATGTAATGTTTATATCAGCCTGCATGTTCTCAGCAAGCCCAAAGGTTTAAAGGATTTCTAATACGGCTGAATAGGTTTCTGGAGCAGGACTGGTTTGCAGTAAAATTGTGAAAAAGAAAATTATATCTGGCTCCTCCCTTCAAATTTCTGCTTGCTGCTGTCTTCCCCATTGCTCTCCTTAGAGCTGCAGACCCTGGAGCACAACTTGGCCTCGAGTGTGTGGAGACCCATGCAAATATTTTTTGAAGATCCTTATCTAAATAAACAATTTGATTTTAAAATGTAGTGTATGTTCAAGATGAGCTTTTAGCATCTTGCCATGCCAGCAAGTTAGAAAGCACATATCAGCACACATGTCGATTTTTCCTAGTGTCCAGGCACCATTTCTTCTTCAGGTCCAAGAACCATTCCTTCTCTTTTATGGTTATCAAATACACCATTCTCGGCCAATTTCATCTTTCCCCATGAAACAAAGTTAGTATGATGTTTTTACCCACAATGTCATGGCTTCTTACAACCTGTTTTATTGAAACATATAGATCTCTTTGCCTTTGCCAATTCCTAGTACCATTTACTTAGGACTGCATCATCCATTGAGCCACCTTTGAATATTGGCTTCTACTGACTGTCTTAAAGCTTATTGATGACAACCTCAAATAGAAGTCTTAGAGTATGCAGGAAAAGTGATGAACAATTAATTTTCTAGACACGCTAGTTTGACTGTTGAGTTTTATAGTATAAAGTTTGGATAGCACACCTTACAATCATGTGTTGTCTTGGACTCTTCAGGCTGTCCTTGCTACATCCCTAGAGTATGAGCTCTTTCAGTGTTGGCTGCACACCTGCTTCCCGTGCGTGGCCACCAGCTGGGGGAGAGGCAGTGGCCCTTTGGACAGAGCGGGAAAGGCATTCCCATTTGCACAAGGAGTGTCCTTTCTTCATCCAGCATGGTTTAAGACCAGTTTAGGAAAGCACAATGTCACCACATTGGTCAAAGGCAAAAGAGGACACAGATTAAATGGGCCAGTTGACATCAGGAAGCCATAGTTGCAGGATCCCTCAGAGGAAATGCGTGACCATTTCCAAGGAGTCTTCCTCAGTCATGGCGCAGAGTCTGTGGAGGGAGTGTCAAGACTTCCCTGGGTGATTCAAAAACATCACAGCGTGGGAAGCATTGCCGCCAGAAGGAGCCTCTGCCGCCATTCCCGTGTGCTGCTCCCCTCACAGCCCGCAGGTGCTAAGGTCAGAGACAGCCCTGTGGTTGGAAGATAGAGGATGGAGAGCAGGCCCGAGGACCTGTGGGAGATGGTCAGCAGCCTGGAGTCCTGAACTTGTCCAGGGTCCTGAGTGAGAGTCACTCCCAGTTAGTGTGTCAGTGCCATTCTGGCAGCTCAGTTTCACATAATCCCCGAAAGAAATCTCTTATCAGCCAGCGAGAGTGATCGGCTCACCGTCCTAGACCAGGGCTCACCCACAGGGCCCTGGGATGACCACATGAGCGCAAGTCAGTCCTGGGGCATGTAGATGACCCCATGCACAGCAGAGTTCGTGGTGGAGGACCAGAGACACTTCTGAATGAGAAAAGCAGAGGCTGGGGAGTCTGGCACTGAGCTCGTTCCAAGCCACTGGAAAGACGGAGGTAGATGATGTCCACAAAGACCCTCCAAAATGCGGGGCTGTCAGAGGTGGGCACCTCGGGCAGAGACTTCTGCTTGTCGGCTCTAAGAGCGGCACTGCTTGTCCCCAGTTCAAGAGACAGGCAATGCCCCCGTGCTGACCCTAGACCTCCAACTCCCGCCAGAATCACGCAGGAGCAGATTGCCAATCAGCATTCAAACTCATTTTCTGCCACTGTTGTGGCATTGGGTGTAGAGATGAAAAACGTTTCCGGCACTTCAAAGGGGTGTATGTCTCCTTCATCCTATTCTTTCAGGTCCCTGATGTCTGATAACTAATTGGCAGAACTAACTCAGGCTAAGTTGTTAATCCTGATAATATCTTAATTCCAGATAATGCACTTTGATTTAACAAGATCTTTTTTTTAATGCCTAACACTAGATTGTAACTCTGACTATGCTTGTTGAAACGTGCAGATCCACACTTAACTGGCCGCAGAGCATTGCTGAGTTGCAGCTGCCGATCAGGGATTATCATCTTAAATTTACCCTGCTGAATACATTTAAAAACTCAACTAAGAGAAGCAATATTTATTTAGGATTTGCGGGGGCGGGGGGGGGGGTTGAGGGAAGAGGAGGATAGCCCATCTAGTCTTCCCAATATTTCAACATCTAGCCCTGAATTATACCAGATAATTAAGAAGCCATGAACTTGGATTAAATATTGTTTCTGCCCCTGCCCTTCCCAGTCTCCAGAATCCTGTGTTCAGGGTTGCTTTTACTGAGTTGTGTTTTGATGTGGCACCATTAATCTAACTTTAGGAGCCTAATTAAACTTGACACCACGTTTTCTGAAAATGTGTCATTGAGCATGTTTTCATACCTGTATAAGAACTTGGAGCAGGGGAAAATCAGTCTAAGTTTTCTGAATAACTGGTTGGTTTCTATACATAGAATGTGGAGGTCTATGTATGTCTTCTTGTTTATTGCTGGAAAACTCCAGGCCAAGTTTGAGGCTCATCTCCAAAGGGACTTCCTGGCATCGTGGTGTGCCCTAAACTGACTTCAGATTGTCCTATTTCTCTGTCCTCAGTTTCCTGTGTCATTGTGCTTCCTTATATCAACTTGAATCCTCTTGTGATGTTTGCATATTTGTAAGTTAGCTTGATGTTCTTTTTCGAACAAGGCTGGTTGTAAATAATAAAGAAGTTGTAACCACAGTGCTTTAGGGAGAGTTTATGTTGTTGTGGAAAGAGTGTGGGCTTTGGAATGACACAGATTTGAATCAGCTATTAGATCTGTTTCTTACGAGTTCTGTAAACTTCAGCAAGCTTCTTAAGTTGATATGACACATTCCGGAGGTGTCAAAACTGCTGATGAATCCCCTTCTCTTTTTCCCTAATGCCATCTTCCCTTTAGCTTTTCTACCCATGTGATGCTTTCCAACATGGTTCTCTTTATGCTGTCAAATGAGGTAAGGGAGTTTTAGATAATTTTCACCTAGAAATGAATACCAACAAGAGAAGAGATCTGGAGATCCAGGTAAGAGGTATATTCTCTAAGAAAACTAGGAGTGAGCTTCAAAATCCCATATATATGTTATGGTAAGGTATGCATCTCTAAACCTTTAATCCTTTATTCCACACCAGAACTTCTAATCTGTCCTGCTGCTTATTTGCGCTACTGATTTTAATTGTTTCAATCAGAAACACGAGACCAAGCACTTAATTTTTTGACTGTCATCAATATTTCCCCCCATTAATACTACTTTTCAGCAATACATCAAAGAGATAATGCCTATCCTTGAAACACACAAAAAAATCAGAGCTTAACAAGTCTCTTCCATCTAATGAATGAATTTACAGTTTCCAAGAAGAGTAAACCTGTCAAAGCGAATTAAATGATTTGTTGCACCAGGAATAACTCCTGTGTCTGGCATTTGTGTTAGGTTGTTAGTAAGGAAAATAGGACATGTGGACCTTGATAATAAATCTGTCTTTGATATTATTGTTAAGCTTGACTCTTCTGGAGATTAAAGTGGCAGGTAGTAAAATGTATCATGCCAACATAAATGGTATATTTTTGTTCTATTTTAAGTTTCTCATGGAAAATGGTTTTGCGATTGGTCTTTGAACAGCACTTTATTTATAATCCTATTTGCAACTTGGAGAGATGTTACCTCAGAAGGCGAGTGAGCACACTGCTCCGGCTTTTGTGATTCTGAAAATGTCACTGCTCTCATTTGTCAAATCTGCCTGAAATCTGCCTTTTCAATAAGTGACATCTCCCACTTCTTTTGGATGAAACTTTTCACTCTTTTTTTCCCTCAGAGAAAGAAATCTAAATTTAAAGAAAAGAGATACTTGGATTCTTATTTTTACGACAGGATTGGGAAATTACTTTCTATATATTAGAGCTACTACATAGCAGTTATTTCAGTGCAACAGAATTAGACAGCATTGGAGTTCTTTTATGTTTTTACCTTGGGATAGGATACCATTTTATTGCAATCAGAAAATTGATCGTATTTCTTTTTTCTTTGAAAAAATACCTCATGGAGCAAAAGTTGCCTTCCCAATGCAAGCACGTGTTTACAAACTCCTCTGTAGTTGATTCCTTCCCTACGTTTCCGTAAGCCTTGGGAAACGCTTTTATTTTCCTTTTGCTTAACCTGCTAAAGTCCACATGATTGCACTTTCTTCCCAGGGGCTGAGAATTTGCAATCCCTGCAGTCAGTCTCCTGAGTGACCTGAGTGTCCTTTGGCCACTGGCTTAACTTCTCTGCTTTTGGGTTGCATCCTTTGTGAGATGCAGACTGGACCTCCTCACATTCTAGGGGATGTTGTGAGGATTAATTAATGTTTGCAGTACACATGGAAGCTCAGAGCAGCAAGACGCTTTATAAATTCAAAATACTACTATGTTAATAGCAGGCTCGGTTATGAGAAAGCTGGTAAACATGACCTTTCCCCTAAACATGACCTTTCCTCTCTCTGGAACTCAGTGACCTTTCTGGCTATCTTACTAATTCCATGGTGTCTCGCAGAGAAGCATTCTGTGCCTGTGCAACCTGCATTTGCTTCTAACTTAATAAATGTGGCGAACCTGGAAAGCATGTACAGAAAAAAGAAGGGATTTATTTGTTTAAATGATGCTTCCTCACCTGGAACATAATAGCAGCTGGATTCCTGCTGAATCAAGAATCTATTTGTTCCAGCAGGTCACCCGATGTTGTTTATCAATTTTCATTTCCACTAACAGAATTAGGCTCCCAAACCATTTCTAATCAGTTTTCTCACCTTCATTTTGGAGACCTTCAATTGAAGGCATACTTTTAGCATGGTCATAGCCCATTACTTAACAGAGAAATGGTGGCTTCTTCTTTGTATACAGCAGAGCCAAGCTTTCTAAGAAAGCATTTCCTACCCAAGATGCCAATTGATGTGCAAATACCATCTATTCCATAAGGGTCTTTGGGAATGGCACATTTTAAACCAAGTGCTTTGCAGTTTCCTGGATATTATAGTCACGTAAAGGTTTTGTTTTTAACATGCCTTTGTTATGAACTATTTTAGTCTAGTGATCAAACTTAGGTCTAAGATAAAAACTCTTAATTATTATTTTAAAAGTTATCTTTATCTCAAGCCATTTCTTTTTATATTATTTTTCTAATGGTGAATATAGGTTCACCGAGAGTCAATCTATGTCTTTTAACTTGTTCTTCATAGGCCTAAGGAGTCAATGACTTACAATGTCATAATTGTGCTTGGTGAGCAGTGGGGCTCTCCAAATCAAAGATGAACAGTCAGCAGTTTATTTAGACCTAAAGGAAAAGAGAGAATATAGCCAGGTCTCCGGTACTGATTGCCATTCTATGGAGAAGGGTGCAAGGATCAGAGAGATGAAAATCACTCTATGGAAGGGAGACTGTAATTAAACGAATATTGGTGAAAATTCAAATGGAGTCCAAATCTAGAGGTAAGGCCAGCATTCAGCAGAGAAGCCCGTCTGTAGGTAGTACTGGGCACACCCAGAAGTGCTGTCTGGTCCCATAATGACCACAGCTACCATCTTTCTACTCTACTGTATATGTGAAAAGCACTGTGGTGAATACTATAACGTTACTACCCTAATGACAAATTCAAGCACAGAGAGGGTGTGTAGCAACCTCAGGTTATAAAGCTAGCAAGTGGAGAGACTAAGAGTCAAACCCAAGTGGTCCAGCTCTACACATGAACTCTGGAAGAAGCATAGGACATAGTGATTAAGAACATGTGTTTTGGAATCACAGTTCTGGGGTCTGTGTGACTTTGGACAACTTACTTAGCCTCTCTGTGCCTCAGTTTCCTCATATATAAAAAGCAGATGATAATATAAGAAGCAGATGATAATAGCACCTTCTGCCTGAGGTTATTGAGAGGATTAAATGAGATAGTACATATAAAGCATAAGAAGAATTCTTGAGACTTAGTAAGTAAGCAGTAAGTACTAGTTTTTGTTAAATTACAAAGGAACCAACAATGCCGAATAGTCACATGCTAGTGGACCAAAGTAATTAAACAGGAATATAACCCCTGAGTTGTATAAAATAGAAGTGTGAGGAAATGCCAGGAGTTATACTTTGTTGTTATTGTTTATTTTACACCCACAAAACCTACATGTTGGAGTTCCTTTTGCTGGAGGTTATGTTGGGATTTTGGTTCTTTTCTGGGTTTCTCAATGGCAGAGTTCATACATTTATTTAGTTTTCCTCCTGATACTATACTAAAATGAAGTGAAATTTTAAAGTTAGGTTAAATCCACAATAATAATGAGAGTAAGAGGGTGACCGTCAGTGGATTAGAGATTTCATACATTTTCTAGATGATTAAAAATAGATGAAGCAGTGATAATGGAAGAAGTAGAATGATTGGAGTCACAATAAAAGTTGTGCTATCCAAAACAGTAGCCACCAGCCATATGTAGCTACTGAGCCCCTGAAGTGTGGCTGGTCTGGATGGACCGTAAGAAGTGTGAAATAAACACCAAATTTTGAAGATTTAGTATGAAGAAATGAATGTAAAATATCTCAGTATATTTTTATACTCATTATATTTTGAAATAACATTTTGGATATTTTAAGTAACTAAAATGTTACTAAAACTAATTTCTTCCTTTTAAACTTTCTAATGTGGCTTCTAGAAAATGTTAAATTATACAAGGTGCTCTCATTTATAACTCTCATTGTATTTTTATTGGATAATTCTGCACTTGTCCAGATGTGCAGAAGGGCTTTTGAAGATCCCCAAAGAAATTCATGTATCTGTGATAAATGATGTGAAGGAGAGCGAAGATGAGAAGGCATTCATGACTGGGGGGGGGCAATTTTGATGTCTAGATAAGGCAATGTTGGCTGTTTCTCTCTATCCCTCAGTTCCCATCCCCCCTGCAACTAGAGCAGGCAGAGCTGCCAAGTGTGGATCCTAGGGTTAGTGGTGAGACAGACATATTCTAAAAGACGGTGTCAGGGTGCACTAGAGGAACTGGTATAGGAAACAAGGCCATGGGATAAAGCCCTCTCCATCCTGGAATTCAGAGTTTTCCCAGCGTAACTGCTACTTGGCAGCCCATTCACCCCAAATCAAAGTCTGCAATTGACTGACTGCTAATGTACACAGACATCCCCATCAGCTCTACTAAGGAATAATTGTTTAAAATATAATTAACAATCAAGGGTCACCAGATATTTGAGAAAATTCTGCATCAAAGAAAGACAGAGACCAAGATAGAGCAAAGTAACCCTATAGGATGCAGGCATATAGGAGATCAAAAGAAAATAAATTAAAACAACTAAAGCAGTTATAATTAGTATCTCAGAGAGATTTTAAGATATTAGAGCCATAAAACAGGAAGTAGTTTAAAAAAAATAAGCAATTACATCTATTACAGTTATTAAAATGTAACCATTGAGGGAAGCGAGGCAAAGGCTGCACAGGATGTCTCTGTACTCTCTTTGCCACTTCTATAATGTGAATCTGCAATGATTTCAAAACAAACAGTTTAAAAAGGCCCCAAAATCAAGTTGAAGTAAGAAAGAACTCCCCCACCTTGTACAGAAGTATATTTCAACATAAAAATAATCATAGTTACGTTTGAAGTTAGAGTTGAAAAACTTAGATCAGAAAGTTGAAAGAAAAAGGAAACATGAAATATGTCCATGGAAGAGGAGAACACTATTTTGTCAGACATTAAAATGATTTAGTTTTAATAATGTAAGCATTGTTCATTGGTTGTCAAATTTAGGAGTTATTCTGTAAACAAATCACAAATCAGGAAGTAAACTTTTCAAACACAAAGAGATAAAGTCACAGGGGCCATAATTAGGACTCTGCCTTCTCTTTTCTTTTCCTACAACTGTGGAGTTTTACCAGCAGTCCCAGCTCTTATCTGATCCACTCATGTTCTCTGTTTCTATCTCTCTCTGACTCTGTTTTTTGTTTTTTTTTTTTTGCGGTACGCGGGCCTCTCACTGTTGTGGCCTCTCCCGTTGCGGAGCACAGGCTCCGGACGCGCAGGCTCAGCGGCCATGGCTCATGGGCCCAGCCGCTCCGCGGCATGTAGGATCTTCCTGGACCGGGGCCCGAACCCGTGTCCCCTGCATCGGCAGGCGGACTCTCAACCACTGCACCACCAGGGAAGCCCTGACTGTTTTTTATTTTACTTTATTTTAAATTTTTGTTGGAGTGTAGTTGATTTACAGTATTGTGTTAGTTTCAGGTATACAGCAAAGTGAATCAGTTATACATATACATATATCTACTCTTTTTTTAGATTCTTTTCCCATATAGGCCATTACAGAGTATTGAGTAGAGTTCCCTGTGCTATACAGTAGGTTCTTATTAGTGATCTATTTTACATATAGTAGTGTGTATATGTCAGTCCCAAACGCCTAATTTATCTCTGCCCCATGCCCTCCAGCTATCCCCTTTGGTAACCAAAACGTCTGTGAATCTATTTCTGTTTTGTAAATAAGTTCATTTGAATCATTTTTTAAGATTCCACATAAAAGTAGTATCATATGATATTTTCTCTCTCTGACTTACTTCACTTAGTATGACAATCTCTAGGTCCATCCATATTGCTGCAAATGGCATTATTTTCTTCTTTTTAATGGCTGAGTAATATTCCATTGAATTTATGTACCACATCTCCTTTATCAATTCCTCTCTGACTCTCTTGTTCATGTCTCCTCCCTCCCTCTCTCCATTCATTCTCAGATTCATTCTCAGATCCTTCATCCAGGGGGCAGTAAGATCTGAAGTTTTTGTCCCCTCTGAGAAGGTCTGGAGTTGTTAGCTTTGCCTAGCTCTGTCCTGAGGTCTGGGGAGGTTGTGGGTGGCGGCCTGTAGAGAACATGAAGGTACTTATTTTGGCTGCCTTCCTGGATTAATTTTTTTCCTTTGACTGTGTTCTATATATTTGCATCAAGCTGTGAAGGCCAAGCTTGAGTAAATGAATTGTCCAAGGTTTCCAGACCAACTCATGATAGTTCTGCAGAGATATATGGGCCCCAAGCTAATAATCAAGCCTTGGACTTGCTTTGCCCTTTCATATCCTTGTTTCCTGCAGACTTGGTTCCCTTGTCAAAAGGAAGAGTGGTTAGGTCATAGTTAAACAAGGATATTTCTTGGTCTCTGACCCAATAAAACAATAGAATCCCTTGATAATCCTCCAGTTGCCCTCAGCTGACTCTTACCCCTGTTCCTTGGGTAACCAATGCTTGTGACTCCTGCTTTACAGCTTCTAGACCTGCTGTTGTTTATTGCCCTGCCTGCCAGGTACTCTACAAAACCCCATATGCTTGGAAAGTGATGTTTGTGTCTCATTACCCATTTTTATTCCACTGGGTAAGAGATGGAGGTGACACCAAGGAGGTCTAGAGCTGAGATAATCTAGTTGGTGATGCAAAGGCAATTTTCAAGTTCTTTCATTAATATTATCGGAAGAATCCTCTTGTCTTTCACAGTCAGGGTTAGAGTTTTCACAGATACCACCTTCCTCTTACTGTAGCTGTCCTCTCAGTTCCTAATTCTAACCTAATGGTTTAAAAAAGCCCAAGTATAAGCCCCCATGATGTAACACTTCCACTGTCTTTAGGAATTGCATAAACTGCTCCACTTCATGGAATGTGAGTGGTCATGTGGTCTAATTGCCTCATTTTACAGATGAGGAAGCTGAAGCATAAAGAGGGTATGTACTTTGTACTGGATTCTAAGGGCAGGCTTGTAACTAGAATCCCCACCAGCTGGCTCTACTCTTGATATATAGCAAAATGGCAATACTTGTTCAAAGAAAAAAAACCAAAACTTAAAACTTCAGCAGTTCCTCAAAATCAGAAGAGAGACTATTTATAATTCTAAAAACTGAAAAAGAAAAATCTCTAATCTTGTCTTCCTTCGTTTCATCAGATTAACCTCCAATTTTCTTTACAATGAAAAGGGCTTCTTCATGGGTTCTCTTCTGTGTGGCAAGCAACATCTCCATAGCACATGTTGTTTTCTCCAACATGCTTATTTGTTTTAAACATGAAAATTTCCAATGTACACCCTAAGAAATTATTACTCAGAAAATTGAACTCAGGGGTTTTAAAATGATGTGTTGCCAAAGGATTCTGCTACAAGAGCCTGTAGAGTGAGCAACATTGCGCTAGACCGTGAGCTCTAGCAAGATCTAAATCTACTAAGTCTGATTCACATCAGGACACAGTGATAGTATTTTACAAGTGAAAATCAGTCACGTGGTCAGATGGGTGATTTGACAATGGGGCAGAATATTTTTTTTATCTGGGATAATAGACTTTCAATCAAAATTTATTGATAAAAGATTAGCCCTAGACTTTGACAGCCAAATGGAGAGCAGCTTCTTTTTTCAGTCTGTTGTCCCTGGTGAATGAAGTCTGGTTTACTGTAGGTTTTGAAATATTGTCCCACAATGATCCTGGAACTCCTTTCATTGGTTTCTTTCCAGCTGTCAGGCAGCTAATCAGTTCTGAAGGTTTGTCACTGTATTGACAGGTTGATTTTTCTAATCCCTGGGAGATACAGAGTGGGAGATAGAACAGTTTCTCTGTTTTTCTCTTCACATGTTTAAGACAGAGGTACCATTCAGAGTCCCATCGAGTATGGAAAGGGGAGACGCAATGGAGCCCAAAAGACGAGAGTATAAATTTTACTCATGCCACTTAGTGATCTTGTGTACATCAGTTTCCTCTGTTAAAGTAACTCCATTTTTCTTTAAGAGTTGGTGTGGGATGTAAGGAGATAAAACATTTCCCGGTGATGTGCAATGATACCCGTGCAACGAATATTAGTTTCATTCTCTTCTTTCTCTCCTGTCTTCTCCACTGTGTTGCTAAGTGTCCTTCATCAACTGTGAGTCATACTGACCTTGTATGACAGATCACGCATACGTGAGTCTAGAGCATTTCTTTAGTCGCTGATTCATCATTCATCAGTATACTATTCAGTCTCATGGCAAATGGGGTAGTGTAGTAGAAACTTTTAGTGGAACAGTGGATATCAGCAGAAGTGAATGAATTTTGGAGGCAGAACTAATAGGAATAGCCATTGAGATTTGATATGTTGATTTGTAGAAGGAGGAGAATCAAGGATTAAAGACATATTTTTGGACGTGGCCATTGGGACCACTTAGTAAGATAGGAAAACAGAGGGAACAAGAGTATTGCGGGGGAACAAAACAGAACCAAGAGTGATACCTTGGACATGCCAATTTTGAGATGCCCATTATACCATCAAGTAAAGATGTCATGGATATCTGCCTCTTAAGTTCAAGGGGAGAGATCAGGGCTAGACATAATTTGGCAACTATATACAAAGCCATGGGATTGAATAAAATCACACTGGAGAGAGCTTAGAAATGCGGGGTCGGGGGAAGCTTACTAACAGATGCTGGTTATTCCAATATTTGGCAGTGGAGTAGTGGAATAGGAACATGGAAGACTGATAAGGCAGGCCCAGAGAGGTAGAAGGAAAACAAAGGTGGTATCAGGAAGTCGCAAGAAAAAAAGTGTTTCAAGAAGTGAAGAATGGTCAAATTTGTTCTCTGTGCTGCATATAGCAGCACAGAGAACAAGGATAACTGACAAAAGCAGTTTCAGTTGAATGGTGGAAACAAAAGACCATTTGCTCTAAGTTGAGGAGAGGACAGGAATGTGATTTCTTTGGTTAGAGGATCTTTTGCACATGACGAGACATCTCCACGTAAACACCAATATGAAATGAAAGATCAGCCTTGTAAGTGTAGTAGTAAGCTTTCTCAAACGCTCCCTCTGGTAAAGTTAAAAGGTTGAGTCACAGGTTGCAAATGTTTACGCCCTATATTTTTTTAAGTCTAACAAATAAGTAAAACCAGCTGTTTTACCTTTGGCCTGATATCCAAGCAGCACAATTTCAACTTGATTGGCATGACAAAGACTTGCCTAGCATAACGTTCGGTCAAAAGTCTTGATCTATGATGGTCACTGTGTTGTTGCTGGGAAACAGCTGACCTCACTTTTGCCATTGCATAAAAGAATTGAGAAGATGTGAAGGGAAGACCAGTGCTGAACTTCAAGTTAGGAAGAGGAATAGAACCCAATTATGTTTGACCTTTCAGATCAGAGTCACATTTACATTGGGAGATAAAAGGAGATTGAATTTATACAAATCAAGAAGCTTGAATGGTCAAGAAATTGTCTGCCAGTCTCCATGGCTGTCATGTCTGTTTCTACATGTCTATGAGTCTGATGCGTGACTGGATTTTGTTTTATTATTATGAAGCAAGAGATAGAGAAGAAAGACATTCATCAGGCCATGGTGGCTGTCTACTTATGGGTTGAATTATCCTCCTGATGGAAGTTAATAACTTATGGTTGAGATGGAATATAGAACCTCTTGCCTCTAATTCAAATGTTTAACCTATTTCATGTGGCCAGGACCTAAAAGAAACTAATGCTTAATAAGACCCGGACAAAAAGCTCAGACCTTTTCTGTGTTCAGCCATTTCTTCATTATTGGCTTGGAATTTAGGAAAATCTCCTAATTTTAGCATCAGTCATTTAGGACTACTAGTTTCATTGCTTGAAACATACATGGTATTTCATGTCTGTATACTTTTAGTAATATTCTCAACATGATGTACACTTCCCGTGTCTCACCTTTCTTTAAAGTTTGAAACTCTCCTTATGGTTTTTTTTTGATAAAGACTAGTGTTGCTTTATTTTTTATTTATTTATTTAACACCTTTATTGGAGTATAATTGCTTTACAACGGTGTGTTAGTTTCTGCTTTATAACAAAGTGAATCAGCTATACTTATACATATATCCCCATATCTCCTCCCTTTTGCATCTCCCTCACACCCTTCCTACTCACCCCTCTAGGTGGACACAAAGCACCGAGCTGATCTCCCTGTGCTATGTGCCTGCTTCCCACTAGCTATCTGTTTTACATTTGGTAGTGTATATATGTCCATGCCACACTCTCCCTTCATCCCAGCTTACCCTTCCACCTCCCTGTGTCATCATGTCCATTCTCTATGTCTGTGTCTTTATTCCTGTCCTGTCCCTAGGTTATTCAGAACTTTTTTTTTTTTTTTTTTAGATTCCATATATATGTATTCACATACGGTTGTTTTTCTCTTTCTGACTTACTTCACTCTGTATGACAGTCTCTACGTCCATCCACCTCACTACAAATAACTCAATTTCATTTCTTTTTTATGGCTGAATAATATTCCATTGTATATATGTGCCACATCTTCTTTATCCATTCATCTGTCACTGGACACTTAGGTTGCTTCCATGTCCTGGTTATTGTAAATAGAGCTGCAGTGAACATTTTGGTACATGACTCTTTTCGAATTATGGTTTTCTCAGGGTATATGCCCAGTAGTGGGATTGCTGGGTCGTATGGTAGTTCTATATTTAGTTTTTTAAGGAATGTCCATACTGTTCTCCATAGTGGCTGTATCAATTTACATTACCACCAATAGTGCAAGAGGGTTCCCTTTTCTCCACACCCTCTGCAGCATTTATAGTTTGTAGATTTTTTGATGATGGCCATTCTGACCTGTGTGAGGTGATACTTCATGCAGTTTTCATTTGCATTTCTCTAGTGATTAGTGATGTTGAGCATCCATTCATGTGTTTGTTGGCAATCTGTATATCTTGTTTGGAGAAATCTCTATTTAGGTCTTCTGCCCATTTATGGATTCGGTTGTTTTTTTTGATATTGAGCTGCATGAGCTGCTTGTAAATTTTGGAGATTAATCCTTTGTCAGTTGCTTTGTTTGCAAATATTTTCTCCCATTTTGAGGGTTCTCTTTTCATCTTGTTTATGGTTTCCTTTGCTGTGCAAAAACTTTTAACTTTCATTAAGTCACAATTTGTTTATTTTTGTTTTTATTTCCATTACTCTAGGAGGTGGATCAACAAAGATCTTGCTATGATTTATGTCAAAGAGTGTTCTTCTATGTTTTCCTCTAAGAGTTTTATAGTGTCCGATCTTATATTTAGGTCTCTAATCCATTTTGAGTTTATTTTTGTGTATGGTGTTAGGGAGTGTTCTAATTTCATTCTTTTACACGTAGCTGTCCACTTTTCCCAGCACCACTTATTGAAGAGACTGTCTTTTCTCCATTGTATATCCTTGCCTCCTTTGTCATAGATTAGTTGATCATACATGCGTGGGTTTATCTCTGGGCTTTCTATCCTGTTCCATTGTTCTATATTTCTGTTTTTGTGCCAGTACCATATTGTCTTGATTACTGTAGCTTTGTAGTATAGTCTGAAGTCAGGGAGTCTGATTCCTCCAGCTCCATTTTTTTCCCTCAAGAGTGTTTTGGCTCTTCGGGTTCTTCTGTGTCTCCATACAAATTGTGAAATTTTTTGTTCTAGTTCTGTGAAAAATGCCATTGGTAGTTTGATAGAGATTGCATTGAATATGTAGATTGTTTTGGGTACTATAGTCATTTTCACAATGTTGATTCTTCCAGTCCAGGAACATGGTATATCTCTCCATCTGTTTGTGTCATATTTGATTTCTTTCATCAGTGTCTTATAGTTTTCTGAGTACAGGTCTTTTACCTCCTTAGGTAGGTTTATTCCTAGGTATTTTATTCTTTTTGTTGCAATGGTAAATGGGAGGGTGTCCTTAATTTCCCTTTCAGATTTCTCATCATTGGTGTATAGGAATGCAAGAGATTTCTGTGCATTAATTTTGTATCCTGCTACTCTACCAAATTCATTGATTAGCTCTACTAGTTTTCTGGTAGCATCATTAGGATTCTCTGCATATAGTATCCTGTCATCTGCAAACAGTGACAGCTTTACTTCTTCTTTTCCGATTTGTATTCCTTTTATTTCTTTATCTTCTCTGATTGCTGTGGCAAAAACTTTCAAAACTATGTTGAATAATAGTGGTGAGAGTGGGAAATCTTGTCCTATTCCTTATCTTAGTGGAAATGTTTTCAGTTTTTCACCATTGACAACGATGTTGGCTCTGGGTTTGTCATATATCGCCTGTATTATGTTGAGGTAAGTTCCCTCTCTGCCTACTTTCTGGAGGGTTTTTATCATAAGTGGGTGTTGAATTTTGTCAAAAGCTTTTTCTGCATCTGTTGAGATTATGATATGGTTTTCATCCTTAAGTTTGTTAATATGGTTTATCACATTGATTGATTTGCATATATTGAAGAATCCTTGCATTCCTGGGATAAACCCCACTTGAAAATGTATGATCCTTTTAATGTGATGTTGGTTTCTATTTGCTAGTAATTTGTTGAGGATTTTTGCATCTATACTCATCAGAGATATTGGCCTGTAGTTTTCTTTTTTTGTGACATCTTTGTCTGGTTTTGGTATCAGGATGATGGTGGCCTCGTAGAATGAGTTTGGGAGTATTCTTCCCTCTGCTGTATTTTGGAAGAATTTGAGAAAGATAGGTGTTAGCTCTTCTCTAAATGTTTGATAGAATTAGCCTGTGAAGCCATCTGGTCCTGGGCTTTCGTTTGTTGGAAGATTTTTAATCACAGTCTCAATTTCAGTGCTTGTGATTGGTCTGTTTATATTTGCTATTTCTTCCTGATTCAGTCTTGGAAGGTTGTGCTTTTCAAAGAATTTGTCCATTTCTTCCAGGTTGTCCATTTTATTGGCATATAGTTGCTTGTAGTAATCCCTCATGATCCTTTGTATTTCTGCAGTGTCAGTTGTTACTGCTCCTTTTTCCTTCTATTTCTATTGATTTGAATCTTCTCCCTTTTCTTCTTGATGAGTGTGGCTAATGATTTTTCAATTTTGTTTATCTTCTCAAAAAACCAGCTTTTAGTTTTATTGATCTTTGCTATTGTTTCCGTCATTTCTTTTTCATTTATTTCTGATCTGATCTTTATTATTTCTTTCCTTCTGCTGACTTTGGGGGTTTTTAGTTCTTTTTTCTCTAATTGCTTTTGGTGTAAGGTTAGGTTTTTTATTTGAGATGTTTTTTGTTTCTTGAGGTAGGATTTTATTGCTGTATACTTCCCTCTTAAAATTGCTTTTGCTGCATCTCATAGGTATTGGGTCATCGTGTTTTCACTGTCATTTGTTTTTAGGTAATTTTTGATTTACTCTGATTACTTCAGTGATCTCTTGGTTATTTAGTAGCAAATTGTTTTTTCCATGTGTTTTTATTTCTTACACATTTTTTCTGTGTAATTGATATCTAGACTCATAGCATTGTGGTTGGAAAATATACTTGATATGATTTCCATTTTCTTAAATTTACTGAGGCTTGATTTGTGACCCAGGATATGATCTATCCTGGAGAATGTTCCATGAGCACTTGAGAAGAAAATGTATTCTATTGTTTTTGAATGGAGTGTCCTATAAATATCAAGTCCATCTTGCTTAATGTATCATTTAAAGCTTGTGTTTCCTTATTTATTTTCATTTTGGATGATCCGTCCATTTGTGAAAGTGGGGTGTTAAAGTCCCCTACTATGATGGTGTTACTGTTGATTTCCCCTTTTATGGCTTTTAGCGTTTGTCTTATATATTGAGGTGCTCCTATGTTGGGTGCATAAATATTTACAATTGTTATATCTTCTTTTTGGATTGATCCCTTGATCATTATGTAGTGTCCTCCTTTGTCTCTTGTAATAGTCTTTATTTTAAAGTCTATTTTGTCTGCTATGAGAATTGCTACTCCAGCTTTCTTTTGATTTCCATTTGCACGGAGTATCTTTTTCTATCCCCTTACTTTCACTCTGTATGTGCCCCTAGTCTGAAATTGGTCTCTTGTAGGTAGCATATATATGGGTCTTGTTTTTGTATCCATTCAGCCAGTTTATGTCTTTTGGTTGGCGCATTTAATCCGTTTACATTTAACGTAGTTATTGATATGTATGTTCCAATTACCATATTCTTAATTGTTTTGGGTTTGTTAGTGTAATTCTTTTCCTCCTCCTGTGTTTGCTGCCTAGAGAAGTTCCTTTAGCATTTGTTATAAAGCTGGTTTGGTGGTTCTGAATTCTCTTAGCTTTTGCTTGTCTTTAAAGGTTTTAATTTCTCTGTCAAATCTGAATGAGATCCTTGCTGGATAGAGTAATGTTGGTTGTAGGTTTTTCCCTTTCATCACTTTAAGTATGTCCTGCTGCTCCCTTTGGCTTGCAGAGTGTCTGCTGAAAGATCAGCTGGTAACCTTATGGTGATTCCCTTGTATGTTATTTGTTGTTTTCCCCTTGCTGCTTTTAATATTTTTTCTTTGCATTTAATTTTTGATAGTTTGATTAATATGTGCCTTGGTGTGTTTCTCCTTGGATTTATCCTGTATGGGAATCTCTGAGCTTCCTGGACTTGATTGAATATTTCCTTTCCCATGTTAGGGAAGTTTTCAACTGTAATCTCTTCAAATATTTTCTCAGTCCCTTTCTTTTTCTCCTCTTCTTCTGGGACCCCTATAATTCGAATGTTGGTGCATTTAATGTTGTCCCAGAGGTCTCTGAGACTATCCTCAATTCTTTTCATTCTTTTTCTTTATGCTGCTCTGTGGTAGTTATTTCCACTATTTTATCTTCCAGGTCACTTATCCATTCTTCTGTCTCAGTTATTCTGCTCTTGATTCCTTCTAGAAAATTTTTAATTTCATTTATTGTGTTGTTCATCATTGTTTGTTCTTTAGTTCTTCTAGGTCCTTGTTAAATGTTTCTTGTAATTTCTTCATTCTATTTCCAAGACTTTGGATCATCTTTACTATCATTACTCTGAATTCTTTTAAAGGTAGACTCCCTATTTCCCCTTCATTTATTTGGTCTGGTGGGTTTTCACCTTGCTCCTTCATCTGCTGTGTATTTCTCTGTCTTCTCAGTTTGCTTATCTTACTGTGTTTGGGGTCTCATTTTTGGAGGCTGAAGGTTGTTAGTTCCCATTGTTTTTGGTGTCTGCCCCCAGTGTGTAAGTTTGGTTCAGTGGGTTGTGTAGGCTTCCTGGTGGATGGGACTAGTGCCTGTGTTCTGGTGGATGAAGCTGGTTCTTGTCTTTCTGGCGGGCAGGACCACGTCTGGTTGTGTGTTTTGGGGTGTCTGTGACCTTATTATGATTTTCAGCAGCCTCTCTGCTAATGGGTGGGTTTGTGTTCCTGTCTTGCTAGTTGTTTAGCATAAGGTGTCCAGCACTGTCGCTTGCTGGTCGTTGAGTGGAGCTGGGTCTTGGTGTTGAAATGGAGATCATTAGGAGAATCTTTGCTGTTTGGTATTACATGGAGCTGCAAGGTCTCTGGTGGACCAGTGTCCTGAACTCGGCTCTCCCACCTCACAGCCTCGGGCCTGACACCCAGCTGGTGCAACTAGACCCTGTCAGCCACATGGCTGTTGATCCAAAAGAAGAGTAAATTCCAAGTAGGGTGAGCCCAAAAAAATGTTTCTGCCTTATCAGACTGGCTTCTGATCAGGATTTCCAAGCTGCTATAATTCTGAGGCAGTCTCATCTCTGCTCTTCTCCAATCCTTCTGAAAATTATGAACCAGGAACTAGTCTTGGTCTTGGAAGAGAGTTTATACTGCTCTTCCTAAAGCTGGGCTGCCTGCACCAGCAGCAGCAACTTCCTCCAGCCCCTCCTGTCCTTATGGTTTTGTACATAATCAATTTTTGTAAATATCCCACGTTTGCATGTAAATGATGTATAATTTCTAGTTTTGGGGTATATATATGCGTGTGTGTGTATATATATATATAAATAACATAATTTGATATCTATGTCTAAATCTATGTCTATATCTATATATAATTGAGTTGTTCAAATCCTTGGCATCCTTACTGCTTTTCTTTACTTTAGCAATTCTAGCGAGAGGGTTCTTAAACTCTCCCATTAAAATGCTGGCTTTGACAATTTCTCCTGGTAGTTATGTCAGTTTTTACTATATACATTTTATAAAGTTTGATTACCTGTGTGGAATTTAAAATTTATATCTTCCTTAATATGAAAGCTCTTATCAATGTTATGACCTTCTGTATTTTTAGTAATTTATATTGTCTTCAGGACAATTGTGATTGATGTTGACATAGCTATACTAGACTTTTTGAATAGTCTTTGACTGGTACACATATAGTTTTAATCTTTTCAAATGTCCACTGTCCTTATGTTATCAGTTATGATTTTTGTAATCTAATCTAACCAGAGAGATTAAATTTTTACAATGTGATTATTGATATTTTTGGCTCTACAATCTAAAATATATCTCATTTCAATTTGTATTGTTTTTGAATATATCACTGTTCCTGTTTTTCTCCTTTCTTGTATTAATTAAGGCAACACTAGTTGATGTAATATATAAATCCCAAAGTCTCAGTAGGTCAATATAATAGACGTTTGTCCCCCGTGTAAAGCCTAAAAACAGGTGTTCCTGGTTTGTGGGCTTTCTTCCAAGTAAGGATTGTAAGATTGTGTTTCTATGAATATCTATGACTCAGTGTTACCAGGGAAGGGCAAAAGGCATAGAGAAATTAGGCATGACAGGTGTTTTGAATGAGACTAGGAAGTGGTTCATCATGTCCACCAAACTGACCAGAACTCAGTCACATGGCCACACCTAACTATAAGGGAGGTTAGAAAATGTAATATACCTATTTGTCCAGACATTCCAGTATTTACTAAATATATACCCAGTCTCTATCACATAGGCTGCCTTTTGAATTTCACTCTTCTTCTCATTCGAAATCTTATTCTCTATTTACTTGGAAATTTTGAACACTCTCTCAACTCATTTGTTAACCTATTTTTTTTAGGTGTAGAATACAGTATTATTAACTATAATTACGATGTTGTACATTAAATCCCCAGAATTTATTCATCTTATAATTGGCAGTTTGCAACCTTTGATCAACATCAACCCATTTCCCTCACCCTCAGCCTAGTAACCACAACTCTACTGTTTCTATGTGTTCAGCTTTTTAATGTGCCCTTCTCCATCTGATTAATTTCACTTAGCATAATGCTCTCAAGTTTCATCCATGTTTTTGTAAATGGAAGGATTTCCTTCATTTTCATGTGAATGATATTCCGTTGTATATGTGTATATACACGTATGATATATTCCTTATCCATGTTAATTGATGGGCACTTAGATTGTTTCCACATCTTGGAAATCTTGAATAATGCTGCCATGAACATGGGAGTGCAGATATCTCTTCAGGATCCTCTTTTCCTTTCCTTTGGATATTACCCAGAAATGGGATAGCTGGGTCATATAATAGTTCTATTTTTAATTTTTGAAAAACCTCCATACTGTCTTCTGTAGTGGCTGTACTGATTTTCACTTCAGTGCACAAGAATTCTACGCATTCTCACCAACACTTGTTATCTCTTGTCTTTTTTTTTTTTTTTTGCAGTACACGGGCCTCTCACTGTTGTGGCCTCTCCCATTGCGGAGCACAGGCTCCAGACGTGCAGCCTCAGTGGCCATGGCTCATGGGCCCAGCCGCTCCATGGTGTGTGGGATCTTCCCAGACTGGGGCACGAACCCGTGTCCCCTGCATTGGCAGGCGGACTCTCAACCACTGTGCCACCAGGGAAGCCCATCTCTTGTCTTTTTGATGATAGCTTTTCTAACAGGTTTGAGGTAATATCTCATTATGGTTTTGATTTGCATTTCCATGATTATTAGTGATATTGAGCACCTTTTCATTTAACGGTTGGCCATTTGTATGTCTTTGGAAAAATATGTATTCAGATCCTCTATCCACTTTTTTAATTCTTTTTCTTTCTATTGAGTCTTATGAGTTTTTTAAATATATTTTGAATATTAAGCCCTTATCAGATTTATGATTTGCACATATTTTCTCCTATTCTTTAGGTTGCATTTTCTTTTTGTTGATTATTTCTTTTTCTGTGCAAAAGCTTGTTAGTCTGTTGTAGCCCCACTTGTTAATTTTTGCTTTTGTTGCTTGTGATTTTGGTGTCATATCCAAAAAATCATTGCCAAGACCAAAGTTAAGGAGTTCTTTGTGAGTGGTGTAAGATAGGGGTCCAATCTTATTCTATTGCATGTGATTATACAGTTTTCCTAGCAGCATTTCTTGAAGAGACAATCCTTTCCCCATTGAATATTCTTGACTCACTTGTCAAATATAGTTAACCACAGTATTTGTGAGGGTTTATTTTGGGGTTTTTAATTCTGTTTCATTGGTCTATATATATCTTTTTATTCCTGTACCATACTGCTCTGATTACTATGCCTTTGTAGTATGGTTTGAAATCAGGATGTGTGATGACTCTAGCTTTTTTCTTCTTTCTCAGGATTGCTTTGGCTATTCAATGTCTTGTGGTTCCATAAAACTTGTAGGATTGGTTTTTCTGTTTCTGTAAAAAATGCCATTGCAATTTTGATAGGGATTACAGTGAGTATGCAAGTGGCTTTGGGTAGTATGAACATTTTAACAATATTCTTTCAATGCATAAACATTGGCTGTCTTTCCCTTTGTTATCTTCTTTAATTTCTTTGTTTTTTGAAAATTTCAAATCTTTCTCTCTCTTTTTTTTTTGGCTGTACCACATGGCTTGCATCTTAGTTCCCAGACCAGGAATTGAACCCGGGCCCTCAGCAGTGAAAGCACAAAGTCCTAACCACTGGACCACCAGGGAATTCCCTCAGATCTCTTTAATGAGCCTGAATTACTTCTAGAATTAAGTGCAGAAGCTTCGCCTAGCATGGTAAACTAGTAAACTAACCCAGTCGACCTTGCTAACCCTGTCTCCCAGCATTTCTCTTGATCAAAGAAATGAATGAATAAATGGATAGATGCATAAATATGTTTTCATCAAAGTCTTATAGATTTCAGTATATAGATTTTTCACCTCCTTGGTTAAATGTGTTTCTAGAGATTTTATTGATTTTGATACTATTGTGAATGGAATTGGCTGCTTTATTTCTTTTTCAGATATTTTTTTGGTGGTGTATAAAAGTGCAACTGATTTCAACTGAAATCTGTATGTTGACTTGGTATCCTACCACTTTACTAAATTTGTTGAATAAATCTTAACAGTTTTTTTGTCAAATCTTTAGGATTTTTCGTATATAAGATCATATCATGTACAAAGATAATTTTACTTCTTCCTTTCCAGTTTGTGTGTGTGTGTGTGTGTGTAAATTGCCTGATTGATCTGGTTAGGACTTCCAGAACTCTGATGAGTAGGAGTGGTGAGAGCAGCCACCCTGGTCTTATTCCTGATCTTTTGGGAAAAGTTGTCGACTTTTCACCACTGAATATAATGTTAGCTGTGGGTTTATCAGATATTTTTGTTGTGTTGGAAGGGCAGCTTTGCTGGGTAAAGTATTCTTGGTTGTCACTTTCTTTCAGCACTTTGAATACATCATCTTGTTCTCTTTTGCTCTGCAAGGTCTCTGCTTAGAAATCTACTGATGACCTTGTAGGGGTTCCCTTTTATGAGAAAAAAGTTTTTTTCTCTTACTCCTTTGAAAATTACCTCAGTCTTTGATTTTAGATAGTTACAATGTGTCTTAGAGTAGATCATTTTGGATTGAAATTTTGCAGTGGGCTGTTAGCTTCATGAACGTGGATATACAGATCTCTCTCCAGATTTGGAAAGTTCGAGGCCATTCTTTCTTTAAATAAACTTCCTACTCCTTTCTCTCTCTCTCCTCCTTTTGGGCCTCCACAATACATACCTTGTTCCTTTAGTGGTTTCCCGTTAAGTCCTGGAGACTTTGTTCATTCATTTTCATTCTTATTTTCTTTTTGCTCCTCTGGATAATTTCCATTGAGCTGTCTCTGAACTCACTGATTCTTTCTTCTGGTTGGTCAGATCCACTCTTGAAGCTCTCTGTTCATTTTTTCAGTTCAGTTATTGTGTTCTTCTGCTCCAGAAATGTCTGTTCATTTCTTTTTTATATTTCTGTCTCTTTTTTGAACTTACTTTGTTCTTGTATTTTTTTCTTGATGTCATTAAATTATTTATCTGTGTTCCCTTGTAGCTCTCTGAGCATCTTTAGAACAGTTATTTTGAATTCTTTGTTGGACAGTTTCTAGATCTCCATTTCTTTGCAGCCAGTTACTGAAGGTTAACTGTGTTCCTTTTGTGGATTCATATTCTCCTTTTTCTTCATGATCCATGTAGCCTTGTGTAGGTGTCTGCAGATCTGAAGAAGCAGTCACCTCTTGCAGACTCTATGAACTGAGGTTTAAGAAAAGCTTGGGTAAAGAATCATGGCTGTTGGTTTACTCACCCATAGCTGCACAGTTTCCCTTTGGGCATGCACACTTCAGTGGAGACGGGTGATGAGTGTCAGACCTGAGGCATGCAAGTAATATAGCTGGAGGGGCTATCCCTGGGTGTTTGCATGTTGATTGGGCTCCTCCATGGGGGTCTGGCTGGTGTCTTGCACTCACACAGCTGCAGAAGCCTATGCTAGTTGCTGGTGCAGTTTTAGAGTTCTGGCAGGGGTTATTGGGGGTGGGATGGGAGGAGGGAAGCTCTCAGGTGACTGGCATTAGCAAATGTGAATACTTGTGTGGCAAAAGCTGGTGAAATATGCAGCAGTGTGCCACAGCTATATGGCTGTTCTTCAGTTGCAAAATCTGGTGGATTTGTCTGCTGAGTAGGTCACTACAAACTGTGATTGATCCCACTATATGGCTGCTGTTGGTAACCCCTGCTTTTCTGATGTTTTTCTCATGCTGGCCCACTCTTGGCCTTTATCAATTCATTAAATATATTTTAGTTGAATTCTTCTTACTAGCATGTATGGCATCCTGAGGCACTGAACCCAAGCAAGCACGTCCTTGTGTTCCATTTCTGCTTGCAGGTGCCTGCTTTCCTTAGATTTTTGGCTAGTGGGTTGCCCTGCAATATCAGCTCTCTGATCACTTTGAGCAGAGTTGTAAATTAGCCCTTATCCAGTGAGTTTTATTATTGTAGTAAAAATGAGAATGACACCTTTTTCCAGATTTCTACATAGTAAGCAGAAGTCTGAAGTCTCACCTTCATTCTTGAAAGATAGTTTTGTTGTACATAGAAATCTAGGGTGGCAGTTAACTTATCATAGTTCTTTGAAGTTACAATTCTATTTCTTATCGTTTTGAAGATTACTGCTGAGAAATTAGCTGTCAGTATAACCGTTATTATTTGAGGTAATCTTTTCCCTTTGGTTGTTCTTTAAGATTATTTTATTGCTTTTCACATTCTGCAGTTTCATTGTTTTATATCTACTTATAAATTTAATTTTATCTCTCCAGTGAAAATTTCAGAGTTGTGTGTGTTGCATCAACTCTGAAAAACTCTCATCTATTATCTTCTATTTGAATATTACATCTATTTCAATATTCAGTATTGCCAAAGACAATATTGCAATACTGCCTATTCTCTTTGCCTTATAACTTTTCTTTTATAATTTCTTTTCACATATTTTGAGGGATTTTGTAATGCATTTTGGTGATTTCATTAGATTTAACTTTGTTGCACCTAATTTTGCTTTTTAATCTATTCCACTAATTAGACAGAGTTAGAGATATATAAATATAGATGCATACACAGCCTGGGTTGAAACTTAATTGCTCCAGAATGGATTTGCATGTGGGTCAGTCAGTTCAGTCACCTGGGGGTCTACTAACCCAAGATTACTTTAAATTTCCAGTTTGTACTTTTGGAGGCCATACAGGAAGTGTGAATTCTAGCCTCAAGCCTGCTTGCAGGCTTTTAATTGGGAATCTTCATTAGAATCTTTCCCCCATTTCTTCTTTTATACTTAAAATCAAATCCAAAACACAAATATCCCAGTAGCCCCTGAGGTACAGCATTTTTCTTGTATATGTGATGAGTTTATTGTCCTTTAGGAAACCTACTTTATGGAGGATTTTTTCTTTTAATGCAGTCTTGCATCTTACTAGGGTCCCAGATTTGTGTACCCTCCATTCTTCATTACTCCAGCCTTCTTTAAACCTCATGACTCTGGAACATCATTTTGTCAGGGAATAATTTCTACTTCAATTTTACTATCTTATACAGATTCATTTTTTCGTTTTTTTTTTCTTCTATGATATTCCCTTATTTTATCCCTAGTTCATTCATATGTCAAAAAATATATTTTTTATTTTTTTAATTTTTTTTAACTTTTTATTTTATATTGGAGTATAGCCGTTTAACAATGTTGTGATAGTTTCAGGTGCATAGCAAAGCGACTCAGCCATACATATACATATATCCATTCTCCCCCAGACCCCCCTCCCATCCTGGCTGTCACATAACATTGAGCAGAGTTCCCTGTGCTATACAGTAGGTCCTTGTTGGTTATCCTTTTTAAATATAGCAGTGTATACATGGACTCCCTTGATGGTGCAGTGGTTAAGACTCCTTGCTTCCACTGCAGGGGACACAGGTTCAATCCTGGTCAGGGAACTAAGATCCTGCATAGAACATGGCATGGCCAAAAAAATATATATATATTTAAAGATTTTTTTGATGCTGAACTGAGAATGATTTCTCTAAACCTCTAATATCCATATTACCAGTAAAAGAAGCCTCCTTCTCCTTGCTTATTCAAAATTCTACTCATTGTTTGAAGGCGCAGTTCAAATGCTACCTCTTCTATGAATTTCATTCTTTTACCTGTAGTCAGAGTTATTTTTTCTCTATCTTCTAAATAGTACATTTCTCTTAATTGTTTCATTTACAGTTGTCTGCCTTACAGTCAAACTTGTGGTTTATATGTTAATATCTACTTCTGGATAGACTCACTCTTGAAGGCAGGAAGCTATGTTTTACGTCATCTTTCTCTTGGCCAAGAGAATGGCACACATTAAGTATTTAATATATGTTGAATAAGTAAATGATTTGATGAATGAATTAATGAATACAAACATAGATTTGGCATTAGCAGAGGAAATTCAGTTTGGGAGGTATATTGAGCTCCTAATATATGTCATGCATGGTGCTAAGGGCTAAATAAGTTGAAACAAATGAAACAAATTCCTTAAGGAGTGGAGGTGCCCTTTAATTCTCTAACATGGAATGTGTGGTCAAGGGGGTATATGTATGATTTCCTCAGATGAGAAGAGAGTGTATAAAAATATGACTGTGATCAATGAAGCATTCATAATGAATCATAGAAGAAACGAGGACTCTGGAGGGTCATCTCTTCATCATTGGGACTTATATCATGTATGCCAGTCATACTCCTTTGAAACACATTATTGGTATACGGACTGACCTTACATTGGTATAAGATAGGACAAGGGTCATGCTTGTATGTGCTCACACCTGTGTGTGTGAATGATTTTGTAAGCCAAGAAGAATTGTTATTTTACCATTATCCCAGCATTCAGAAAAACATATTGTGATTGTGGAATGGATTATTTTTGGTTTATAAGAGATATCCAGGAAATATCCTATTTTAGTACATAATGCACTCTTAATAATGTGTATCGAAGTTTATTGTTTAAAGGCCAAATAATAAACTTACATATTGTAAGAGTGGGGGCTGTGGACCCAGGCACAGAGAGCTAAAATGTCCTCATTTATATTTTGTCTTTGACACAGATCTCTATGATTTATCTCTGGAATTTTGAATATGTTCTTGTTTGTTCTATTCACAACTGAACAAGCAGTTGACTGACATAAGCCCAATGAGTGTCTTGTTGATTTACCACTTTTGGCACTCAGAGTGATTTCCATCTTTGTCTCAACTATATTAGGTTTATGAGATCTATACTTCTTGTATCAGAATTTTCATCTACCATTTATTTTTATAAAATAATGAAGACAGAAGGCAATAAAATATTCAAGACACACAAACAGCGCTGTACAAATATGCTGCCCAAATCGTACCACTGTCAGAAACGTTATGTCCTACCTGCACATTTCAGCTTATCAGCTGTGCAGAGAAGGCCAAATGGAGCTTATGAAACCTAGCTAGGGCTGTTGATGTATAATGTGCAAACGAATGGATTGTATGAAAGTAGAATGAACCAAAGTCAAGGAAGACTGATATCTAGAGTTATGACCCTTAAGTCTCTTCTTTGACTTATATGCATGAAGCAAAGAGTGAGCCTGTACTTTTGGAGCTGTGAATCTCTCTTCAGGAATATACCAAAGATAGTAACTCTCTGAGCGTCTGGAAAGGAAAGTGCTCAAAACTGCATGTCAAGATTGATAAAATAATATTATCATTAATAATAATAATACATCAATAATGTTAACATAAACCCTGCCCCATTCCCCCCTCCCCCACCCACCGCCCCCCACAATGGAATCACGGAGTCCTAACCACTGGACCTCCAGGGAATTCCCAGTGTATGTGTATTCTAAGCAATGTGTTTTCTTTGTGAGAGCCTAGGCAACATTATGGTTCCAGTGGAAAGCTTCTCTCTCTAGTTCTCAGATTCTTCTTTTTTATTGCCTTGTGACTTTCACCTTTCTTATCTCCTTTCTCAATAATCTGTCCTTGGAAAAGGGTGTAAGAGTCACCATTGACACTTTGATTGAACCTAAGTCAGTGCAATACTTCTGCAAAGTAATTTTCCAGTTATTTATAATTACCAAGTAAAAGTATTAGAGGAATTTTTGTTCTCAATAAGCAAAAGAGCAAACATTTGAAAAATTGGGAATAAGTTTATTTGTGCATGAGAGGAGGCTCTTGGTCCCTTGATTTCACACCAAATAAGTGGTTTCTGAGTACCAGCAGCCTTAGGGACAGATGATCCTGGTCAGCTTTCTTCTTCTGTTCCTTGCCTGGCCTCAAACTTTAAAACAATAAGGACCCTGTGACATGGTTTGGATATAGACTTATGGAGAACTTATTCAGCCACCATTCCATATAAATAAAGCTGGGGAAACATGCGGTTTCATGAAGAGTACTAGTCTGTGAATCAAAGTATTTGGGAACCTCTATACTGTTCACCATAGTGGCTGCACCAATTTACATTCCCACCAACAATGTAGGAGGGTTCCCTTTTCTCCATACCCTCTCCAGCATTTATTGTTTGTAGACTTTTTGATGACAGCCATTCTGACTGGTGTGAGGTGATATCTCACTGTAGTTTTGATTTGCATTTCTCTAATAATTAGTGATGTTGAGCATCTTTTCATGTGCCTCTTGGCCTGTCTTCTTTGGAGAAATGTCTGTATAGGTTTTCTGCCCATTTTTGATTGGGTTGTTTGTTTTTTTGATATTTAGCTGCATGAACTGTTTGTATATTTTGGAGATTAATCCCTTGTCGATCGCATCCTTTGCAAATATTTTCTCCCATTCTGTGGGTTTTCTTTTTATTTTCTTTATGTAGTACAGAGGTTCATTAAAAAACTAAAAACAGAGCTACCATATGATCCAGCAATCCTACTCCTGGGCATATATCCAGAGAAAACCATGGTTCGAAAAGATACATACACACCATCACTGCAGTGCTGTTTACAATAGCCAAGATATGGAAGCAACCTAAATGTCCATCGACAGATGAATGGATAAAGAAGATGTGGTACATATATGCAATGGAATATTAGTCAGCCATTAAAAAGAGTAAAATAATGCCATTTACAGCAACATGGGTGGACCTAGAGATGATCATACTAAGTGAAGTAAGTCAGTAAGAGGAAGACAAATATCATATGATATCATTTATATGTGGAGTCAAAAAATGATACAAGTGAACTTATTTACACAACAGAAGCAGACTCACAGACTTAGAAAACAAACTTATGGCTGCCAAAGGGGAAAGGTGGGGGGAGGGATAAATTAGGAGTTTGAGATTGACATATACCCACTACCGTATTTAAAATAGGTAGCCAACAAGGACCTACTGTATAGCACAGGGAACTCTGCTCAATATTCTGTAATAACCTAAATGGGAAAAGAATTTGAAAAAGAATAGATATATGTATATATATAAAACTGAATCACTTTGCTGTACACCTGAAACTAACACAACACTGTAAATCAACCATAGTCCAATATAAAATAAAAAATTTTAAAAAAGCACTTGCATTGTAGTTCCTGTTCTGTCATTAAACTAGGATGAGATTTGGGGCAAGTTTTATTCCATCTTTGTGCTTAAGTTTTCTCATGAGTAAATAAATACATAGGACTAAATCAGTGGTTTTACAGCTTGTAGGCACACTAGAATCCAGGAAGATTTTATATTAATGTCTGAGCTTTATTCCTGGGTATTCTGATATACTTTGTGTGAGGTGGAGTTTGATCCTCAATACTTCGGAAAAGCTCCTCAGGTGATTCTAATGTGCAGCCAGTGCTGACAACTGCTGGGCAAGGCGATCGCTGAAGTCTTGTCCAGGGAGACAGTGTATCGTAGGTGTTTAAAAGACAAGCTTTGCAGGTAGATGGAGTTGAATGTGAATCCCAGCTCTCTCAATTCCAGGCTAAATAAACCTGGGCAAGTTTTAACTTCAAGTCCCAGTTTCCTTGTCTTTACAGTAAAGATACACTTGCCTCATTGGGTTGTAATAAAGATTGAATATAATACTGGCTAAAAAGTAAATAGCTCAGGACTCTCTACTTAGTAGGCAGTTAACAAATGCTGATAATGAAGAGAATGATTACTATGATAAAGCTGATTATCTCCCCATTTCTCCCCCCAAAAAAAATCCTTTCCTGAGTGTAATATTGGTCCAAGAATAGAAAGTAGAATGATAGAACAAAATAAAGATGAGAAACAGCCCTGCTGAGTTCCACCAAACTTGGTATATCCCACAGCTGCATTTGGTATTGCCAGGGACTGTGTTATAAATGGTGCTAGGCTGACTGGTGACAAAAAAAGGAAAGATACCAAAAAAAACAAAAACAAAAAAACCCTCATCTTCTGTTGTTCACAAAATTAGGTTCCAGATGGATGAAAGACTTAAATATGATAAAGCAAAACTTGAAATATTTAGAAAAAATAGTAGAATATTGTTATATTGGGGTAGAGTCTTTAAACACAAAAGGATAAATCATAAAGGAAAGGATAAAAAATACTGACTGCTTGGAAATTTAACATTTCTATATTCCAAAAATACTAGAAAGTTAAAAAATATTTACAACACATATAAGAAAGAAAACTATAACACAGGCATATCTCAGAGATACTGTAGGTTCAGTTCCAGATCACTGCAATAAAGTGAATCACAAATTTTTTGGTTTCCCATTGCTTATAAAAGTTATGTTTACACGACAGTGTAGTCTATTAAGTGTGCAATAGCACTATGTCTAAAAAACAATGTATATAACTTAATTAAAAAATAATGCTATTGGGAAAATGGCGCCAATAGAGTCACTTGATGCAGGGTTGCCACAAACCTTCAATTTGTAAAAAATGCAATATCTGTGAAGCACAATAAAACAAGGTATGCCTATAATCAGAATATATTAAAAGTCTAAAAATCAAGAAGCCAAAATAAATAAAGGCAATAGAAAAATGGAGACAGTTTAGGAATTGGCAGCTCATGGAAGTAGAAATAAGCAAATGAAAAGATGTACACCTTTTTATCCTAGAATTACAAAATAAAACGAGATGCAAATTAACATTCATCAGATTGACACATTTTAAAAATCTGACAATTCTATAAACTGCTGGCAGAAATGCATACTACTGTGACAACTTTATGAGAAACCCTAGCTTATAAGTTTGTAAGGGGGCATGATCATGAATGATTCCAGCAACATTTGAATAGACAAAAAGTTTAACCAACCCCAGTATCATCAACAGGAGAAGTGAGAAATGAATTGTGGGAATAATAGAACAGGGTACTATTCAAGAATGAAAATTAATGAGTTAAAGCTGTGTTTGTAAGTATGGATGAATTTCACAATAATCTTTTTTTTTAAAGAAAAAACATTGCAGAAAAACACATGGAGTATGTTACCAAAAATACTTTGAATAGTCTGGTGATAATGTGTAAATTGTGGTAAAAAGAATATGCACCAACTTCAGATTAGTAAATAGTGGAGAGAGAGAACGGTTAAGGAAGGTACGCAGAAGGAATTTCAACTTGCTTCTAATTTTCTGTTTCTTTTTAAAAACGCTTGAAGGAAATGTGATGAAATGTTAAGATTTGCTAATTTGGGATTGTAATCACAGGGTTTTAAAAAATGTTCAACGTAAATATTTCTCTGTGAATAAATTTATAAAATTCTTGTCTGTCTTTTCACCTTGGTGTCCTTATATGCTATTTCTTAAAATCCTTGTACTACTAATAATTGTTTTAATTTGACTGTGTTCTCATACTGTCCCAGGCCCTGTGCTGTGAACACGGTGTGCATTTTCTCACTTCGCCATTATGAGGGAGTTATGACTCCCTCAAAATGACTTCATTTTTTTATTGAAATATAGTTGATTTATATTAGTTTCAGGTGTAGAACATAGTGTTTCAATATTTCTATAGATTATACTTCATTTAAAGTCATTATAAAATATTGGCTGTGTTCCCTGTGCTGTACAATATATCCTTGTAGCTTATTTATTTTATACATAGTACTTTGTACCTTTTAATCCCATGCACCTATCTTGCCTTTCCTCCCTTCCTTCTCCCCACTGGTAACCACTAGCTTGTTCTCTATATCTATGAGTCTATTTCTATTCTGTTATATTCATTTGTTTTAGTTTTCAGATTCTACATAAAAGTGCTAACATACAGTATTTTTCATTCTCTCTCTGACTTGCTTCACTAAGCATAATACCCTCCAGGTCCATCAATGTTGTTGCAAATGGCAAAATTTCTTTCTTTTTTATGGCTGAGTAATGTTGCAGAGTGTGTGTGTGTGTGTGTGTGTGTGTGTGTGTGTGTGTATTGGGTTGGCCAAAAGGTTCGTTTGTTTTTTCCCGTAATATGGCTCTAGTAGCGCTTAGTTGTCTTTAACTTCATTTGAAACAATTTTGTTAGATTGTATCATGACAGCTGTCATATTGGTGTGCATTTAAAGAAAAAACTTATCAAAATTGGTGAACTTTTGCGTAGCCATTTTACTATTGAAGATGGAAGAAAAAAGCAACATTTTCGGCCTACTGTGCTATATTATTTAAAGAAAGGTAAAAACACAACTGAAACACACAAAAAAAGATTTGTGCAGCATATGGAGAAGGTGCTGTGACTGATCGAACGTGTCAAAAGTGGTTTGCAAAGTTTTGTGCTGGAGATTTCTCACTGCACGATGCTCAACAGTCGGGTAGGCCAGTTGAAGTTGTTAGCAATCAAATTGAGACATTAATTGAGAACAATCAACGTTATACCATGAGGTGACATACTCACAATATCCAAGTCAAGCACTGAACATCATTTGCACCAGTGTGATTATGTGAATCGCTTTCATGTTTGGATTCCACATAGGTTAAACGAAAAAAACCTTCTTGACTGTATTTCCGCATGTGATTCTCTAGTTAAATGTAATGAAAACATTGTTTTTAAAGCAAATTGTGATGGGTGATGAAAAGTGGATACTGTACGATGATGTGGAATGGTAGAGATCGTGGTACAAGCAAAATGAACCGTCACCAACAACAGCAAAAACCAGTCTTCATCCAAAGAAGGTGATGTTGTGTATATGGTGGGATTGCAAGGGAGTCCTCTATTATGAACTCCTTCTGGAAAACCAAACGATTAATTCCAACATACTGTTCCCAGTTAGACCAACTGAAAAGCAGCACTCGTTGAAGAGCATTCAGAATTAGTCAAGAGAAAACACATAATCTTCCATCAGAATAATGCAAGACTGCATGTTTCTTTGATGACCAGGCAAAAACTGTCACAGCTTTGCTGGGAAATTCGAATTCATCCACCATATTCACCAGACATTGCAACCTTCAGATTTCCATTTATTTTGGTTTTTACAAAATTCTCTTAATGGGAAAAATTCCCATTCCCTAGAAGACTGTAAAAGGCACCTGCAACAGTTCTTTGCTCAAAAAGATAAAAAGTTTTGGGAAGATGGAATTATGAAGTTGCCTGAAAAATGGTAGAAGGCAGTGGAGCAAAACGGTGAATACATTGTTCAATAAAGCTCTTGGTGAAAATGAAAAATGTGGCTTTTATTTTTACTTAAAAGCCGAAGGAAACTTTTGGCCAACCCTATAAATAAATAAATATATATATATATATATAATATCTTCTTTTTCAATTCATCTGTTGATGGACACTCCAGTTCCTTCCAAATCTTGGCTACTGTAAATAATACTGCTGTGGAGAGACCTTCAAGATGGCGGAAGAGTAAGACGTGGAGATCACCTTCCTACCCACAAATATATCAGAAATACATCTACATGTGGAACAACACCTACAGAACACCTACTGAATACTGGCAAAATACCTCAGACCTCCCAAAAGGCAAGAAACTCCCCACATACCTGGGTAGGGCAAAAGAAGAAAGAAAAAACAGAGACAAAAGAATAGGGGCCTTCCCTGGTGGCGCAGTGGTTGGGAGTCCGCCTGCCGATGCAGGGGACGTGGGTTCATGCCTGGGTCTAGGAGGATCCCACGTGCCGCGGAGCGGCTGGGCCCGTGGGCCATGGCCGCTGAGTTTGTGCGTCCGGAGCCTGTGCTCTGCAACAGGAGAGGCCACAACAGTGAGAGGCCCGCGTACTGCAAAAAAAAAAATAATAATAAAAAAATAATAGGGATGGGACTTGCACCACTTGGAGGGAGCTGTGAAGGAGGAAAGGTTTCCATACACTAGAAGCCCCTTTGCGGGCGGAGATGGGGGGTAGCGGAGGGGGGAAGCTTTGGAGCCATGGAGGAGAGCGCAGCCACAGGGGTGCAGAGGGCAAAGCGGAGAGATTCCCGCACAGATGATCAGTGCTGACCAGCACTCACGAGCTGAGGCTCAGGCTTCGGTCGGATCGCAGGGAGAGGCCTGGGTTTGGCGGAGTGAACACAGCCTGAAGGGGTTAGTGCACCACGGATAGCCGGGAGGGAGTCCGGGAAAAAGTCTGGAGCTGCCGAAGAGGCAAGAGACTTTTTCTTCCCTCTTTGTTTTCTGGTGCGCGACAGAGCGCTGCTTAAAGGAGCTCCAGAGACGCGCGAGCCGCGGCTAACAGCGCGGACCCCAGAGATAGGCATGAGACTCTAAGGCTGCTGCTGCCGCCACCAAGGAGCCTGTGTGCGGGCACAGGTCACTATCCACACCTCCCCTCCCTGGAGCCTGTGCAGCCCGCCACTGCCAGGGTCCCATGATCCAGGGACAACTTCCCCGGGAGAATGAATGCATGGCGCACCTCAGGCTGGTGCAATGTCATGGTGGCCTCTGCTGCCGCAGGCTCGCCCGGCATCCGCACCCCTCCCTCCCCCCGGCCTGAGTGAGCCAGAGCCCCCGAAGCAGCTGCTCCTTTAACCCCATCCTGTCTGAGTGGGAACAGATGCCCTCAGGCGACCTACATGCAGAGGCGGGGCCAAATCCAAAGCTGAACACCGGGAGCTGTGCGAACAAAGAAGAGAAACGGAAATCTCTCCCAGCAGCCTCAGAAGCAGCGGATTAAATCTCCACAATCAACTTGATGTACCTGCATCTGTGGAATACCTGAATAGACAGCGAATCACCACAAATTTAGGCAGTGGACTTTGGGAGCAACTATATATATAGTTTCTTCCTTTTTCTCTTTGTGAGTGTGTATGTGTATGCTTCTGTGTGTGATTTTGTCTGTATAGGTTTGCTTTTTACCATTTGTCCTAGGGTTCTGTCTGTCTTTTTTTTTTTTTTTTTTTTTTTTTTTTAGTATAGTTTTTAGCGCTTGTTATCATTGGTGGATTTGTTTCTGGTTTGGTTGCTTTCTTCTTTCTTTTTTTTTATTTTGAATAATTATTTTAATAACTCTATTTTCTTTTATTTTTCTTTCTTTCATTTTTTTCTCTCCTTTATTTTGAGCTGTGTGGATGATAGGGTCTTGGTATTCCAGCCAGGAGTCAGGCCTGTGCCTCTGAGGTGGGAGAGCCAACTTCAAGACATTGGTCCACCAGAGACATCCCGGCTCCTCATGATATCAAATGGCAAAAATCTCCCAGAGATCTCCATCTCAGCACCAAGGCCCAGCTCCACTCAAAGACCAGCAAGCTCCAGTGCTGGACACCGTATGCCAAACACTAGCAAGACAGGAACACAACCTCACCCACAGCAGAGAGGCTGCCTAAAATCATAATAAGGCCACAGACACCCCAAAACACACAACCGGACATGGTGCTGCCCACCAGAAAGACAAGATCTAGCCTCATCCACCAGAACACAGGCACTAGTCCCCTCCATCAGGAAGCCTACACAACCCACTGAACCAACTTTAGCCACTGGGGACAGACAACAAAAACAACGGGGACTACGAGCCTGCAGCCTGCAAAAAGGAGACCCCAAACACAGTAAGATAAGCAAAATGAGAAGACAGAAAAACACACAGCAGATGAAGGAGCAAGATAAAAACCCACCAGACCTAACAAATGAAGAGGAAATAGGCAGTCTACCTGAAAAAGAATTCAGAATAATGATAGTAAAGATGATCCAAAATCTTGGAAATAGAATGGATAAAATACAAGAAACGTTTAACAAGGAGCTAGAGGAACTAAAGAGCAAATAAACAATGATGAACAACACAATAAATGAAATTTGAAATTCTCTAGAAGGAATCAATAGCAGAATAACTGAGGCAGAGAAACAGTAAGTGACTTGAAAGATAAAATAGTGGAAATAACTACTGCAGACCAGAATAAAAAAAAAAAAAGAATGAAAAGAATTGAGGACAGTCTCAGAGACCTCAGGAACAACAATAAAAGCACCAAAATTTGAATTATAGGGGTCCCAGAAGAAGAAGAGAAAAAGAAGAGGACTGAGAAAATATTTGTAGAGATTATAGTTGAAAACTTCCCTAATATGGGAAATGAAGTAGTCAGTCAGGTCCAGGAAGCACAGAGAGACCCATACAGGATAAATGCAAGGAGAAACATGCCAAGACACATATTAATCAAACTATCAAAAATTAAATACAAAAAAATATTAAAAGCAGTGAGGGAAAAGCACCAAATAACATACAAGGGAATCCCCATAAGGTTAACAACTAATCTTTCAGCAGAAACTCTGCAAGCCAGAAGGGAGTGGCAGGACATATTTAAAGTGATGAAAGGGAAAAATCTACAACCAAGATTACTCTACCAGGCAAGAATCTCGTTCAGATTTGATTGAGAAATTAAAACCTTTACAGACAAGCAAAAGCTAAGAGAATTCAGCACCACCAAACCAGCTTTACAACAAATGCTAAAGGAACTTTTCTAGGCAAGAAACACAAGAGAAGGAAAAGACTTACAGTAACAAACCCAAAATAATTAAGAAAATGATAATACGAACATACATATCGATAACTACCTTAAATGTAAATGGATTAAATGCTCCAACCAAAAGACATAGATTGGCTGAATGGATACAAAAACAAGACCCGTATATATGCTGTCTACAAGAGACCCACTTCATACCTAGGGACACATACAGACTGAAAGGGAGGGGATGGAAAAAGATATTCCATGCGAACAAAATCAAAAGAAAGCTGGAATAGCAATTCTCATATCAGACAAAATAGACTTTAAAATAAGGACTATTAGAAGAGACAAAGAAGGGCACAACATAATGATCAAGGGATCCATCCAAGAAGAAGATATAACACTTGTAAAAATTTATGCACCCAACATAGGAGCACCTCAATACATAAGGCAAATGCTAACAGCCATAAAAGGGGAAATCGACAGTAACACATTCATAGTAGGGGACTCTAACACCCCACTTTGACAAATGGACAGATCATCCAAAATGAAAATAAGCAAACACAAGCTTTAAATGATACATTAAACAAGATGGACTTAATTGATACTTATAGGACACTCCATCCCAAAACAACAGAATACACTTTCTTCTCAAGTGCTCATGGAACATTCTCCAGGATAGATAATATCTTGGTTAACAAATCAAGCCTTCGTCAATTTAAGCAAACTGAAATCATATCAAGTATCTCTTCCGACCACAACGCTATGAGACTAGATATCAATTACAGGAAAACATCTCTAAAAAATACAAACACATGGAGGCTAAACAATACTCTACTTAATAACCAAGAGATCACTGAAGAAATCAAAGAGGAAACCAAAAAATACCCAGAAACAAATGACAATAAAGCGTGACAACCGAAAACCTACAGGATGCAGCAAAAGCATTTCTAAGTGGGAAGTTTATAGCAATACAATCCTACCTTAAGAAACAAGAAACATCTCAAATAAACAACCTAACTTTACACCTAAAGCAATTAGTGGAAGAAGAACAGAAAACCCCAAAGTTAGCAGAAGGAAAGAAATCATAAAGATCAGATCAGAAATAAAAGAAAAAGAAATGAAGGAAACGATAGCAGAGATCAATAAAACTAAAAGCTGGTTCTTTGAGAAGATAAACACAATTGATAAACCAGTAGCTGGACTCATCAAGACAAAAAGGGAGAAGACTCAAATGAATAGAATTAGAAATGAAAAAGGAGAAGTAACAATTGACACTGCAGAAATACAAAGGATCATGAGAGATTACTACAAGCAACTATAAGCCAATAAAATGGACAACCTGGAAGAAATAACAAATTCGTAGAATAGCACAACCTTCCGAGGCTAAACCAGGAAGAAATAGAAAATGTAAACAGACCAATCACAAACACTGAAATTGAGACTGTGATTAAAAATCTTCTAACAAACTAAAACCCAGGACCAGATGGCTTCACGGGCGAATTCTATTAAACATTTAGAGGAGAGCTAACACCTATCCTTCTCAAACTCTTCCAAAAGATGGCAGAGGAAGGAACACTCCCAAACTCATTCTGTGAGGCCACCATCACTCTGATACCAACACAAAGATGTCACAAAGAAAGAAAACTACAGGCCAATATCCCTGATGAACATAGATGCAAAAATCCTCCACAAAATACTAGCAAACAGAATCCAGCAGAACATTAAAAGAATCATACAACAGGATCAAGTGGGGTTTATCCCAGGAATGCAAGGATTCTTCAATATACACAAATCAATTAATATGATAAACCATATTAACAAATTGAAGAATAAAACCATATCATCATTTCAATAGATGCAGAAATATCTTTTGACAAAATTCAACTCCCATTTTTGATAAAAACCCTTCAGAAAGTAGGCATAGAGAGAACTTACCTCAACATAATAAAGGCCACACATGAGAAACCAGAACCAACATCGTTGTCAATGGTGGAAAACTGAAACCATTTCCACTAAGATCAGGAACAAGGTAAGGTTGCCCACTCTCACCACTATTGTTCAACGTAGTTTTGGAAGTTTTAACCACAGCAATCAGGGAAGAAAAAGAAATAAAAGTAATCCAAATCGGAAAAGAAGAAGTAATGTTGTCACTGTTTGCAGATGACATGATACTATACATAGAGAATCCTAGAGATGCTACCAGAAAACTTCTAGGGCTAATCAATGAATTTGGTAGAGTAGCAGGATACAAAATTAATGCACAGAAATCTCTTGCATTCCTATGCACTAATGATGAATATTCTGAAAGAGAAATTAAGGAAACACTCCCATTTACCATTGCAACAAAAATAATAAAATAACTAGGAATAAACGTACTTATGGGGACAAAAGACCTGTATGCAGAAAACTATAAGCCACTGATGAAAGAAATTAAAGATGATACAAACAGACGGAGAGATATGCCATGTTGTTGGACTGGAAGAATCAACATTGTGAAAATGACTATACTACCCAAAACAATCTGCAGATTCAATGCAATTCCTATCAAAGTACCAGCGGCATTTTTCACAGAATTAGAACAAAAAATTTCACAATTTGTATGGAAACACAAAGACCCCGAATAGCCAAAGCAATCTTGAGAAAGAAAAACAGAGCTGGAGGAATCAGGCTCCCTGACTTCAGACTATACTAAAAAGCTTCAGTAATCAAGACAGTATGGTACTGGCACAAAAACAGAAATATAGATCAATGGAACAGGAGAGAAAGCCCAGAGATAAACCTACACACATATGGTCACCTTATTTTTATTAAAGGAGGCAAGAATATACAATGGAGAAAAGACAGCCTCTTCAGTAAGTGGTGCTGGGAAAACTGGACAGATACGTGTAAAAGAATGAAGTTAGAACACTCCCTAACACCATACACAAAAATAGACTCAAAGTAGATTAAAGACCTAAATGTAAGGCCAGACACTATAAAACTCTTAGAGGAAAACATAGGCAGAACACTCTGTGACATAAATCACAGCAAGATCCTTTTTGACCCACCTCCTAAAAAAATGGTAATAAAAACAAAAATAAACAAATGGGACCTAAAGACACTTAAAAGCTTTTGCACAGCAAAGGAAACCATAAGATGAAAAGACAGCCCTCAGGATGGGAGAAAATATTTGCAAATGAAGCAACTGACAAAGGGTTAATCTCCAAAATTACAAGCAGCTCATGCAGCTCAATATCAAAAAAACGAACAACCCAATCCAAAAATGGGCAGAAGACCTAAATAGACATTTCTCCAAACAAGATATACAGATTGCCACCAAACACATGAATAGATGCTCAACATCATTAATCATTAGAGAAATGCAAATCAAAACTACAATGAGGTATCACCTCACACAGGTCAGAATGGCCATCATCAAAAAATCTACAAACAGTAAATCCTGGAGAGGGTGTGGAAATAAGGGAACCCTCTTGCACTGTTGGTGGGAATGTAAATTGATACAGCCACTATGGAGAACAGAATGGAGGTTCCTTAAAACACTAAAAGTAGAACTACGATACCACCCAGCAATCCCACTACTCGGCATATACCCTGAGAAAACCATGATTCAAAAAGAGTCATGTACCACAGTGTTCATTGTAGTTCTTTTTACAATAGCCAGGACATGGAAGCAACCTAAGTGTCCATCAACAGATGAATGGGTAAAGAAGATGTGGCACATATATACAATGGAATATTAGCCATAAAAAGAAACGAAATTGAGTTAATTGTAGTGAAGTGGATGGACCTGGAGTCTGTCATATAGAGTCAACTAAGTCAGAAATAGAAAAACAAATACCATATGCTAACACACATATATGGAATCTAAAAAAAAAAAAAAAAAGTGGTCATGAAGAACCAAGGGCAGTGCGGGAATAAAGACGCAGACCTACTGGAGAATGGACTTGAGGATACGGGGAGGGGGAAGGGTAAGGTGGGACAAAGTGAGAGAGTGGCATGGACATATATACACCACCAAATATAAAATCGATAGCTAGTGGGAAGGAGCCGTGTAACACAGGGAGATCAGCTTGATGCTTTGTGACCACCTAGAGGGGTGGGATAGGGAGGGTGGGAGGTAGGGAGATGCAAGAGGGAACAGATATGGTGGTATATGTATATGCATAGCTGATTCACTTTGTTATAAAGCAGAAACTAACACCCCATTGTAAAGCAATTATACTCCAATAAAGATGTTAAAATAATTAAAAAATTAAATTAAAAAAATTAAAATTAAATAAAACGGAGTCAGAAAGCCCTGAAGGGAAAGCTCTCATGCATGTACCACTGGTGGCTGCCTGCATAACCAGCAGGAAGTAGAACAATAAAAATTATTTTAACAAGGAAAAAAAAAATGCTGTGAACTTTGGGATGCGTGTATCTTTTCAAATTAGTGTTTTCATTTTCTTTGGATATATGCCCAGGAGTGGAATTGCTGGGTCATATGGTAGTTCTATTTGTAGTTTGTTAAGTAAGCTCCATACTGTTTTCCATAGTGACTGCACTAGTTTACAGTGTCACCAGCAGTGTAGATTGTTATCGTTTTTGGCAGCTGAGGAAAATGAGGCTCAGGGGAGTGATATAACCTCCCGTGATCACAGTCTGTGATGGCAAGTTGGCAGTGGGACTCCAGAGACCATGTTATTAACCACCACACTTTGGGAAGGTTGTAACTACTTGAGTGTACAACAGAAATGTTTATCACGTAAGGTCATTTTGCTTTGTCATTGTTGGAAAAAAAAGTGAAATGAATACGGTGAATGGTTTGTATGATGTGGCTCCAGTAGGGAGACTTAGACGTGTTCAAGTGTAGAGAGAAGAATGTAGTCAGAACCTGGAGGCTTCCCAGATAAGCTCATGCCTAATTTTTCTGAGTCCCTTATATTCCATGAATTGCATGAATGTCCTATAATGTCAATTCCAATACCTAGCCTCCTCTTCCTCCATAAAAAGGTTTTCTTCATACATGCTGAAGGCCAGTCTCTAAAAAAGGCCAGCCTAAAGCAGGGCAAGGAGATTATTGTTGACCAAATGACAAACTTCTGTGTCTCATCAAAAGGAAGTTGCGGGCTTCCCTGGTGGCGCAGTGGTTGAGAGTCCGCCTGCCGATGCAGGGCACACGGGTTCGTGCCCCGGTCCGGGAAGATCCCACATGCTGCGGAGCGGCTAGGCCCGTGAGCCATGGCCGCTGGGCCTGCGCGTCCGGAGCGTGTGCTCCGCAACGGGAAAGGCCACAGCAGTGAGAGGCCCGCGTACCGCAAAAAAAAAAAAAAAAACAGAACCAAAACAAAACAAAAGGAAGTTGTACCTTTAACTCGTAAATCTATTAAACTAAGAAATATCAGCTCTCCAGAAGTTAAGATAAAATATTAGTAACTAAGTAGTAAGAAAACTCAGTTTTTGTCTCTGGTATGAGAAGTGCAGGTCGAATATATGAGCACTATAATTGATTTTACTTTTTGTTTTTAATTACCACAAGGTTCATTGCAGTCCCAAGTCAACAAAGATTTGCCTTTCATTTATCAGAATTGCAGTAGTAATTAGCATTTTGACCTAGTAACATTGGAATTGTTCAACAGTTGTGAATAGCAGACACCCAGACCACAGAATCTGACATATTCTGAGGAATAACCTCAGCATCCCACCTAGATGATAAATGTACTAGGTGTGGGAAAAGAGAGAGGAAAGAGAAGAGGTTGGAGCTTTAGTTACTTCTTCAGTAGCCATAAGGCCAGGGAACATTTTATGCATATTTTCTTGGAAATTGAAGCTTCTAGTACCTACCACATCATTCCCCTAAGCCTCATGTTTCACTCAAGGGTCTTCTACTTGAGGAACCCTCTCCACAGTATCACACTTCAACAGGTAAGTGATACAGGATGGATGGGTTTGCAGTCAAGAACTTGGCTTAGAATGTACTGGACCTCAGAATACCTGGCTCTGCCCCTCTTGTTTCCCCCTTTCAGGCCCACCAAGTTTCGATGATACACAGACATTCACCCTTGCTGGGTATGGGGGGGGATGTCTCCTTTTGTTCGAGAGGGCTGCAGTGTTCCAGGGCTGTTTGTGATTACATGGCCGTGTCTTTGTAATTCAAGGAGGGACTATTAAACAGCCAGAACCCACTCTCTGCAACCAGCTTTATCAGTAGTAAAGGCTGACGTTTTGATCTCCATTTGCTTGTTGCCTATCTTTTTTTATTTTTTTCAATTCTAAACTCAAGAGGAGGAGAAAGGGAGTTATTTATTTGCCCCCCCTAAAATCTTGACATGGTATCATGGGGGAGATAAATGAGAAGGCAGAAAGGAAAAGCGGATCAGTGCCAAAGCTATAGCATAGTCGTACACTCAGTGCTGGGGAGGGCTGTGGATAGGAATGAAGCCAAAATAATTAAAGAACATTCATGTTATTTTAAAATGGCTTACTGAAGGAAATAATAGTAGCAGGAAAGTCAATAAAGCACATGATACAGAATAAAAAGCAATGAAGTCTGGGGTAAAGACAGGCACTATTGTATTCAACAGAAGGAATCATGGGACTAATAACAATTATGTACTTTTTATTATAAAAACAAATGAAATGTTTCCAATTGAAGCCGCTGATCCCAATAACTTGGAGTGCTTGAGAATCCTAACAAGCATTCGCACTTTTTTTTTTTTTTTAAGTCAGTTCAATGCTTGTGGTATATTAACAGTATAAGTACAGTAATACCTGCTGGGAGGAGAAGTCACCCCAGAATTATAACACCAATTATGTCTTCGGAAACATGTAAGCAGTTTTCTCTCCGGATCATTGCTGAAAGGAGGGTGCGTTTTCTTAATTGCTGGAGAGTCAAATCAGGACATTGGATAGAGCTCTTTGTTTTTTCCTCTGAGGGCTCGAAAAGGAAGAACATACTTCAGAACTTCATCAACAGTGTCAGCATGGTAGGAAAATACAAAGCAATTCTATGTGTAGAAGACTAATCTTAACTCATTCTTCCTGCATCAGACCTGTGGTTCCCAAAGACAGGGCTCTGGGAAGGCCACTTAAGAAGGAGCTATCATTACATTGCCTGTTGCCAACCACTCCTGGCTAAGGTTACTCTTTTCCTTTTCCTTTTTTTAATGTCCTGGGAAAACTGTACGTTTCCTGGGACAGCACATTGTCCCCACTGTACCTTTTCCTCTCCAGTCTGCTCATCCATATCTCTTAATTGGCCCAAATTCCCTGATTGCATTGAACAAAATAAGCCTCCCTTTCTCTTCGGTTGTGTGACAACCATTTATGCTTTGGGTATCATTCTTCAGATAAGACAGACCTTCAACACAAGCAACACATTTTTCTACCTTGGTATTCCAGGTCGAAAGGCTGTACCTCATTCGATCTGGCCCCACTGCAAAACGCACTAATGAAAGAGTTCCAAGCCCTTTGTCATTTGTCGGTGAACAGGAATCAAGGTCTTGAATGGGGATTTAACCTATAGAATGGGTACCATTTTGTGGAGACTGTGCTGAAAGATCTTGGCACTGAAGGTAACAAAGCCGGGCAGCATCAAGGTGTCAGGAGGGAGCGATGAAACGCTAAGAGGAGGAGAACAGGTTCTCTTTGGAATTTTCTCCGCCTCTTGTCCTCTGCCTGAAATGGTACTTTCATTTTTTCTTCCTGGTAGGTTCTTACTCTTCAAGGCCCAGCTTAAGCGTTATCTCTTCTGGAGAGTCATCTTTATTGCCTCTTTGTCCTCTGATTTCCTCCTCTCCTCCCTTTGTCCTTTTTCCCCACCTCAGTAAAGGTAACACCTACATCCTCTGGGCTGAGGTAGTTGGGTGCACATGTCCCCATGCTGACACGTGCCTCACACTGGATTAAAGGATTCCGGGCATCTGTCCGTTATCCCTCACCAGAGTGTGAGAGCCTTGAGAGCAGGGATCATGCCTTCCTTTCCTTTTTATTCTCAGAGATTGTTAGGAGTCTAGTACATATGCAGTGCAAGTAGGAATGAATGAATGAATGAATGAACAACATTTTGCCTTGGGTCATCTGTGAAAACACTGCTATCTAATTAAATGGTGTGGCAAGTAACTCTACCAAATAATCTCCAGGAAACTACCTCTAATGCCTTTCCCACTTGCCCATACCAAAACCTTGGGAATCATTTAATTCCTCTCTCCCACCGAATCTCCTCCTGTTGCTCCAGTCCCCCTTCCCTTATAGCAGTGTCTTCCATTCCGACTGGTATTCTACTTGGCAGCATGACTGTGCTTGTCCACAACTCATCCCAGCCCCTTCCCACCCCACCATTCAAATGGTTGTTTTTATACCAAAAGTAAAATGGACGTGGTTACAGAGGTAACTTTAGGACTCACTTGCTGTTAGAGGCACATGATATATGACAATATGTTAAAATTATCTGAGTTGTTAGGGATGATAATATAATAAATTGGAAAGAAGTGTGCATGCGGGCCCCTTATTGTTCATGATAACAGCAGAAACTCAAAAACAGACTTCCCTATGTAACTGAGGAGAAGGTTTTACAAGATTAAAACGTTCCAAGTGCCATTAGCTCTGACAGTGGCATAAAATAATTTCCCACAAGGAGCAGAAATAAAATGAGATCTAATAACAAGGGCCCATACATGGTTCCACGATGGGAAGATGAAAGATGCAACCATTGCAGAAAGGATGGACCTGACACGCAGAGGTGCCATGCAGTTCACAAAATCCTGCATGGGTGTAAGTCTGCCTGATACTTGAGTAACACAAAGATCTCATTTTAACTGGTTTTAGCTTATGTTTCCCCCTGGCCTTTCTGTTTCTATTTCTTACTGGAAGCAAATAACCTAATATCAACTCTTGATATATATAATGGTTTTAACTTGCACTCCTGAAGCTGAGTTGCAGGACCTGGTGAATCAGACAACATTTCACATTCTGCTGTAAAAACAGTTCTTGGTATTTCTCTTATTTCCTGTGCCTTAGAGAGCTCAGCAGGGTGCTGAATTGCAGTAGATATACAAAGGTATTTGCAAACTTAGCATTGATTAATCTTGATATTTCCTGCAAGGTGAATATGGAGGTTGTTTTTGCAGTACAGACTTCTCCAGGAGAGTTTGACTTCTAACATCTCTGATGGGTAATCTAACTGGGTTTAGAAGGTTGGATGAAGCTTGTTCGGGAAGAATGAAAGGAGCACAGAGGCCTAAGGGAGCCGCTGTTTGTTTACCTATAACTCACTTTATTTCAAAGACTCTTACGCCAATGCCAGTTCCTGAGACTACATCAATGTTTTTGACATATAAATAGAAACATTAATGAATCACTAATTTGATACATTCTCAATAACTTTTCCTAACAGTAAACTCGGTGGTTTCATGCTTTCTTCCAAATTAAACAATTCCAGTTTAGTCTCTTTTCATCTTTGGTAATCCTCCTTGCTAATATATCTGGTCTTTTTAATATCAATTTATGTTTTTCAAGAAATAGAGGACATCTGATAATCATCAGGAACAAAATGGTAGATTGGATGGAAACCATAATGTCTACACCTCTGATAATTATACCCTGGGATCCTCACAAAGAAATTCCCACATATCAAAGCATAGAAGAGGAGAACATTCTGCAGTCTTATCATCTACAATAAATGGATCTTACAGTATTCACTGGGAGAACATTTGAATACACCATTGGAAAATGAAGAATTTGGACATTGTAGACCAGATGACAGAAGAGTATCTTTTAAAATGCATTCCATTAACTAAGTTTAGTGCAATATTGATAACCCTCTACTGAGAAGCAATTAAAATAGCAAACTATTGTATTCTAAGGAATTCTTCTAAAAGGCGTACATATGGAAAGCCTGGGTGTGAATATGCATGCTTGGTGCTTGGAGAGAATGCCATCATTTGAGTTTTCTTCTTCCTGAAGTTGCTCTATTAACAGTATTCACCAGAATGTTCCCTTTGCTCAAAGTAATTAGAACTGTCATTTCAGGAGGAAACATCACACCTGGTACATTATATACACAATGAGGAGAGACAAATATATTCAATACTACTACTCCCTCAGTAATGGGGCCTCTCTATTTTACCGTCTAAAACAGAAAGGAATATTTGTGTTCAGTCTTACCAGAAGACACCAGAGTCTTCATTTGTTAACTAGTTTTTATAATCAAGTGAGAGATTAGAGATGGCCACAAGAGACTTGTATTTTAAATAGCTTCCAGTCCCTGAGCCATAGAGGGTGATACCGTGAACCAAACCAAAGACTGAGATATGCCTTATAACACTCTCACTCCAAACCGGGAGATGTGAATCTAGGAGTCACAGCCGCAGAGACATTCTACCTTTGCTGCTGCTGATAAACCCAGATGTCACACCAAGAAAGGTGACAACAGAGACCTCAGTGGCACCTACCTGTAGAGGTTGGTAAGGTCCCGGTGTTCACAGTCTATCTACTCCTCCATAAACAACGCGAGATGTTTTATGCTAGCAGCAGAGTAATGACGCTAAGAGACTGAATGATGAAATGCCAGTCTGCCAGCCAGAGTACGTTTGTTTTCTGCTTGAAAAAGCCACTTTCATGTTGTATGACAGCTTTCCTAACTGCAAATAGCTCAGAAAATGACAGAGAGTGAATGAGAATAAGTGATTGTAAACTGGCAAACAACTATTTGCTACTATTTGAACTACTATTAAGCTGTTCATTCAATTTCTAGTCAGAAGCCATCACTCAGCTATGGAACCAGAATGTAAGCATTATTTATTCGGTGGCATTGCAATGCCATCTAATCTTGAGGAAAATCTTGGAGGCAAAAATCAGAATATCCAAAACTTGCCTTGACATTTAGTGGCAAAATACAGTGCTTAACCATAGCTCTTTACTTCTCTGTATTCTTTTTCTCATTGTTATTACCGAAATGCTTGAATTCCATTCTCATTCCAGTGTTACACCCTCAGTAATATGATTTTTTTCTCACTAGCTGTCTGGCCGGGTATTGTTAGCACTAGGCAAAGCTGAGGTTTTGTAAGCCGTGCATGGGCTAGACCTGTCTTCCTGGAGTACCATTAATTTCTATTGGGAATATGCTTTCACAGCTTGCATGTTCTCTAGGACAGAGTTGTTCCGCACTGAAGAAGAACGAGGAGTTACCAAAAACTGAGGTCAGCTACTAGGTGCCCTGTATATTTTGTGTTATTTAAACTTCTTAACGATCTTAATGACATAAGTAGTTTGCCTCTGTTAGAAAGAAGTTGAGGCTTATCTAGGTTAAATGATTTATCAGAGAGTTAGAATTTGACCCCCAAGTCTGACTGATCCTAAGCCCACCCTATCACGTTGCTTCTCCTAGGAAGCTCTTGGTGGTATGTCCTCTTCCACTGGAACGAAAGTGATTCAAATCTTCAAAGGGAGTCAGTTAGCACTTACTGTGTACACAGGTGTACATTTGAAATAATGGGGCAAGTAATTTTCAGGCAACTGTTCCAGAGTTAGAGTTTCACATGAGAGTTAGCTTTTTGCTTGTGAATTTGGGAAAATTATGTTTTTAATAGTCTAAGGATATTGACCACATTGAAAGCATCTTTTAGGGCATCTTCTAAGACTGCCTTCAGACCTGGAGTCATGGGCTTCTGTTTGTTTGCCTCCTTGGTTATTTGTTAGCTTGTTTTTAATGTTAACTGTTTTTTCCCAACTTCTTATCCTCTAAAAGTGTACTTGGTGTTTGATAACAAACCATGTTAATTTGGAGTCAAGTTTAGTGTTAGTGAATAGATCAAGTTATTTCATGTCATTTTGTGTCTAAAAAGAATTGATCCTACAGTAAATGGATGTGAGTAAGTGCACCTCATAAAATGAAATGTTTGAGTATTTATAACACTGTCATAATGGTTTCCTAAGGGTGTTAGAAGAAAAAAATCTTTCTGGAGGATGTTTTGGCAATATGTATCAAGAGCTCTAAAATTTTCTATTTTGGTCCAAAAATTTCACTTCTAAAAAAACTTAGACTAAAGAAGTAATCAAAGATGTATGCTAGGATTTTTTTTCTGGGGCACTCATCAATGTGTTATTTAAAAGATACAAGAATCAATATAACTAACATGGGGAAATAATCAAATTACTATACAACTCTAAGATAGAATACAAAAGCCTTCATTTAAAACATTGTTATAGAATAATATGTAATGCTTCAATAAATATTCACAACATATTGATAAATTATTTTTTCAAATATATTAAGCACAGTTATATTTGATATGAATATTATTCTTTATACATATGATGTACAGGTACATTGTTTGTGCACCAAAAGGTATCAGTGATTTTGGGTGGCTATTTTTCTTCTCTCCAAGTTTCTTATAGTACATAATATTAATTTTGTAATGAGAGTATTTTAAAACCTATTAAAAGTGCTGGATTTAGTCTATACTTATACTTTATAAATTATAGTAGGTTAATCACTTGGTTTAACTAATGGAAATTTAACGTAGCCTTTTTCAAAAATACAGCCTTCACAGACTAGGAGAAAGTATTTGCAAAAGACATCTGATACAGGACTGTTATCCAAAATGTGCATAGAACTCTTAAAACTCAGCAATAAGACTGAACAACCCAATTAAATGGGCAAAAGACCTGAATAGACATCTCACTAAAGAATATACAGAGATGGGAAGTAAGCACATGAAAAGATGTTCAACATCATATGTCATTAAGGAATTGCAAATTAAAACAACAGTGAGAAACCACTGTATACCTATTAGAATGGCCAAAATCTAAAACTGACAACACCAAGTCCTGGTGAGGATGTGGAGCAATAGGAACTCTCCTTAATTGTTTGTGGGAATGCAGAATAGTTCAGCCAACTTGGACGAGTTTGGCAGTTTTTTACAAAATTAAACATACTCATACCATATAATCTAGCAATAGTTCTTCTTGGTATTTACCTAAGTGAATTGAAACTTACTTGCACACAAAAGCCTCCATGCTGATGTTTATAGCCGCTTTATTCATAATTTTCCAGACTTGGAACCAACCAACCTGTACGTCAGTAGGTGAGTGGTACGTCCAGGCAATGGAATATTATTTAGCGATACAGAGAAATGAGCTATCAAGTCAGGAAAAGACACAGACAAACCTTAAGCACATATTACTAAGTGAAAGAAGAAGCCAATCTGAAAAGCCTACATAGTGTGTGATTCCACCTATATAACATTCTGGAAAAGGCAAAACTATGGCAGTGGAAAGATTCATGGTTTCTAGGGTCTAGAAGGGAAAACAGATGAATAGACAAAGCACAGGGGATTTTTAAGACAGTGGAACTATTCTGTATGAAATTATCATGGTGGATACATGTCATTATACATTCAATGAAACCGTAGAATATACAACACCAAGAGTGAACCCTAATGAGACTTTGACTTTGGGTTATGATGATGTGTCAATGGAGGTTCCATTGTAACAGATGTAGTGTTCTTGTGTTGATAATGGAGGAGGCTTTGCATGAGTGGGGACGGGGGCTATATAGGAACTCTCTGTGCTTTCTACCCAACTTCACTGTGAACCTGAAAATGCTCTAAAATAAGCTTTATTAATAAAAAACATACAGCCTTCAACTTGCTGTCTGTAGCAACTTACACCCAAAAAGGAAGGGAAATACTGCTGATACTCTGGAGAGTTAGCTGATTGAATCTCTGAGAAATCTCTACATGGGTTTGGGGGAAAATCTATGAGTTTAAAGCGGAAGTTGCGAGCATTTTCTGTAAGGGGCCACACAGTAATATTTCTGGCTTTGCCTGCCACATGGTCTCTGACACAGCTGCTCAGCTCAGTAGCATGGAAGAGGCCGTAGAAAAGATTCAGACAAACAGGTGTGGCTGTATTCTCATGAAACTTTATTGTCCAAAACAGGTAATTTGCTGACCCTTGATGTAAAGCAAGGGATGGGATATATGGTAGCATGGCAAGCATGACGTAGGTGTGTACCAAAGCTTTGAAGTGGGAAGAGGAGCTCAGGAGCTCTGCCAATGGTGAGGTTGTTGGGGGCTAGAAGGAAAGATGGAGAAGGAAATTTTGCCTGGTATAGAAGTAGAACAGCTCTCCCCTGCAGTTCCTTGGGTCTGTGAACAGTTGTGTTAGTTTGCAGGAAATTGCAAAGAAGTATTAGTTCTCCCTAATAGTACCTTCAGAAATGCTATTTGTTTTCTAGGAACTAGCTAATCCCTCAAAGAAAAAAAAAGTGGTTGAAAATGGTAAGAGGTAACAAAACTATTCTTTCACTCTCTTAGGGTCTTCTCAGAAGCCAACTTGGAATGAGAACAACAAAGAAAATACCTACTGAATCACCAGCTTCCCAGAATTCAGCTACCTCAGTGTGTTTCACGGGAATAAGGTTTGTAAGTAGACTTTTCTGTCTGAGAAATCATTACCTACATCAAAGCATTTCCTTATACCAGGGAGTTAGAGGAGATGGGCCAGAGTCGTGCCTAAATAAAAGAACATACTTAAAATCAAAACTACAGTGTGGCAGAGTTATATAAGCTTTGCTGTTATTGGATTGAAATTGACCTCATGATACTTTTCCAACTTGTATTTCCCCAACTCCTTATAATTCTGTGAAGATAACCTGACAGAAAATCCCTTTCACAGTATTTTTATATTAGATGAAACATAAGTCATTTTGTTAAATCTCACAAGTGTGCAACTAAACAACTTTGGGAAGAATTCAGCATATATAAGCATGGTAACCTTTGATTGCATTCTTTCAGAAGTAGACATGAAAATGAAGTGCATTGCTGGTTGTGTGTTTGAAGTTTACTTTTTCCAGTTTTCTTACATAACCAAGATATAAACTTAAAAAAATAAACATTAGAGTAACAAAAATGTAAAAGAAAAACCTCATGCATACTACATTATACATAAATGTCCAAATGAAAATGCAGTCTTTCATTAAAATGTATTTAATTATATTGTTAAATATAATTCTAAATATCCAAATGTGTCTACTGAAGCAAAACTGGAATGGCAATCAGAGATTAAGATTTATCTAAATGTTCTGTCTTCAAGTATTTCTATGTTGTTGTGTGTGATGGCTCTCCAATATTGATAAGAAATCAATAGAAAGTAGAACTCAGCTGGTACAGCTGGGCCTGGTCATGAGTCCCTGATTAAGTACATCTTTCCAGCAGGGAATGTGTGGGTGAGTTCTGTTTTGCTTGTGTACAGCATAGGTTTTATTTTGGGATCAGTGGACTATAGTCATGCGGTTCTATTCTCAGAGCTCCACCTGCCTAGCTAGCCAACTCTGACTTGTACAATGAAGAGAGAAAAATCTCTATGGGAATAGACTTCCCTTTCTGGATTTGAAGAGCTTGAAAAATATGGGAGACTTAGTTAGTGCTTTAAAAAAGTTGTCAACCTTCTACCTTATAATTAATGTAGTCCTACGGCCTCTCCATGCAACTTTACTCAGCTTTCTAATCCTATGCATTTACTGAGCATCTACTATGTGTAAGGCATGCTACTGGGTATACTGGGATGCACAAGGCATGGCTTCCATGTCAAGTGAGACCCTTAACACTCCCTGTGAAAACATAACTGCTCATTTAGGAGATCCTTGCTGGGTAGAGTAATCTTGGTTGCAGGTTTTTCTCCTTCATCACTTTAAATATGTCCTGCCACTCCCTTCTGGCTTGCAGAGTTTCTGCTGAAAGATCAGCTGTTAACCTTATGGGGATTCCTTTGTGTGTTATTTGTTGTTTTTTCCTTGCTGTTTTTAATATTTTTTCTTTGTATTTAATTTTTGATAGTTTGATTAATATGTGTCTTGGTGTGTTTCTCCTTGGATTTATCCTGTATAGGACTCTCTGTGCTTCCTGGACTTGATTAACTATTTCCTTTGCCATATTAGGGAAGTTTTCAACTCTAATCTCTTCAAATATTTGCTCTGTCCCTTTCTTTTTCTTTTCTTCTTCTGGGACCCCTATAATTCGAATGTTGGTGCATTTAATGTTGTCCCAGATTTCTCTGAGACTGTCCTCAATTCTTTTCATTCTTTTTTGTTTATTCTGCTCTGCAATAGTTATTTCCACTCTTTTATCTTCCAGGTAACTTTTTCGTTCTTCTGCCTCATTTATTCTGCTACTGATCCCTTCTAGAGAATTCTAACTTTCATTTATTGTGTTGTTCATCACTTTTTCTTTGCTCTTTAGCTGTTCTAGGTCCTTGTGAAACGTTTCTTGTATTTTGTCCATTCTATTTCCATGATTTTGGATCATCTTTACTATCATTCTGAATTCTTTTTCAGGTAGACTGCCTATTTCCTCTTCATTTGTTAGGTCTGGTGGGTTTTTACCTTGCTCCTTCATCTGCTGTGTGTTTCTCTGTCTTCTCATTTTGCTTAACTTACTGTGTTTGGGGTCTCCTTTTTGCAGGCTGCAGGTTCGTAGTTCCTGTTGTTTTTGTTGTCTGTCCCTAGTGGCTAAAGTTGGTTCAGTGGGTTGTGTAGGTTTCCTGGTGGAGGGGACTAGTGCCTGTGTTCTGGTGGGTGAGGCTGGATCTTGTCTTTCTCGTGGGCAGGTCCATGTCTGGTGGTGTGTTTTGGGGTGTCTGTGGCCTTATTATGATTTTAGGCAGCCTCTCTACTAATGGATGGGGTTGTGCTCTTGTCTTGCTAGTTGTTTGGCATAGGGTGTCCAGCACTGTAGCTTGCTGGTTGTTGAGCAGAGCTGGGTCTTGGCGTTGAGATGGAGATCTGTGGGAGATTTTCGCCGTTTGATATTACGTGGAGCTGGGAGATCTCTTGTGGACCAGTGTGCTGAAGTTGGCTCTCCCACTTCAGAGGCACAGCCCTGACGCCTGGCTGGAGCACCAAGAGCTTGCCATCCACACAGCTCAGAATAAAAGGGAGAAAAGAAAGAAAGAAAGAAGAAGATAAAATAAAATAAAGTAAAATAAAAAATAAAATAAAGTAAAATAAAGTTATTAAAATAAAAAATAATTATTCAAAATAAAAAAATTAAAATTAATAAAAAAAAGAAAGAAGAGAGCAACCAAACCAAAAAGTAAATCCACCAATGATAACAAGTGCTAAAAACTATACTTAAAAAATCAAAACAAAACAAATAACGGACAGACAGAATCATAGGACAAATGGTAAATGCAAAGCTATACAGACAAAATCACAGACAGAATTATACAAATACACACTCATAGAAAGAGAAAAAGGGGAAAAAAAATATATATCGTTGCTCTCAAAGTCCACCTCTTCAATTTGGGATGATCCGTTGTCTATTCAGGTATTCCACAGATGCAGGGAACATCAAGTTGAATGTGGAGATTTAATCTGCTGGTCCTGAGGCTGCTGGAAGAGATTTCCCTCTCTCTTGTTTGAACAGCTTGCGGGGTTCAGCTTTGGATTTGGGCACGCCTCTGCATGTAGGTCGCCTGAGGGCGTCTGTTAGTCGCTCAGACAGGATGGGGTTAAAGGAGCCGCTGATTCGGGGACTCTGGCTCACTCAGGCCGGGGCGGGGTCGGGGGGGAGGGGCCTGGATTGCGGGGCGGGCCTGCGGCGGCAGAGGCCATCATGACGTTGCGCCAGCCTGAGGCGCGCCGTGCGTTCTTCCGGGGAAGTTTTCCCTGGATCCCGGGATCCTGGCAGTGCCGGGCGGCACAAGCTCCCGGGAGGGGAGGTGTGGAGAGTGACCTTTGCTCACACACAGGCTTCTTGGTGGCGGCAGCAGCAGCCTTAGTGTCTCATGCTCGTCTCTGGTGTCTGCGTTGATAGCCGCAGCTCGCGCCCGTCTCTGGAGCTCCTTTAAGTGGCGCTCGTAATCCCCTCTCCTCGCGCACCAAGAAACAAAGAGGGAAGAAAAAGTCTCCTGCCTCTTCGGCAGTTTCAGAGCTTCTTCTGACTCCCTCCCGGCTAGCTGTGGCGCACTAACCCCTTCAGGCGTGTTCACGCTGCCAACCCCAGTCCTCTCCCTGGGATCCGACCTCCGAAGCCAGAGCCTCAGTTCCCAGACCCCGCCCGCCCCAGCGTGTGAGCAGACGAGCCTCTCGGCCTGGTGAGTGCTGGTCGGTACCGATCCTCTGTGTGGGCGGGAATTTCTCTGCCCTCCGCACCCCTGTTGCTGCGCTCTCCTCTGTGGCTTCGAAGCTTCCCCCCTCCGCCACCCGCAGTCTCCGCCCGCGAAGGGGCTTCTAGTGTGTGGAAACATTTCCTCCTTCACGGCTCCCTCCCACTGGTGCAGGTCCCGTCCCTATTCTTTTGTCTCGGTTTTTCCTTTTTTCTTTTGTCCTACCCAGGTGCGTGGGGAGTTTCTTGCCTTTTGGGAGGTCTGAGGTCTTCTGCCAGCGTTCAGTAGGTGTTCTGTAGGAGTTGTTCCACGTGTAGATGTATTTCTGATGTATTTGTGGGGAGGAAGGTGATCTCTGCGTCTTACTCTTCTGCCGTCTTGAAGCTCCTGCCACCAGTGTTTTTTAAGTGCTAAGTCCAGAGAAACAGCATTTAGACATAATCATTTGAAGGACGTGCAGTTCATTCACCTTTGAGGTCTTGTTTTCAGCCCTGGATTCAGCCCAGCAGCTCTGTCCTTGCATTATCTTGCCCTGTTTTCATCTCCCCTGGCCGCATACTTCCACCGTTGGCATTTTGACATTGTATTAAATGAAGCAAACACAGAAAATCTACTGAAAATCTCACTCACCCAAAGTCTGCTACATAAAGGCACGTAAAAGAACCTTCTGATATACAAAATTAGAAAAAGTTTTTCTTTCTTATGGAATTAGGTACGCTCATGAAACGGTGTGAATTTTGACATTTATATTATTTCCTATTTTGCTCTGCCTGTCAGGAATCTTTTGGTACAGATTTTGAAACTCAACTTTAATCGCTCTTCACCAATGTTTTTTCAACCATTTTCCCCCTCATTATTGCCTCCTAAAGGAGCCTTTTAAGGTATATTTGTTTCTAATCATCTAATTAGGCCCCCTCCCATGAAATTTTAATACCACTGATATACTGTGTATCTGTTTATGTACCATATGTGTATCTGTGCTTTATACAGAAAAAGAGTAAGATTTTTTTTTTTTACCCTCCAATAATTTGTTAATGCCCCATTGAGAATGTGTGCTATGTAGTAACTAATGGCCTATATATCCTTATATTCACATTCCTCTGTCTAAACTTGCTATTTTATTTAATTTTCCCTGGTTCTCTATGTGTATCTATATGCAGAAACATGCACACATATAGTCAAATATAGTTGCTGAATGCAGTTTTGTAAAGAACCTCAAATTTAGATAATTTGATATATACTTAGATGTAAAATGAGAGACTAATCGGTGCTACCATAGGCAAACTTTGCACTGGAAATAAAGAGGTTATTTAGGAACTAAGCTTTGATCATGATGCTTATCAAGATAAGGCTCTAGCAGAATGTGTTGATGTGACCAAGGGAAAGAAAACATAGAGAAAATCCATCTTGAGTGTGCTTGTGCATTAGAAAATATATATCAACCATGAATGCAGGATGGAGGAAAACATTATAAACTAGAACATTGTAAGCAAATTTTTTTCTGTCACAAGTGTTTCTTTTAACAATATATCCATGTCCTCTAATATATGTTCGTATTTTACCAAGGTCCTCATATATATATATATATTTTTTTTTTTGAGTTTCTCTTCTATTCCCCATCTCTAATAGTTTTCATTAGTCTTTTCTGAACTTTTTGATCCTATCTATCTTGAAGGGACACAACCGAAAGTACAAGGAGTGTCACAAATAAAAAGGAATGCCATGTTACAAAACATATTTCCTGTTTTGATGCACCCAGACATGCAGTGTACTGAACAGTCTTCAGATTGATGTGCACATTCATTTCCAGGCACAAGTGAACTGTCAACCTTGCTGAAATTATTTAAAGCCTGCGTTTTTGATGTGAATTGTTGTTGGAGCCATCTCTCTAAAGTACAGTAATAAATGGATTCAAGATACATGGACAGGTCCAGATGACTTTTCAAAGCAAGGCAGTATTGCCTTGTTCTGGCAAATGAGCCCACAAAAACAAAACAGTTGGGAAGTAATTGTTTTAGAAGAGTTAACATCTTCAAATGTTTGACATAAAAAACATTTTGTCAAAATTGACCTAATTAATAATTTTCAAATTTCAAGAAATATATGTTCTAGTGGAGACCAATGCAACACCACGAGGACAGAGATAGTTGAGATAAGTCATACTTGTTGAGTAGAAAGAAAAACAAAAGCAAAAGCAAATTGCACTGGAATGTGTGTGATAGTGGCTTTCTTTCCCAACTGGTTACAGAAGAAAACTTGAACTATTTTAATTTACATACAGCCACATAACTTCATGCAGGCATGTAAGTGTTTCTGAGAATAAATGAGGGGAAATTGGAGAGGAGAATTTTAGGAAAGAGAAGCAATTGTTCATATTTGTAAGGATTGCAATGCTAATGCATGTCAGAATCATTTAGGTGATTCTGTAAAAGTAAAAAGTAAAAAAAAAAGTAAAAGTAAAAAAAAGTAAAAGTAAAAAAAAAAGGAAATCATTCATTTATTTAATTTAGCAATTATTTAATGAGCCTTTTCTGGGGCCAAGCACTTCTCTAGGTACATAAGTTTTTCATACAAAGATTCCTGCTGTCAGAGGGGTTATATTCTAGTAGTGGAAGATGCAGACTATAAATAATACATGCAATAAACTAAATCATAGAGCATGTTAGGTTATAAGTTCTATGGACAAAAAGGAAATGTAGAATGGGGTGAGGAGCATCATTACCTCTTGTGCAACGGGATGGGGGCCTTTTACTGTTTTCAATAGAGTAGTTAGTAGTAATAGTGGTAGTAGGAGTCCGCAACCCTCACTGTTAAGGGAACATTTTTCTGTTTTTTTTTTGTTTGTTTGTTTGTTTTGCGATACGTGGGCCTCTACTGTTGTGGCCTCTCCCGTTGCGGAGCACAGGCTCCAGACGCGCAGGCTCAGCGGCCATGGCTCACGTGCCCAGCCGCTCTGCGGCATGTGGGATCTTCCCGGACCAGGGCACGAACCCATGTCCCCTGCATTGGCAGGCGGACTCTCAACCACTGCGCCACCAGGGAAGCCCTAAGGGAGCATTTGAGCAAAGACTAAAAGGAGATGCATTAAGAAACTATGCAGATATTTGGGAAAGTTGGATTTCAGGTAGAAGAAAAACCAGTACAAAAACTCGTAAGGTACAGATGTGTTCAAAGGACAGCCAGGAAGACGTCTGGCAGAAGCAGAGGGAACCTGAGAAAAGAAGTTGAGAGGTTACCTGGGACCAGATCATGGCAGATCCCATGAGCCGGTGAAGGGATATTGGACTTTTAATATGACTGAGAAGAAGGACTTTTGGGGAGCTTTAAGCAAGGAGTGTTATATTCTCTCTGGCTTCCATGTGTTAAGAATAAATCAGGAGGGGGCTTAAATGTTAAGGAAATACCTTATTTTGCTGTATTTGTTTCCTAGGGCTGCCCTAAAAAATTACCACCCACTAGGTGGCTTGAAACAACAGAATTTGTTCTCTCCACAGTGCCGGAGGTCAGGAGCCTGAAATAAAGTGTCACAGGGCTGGTTCCCTCTAGAGGCTTTAAGGGAGAATCAGTTCCATGTCCGTCCCTCCTAAATTCTTGCTGCAGGCAGTCTTTGGCATTCCTTGGCTTATAGAAGCATCACTCCAATCTCTGCCTTCATTTTCACACACCTTCTTGCTGTATCTTCTCATGGACTTCCTCTCTCTGCATTTCAAATCTCCCTCTCCTTTCTCTTATAAGGACACTAGTAATTGGATTTAGGACCCACCCTAAATCCAGAATGGTCTCATCTCAAGAGCCTTAACTTCATTACACCTGCAAAGATTCTATTTCCAAATAAGGTCACACTCATATAAGTACTAGAGGTTAGGACTTAGGTACATCTTTTGGGGGGATTCAGCTTAACCCACCATATTGATATTTTGTCCGGAGGAAGGGTGACTCTAGGTTTGTTTGAATGCTAATTATGTCACGTATGACTCAGATTCTTTCCATTTTTTTCCCTCACTGCCACCCTGGGTGTGCTGGTTTTGTCTTCTTCAGTCCATCTCCGTAGCTTCAAGGTGGCTGCAGCTGTTGTGGGTGTCAGAAGAGCTACATCAATATCTGTAAGAAAGAAGGACAGCCCCTTCTTTGCTCCGTGAGGGCGGGGGTGTGCCTCTTTTATTTACTGCAGTCCCCAGCACCCAGAGGAGTGGATGGAACATTATAGTGTCAGTAAATATGGGTTGAATGAATTATTTGTTGTGGATTTCATCACATGTTCATGCCTTCACCAAAGCAACATTTATGGGAACAGGTACGGGGGCTTTGAACAATCGGCGTTCCTAAGGCCAAGGATAGCTTAGCATAAAAGGGGAAACACCTTGCTGTTGGGCCCCCAAATTATTCTAGTTAGAAAAGAGAAAAGGGCAGTGGAAATGGTTATTGGATAAGCGATTTCAGTGTTGTAGAAAAGAGTGTGTCAGGTAAGTTCTGGTATATGCTGAATTGAATTGCTTCAGGTCTCTGTCATATAAGAGTCAATGATATTTAAGAAGTTGAAGTCTTACAGACTCATGAAATTTCTCAGAGACTTTCAGTGTCTCCCTATTGTCTAGACTTAAGCCTGGGTGTGAGTATTATCTTGCTTCTTATGACATTTTTGTGTAAAACGTTGTTATGCCATTAGCTTATACTGTATCTTTCTGCACAAACCATTTGCATAACAATAATGTATTAATTTTACAAACTAGTAATAAATTATTAAACGATTTGGTATAGACAGGCCGATTCTGTCAAAACCATGGGATCAGCTTTCATGAACAGTCAAAAACTGACACCACAGTGTTTTGTTTTGTTTTTTTGTTTTGGTCTGAAATAGTTTAGGAGAGAAATAAATCCCCTGAAGTTTTTCTAGGTTTTCTCTTAGCAAATACTACATGATATATTAATGTCATGAAATGAGAGCATTCGTTTTCTAAATTAGTACCTTTCGAGTCCATCCTTTTTTCTTCAGCATTCATGTCAAGATAAATTAATTACAAAACAGCTGCTGTAAAAAATCTCAATATGTGTATGCATGCCCATATATGAATCAAATTGCATTTATTTTACATCGTGTATGACTTGTTTAGACAGATTTATTTACACACTTGAAGACTTAACCACAACAAAAATAAAAACTAACCGTTGTCTCCACTGTATCCGAGGGCTGCAGAGGGAAATGGGATGTAAAATAATACCTCTAGCGGTTAGCAGGTCACCCTTTCAGGATTACTGATTGTTCCACTAAGTGGGCAATTAAAAATGAAAACCGAAGAGCTGAATATCCAGATGTAAACAGATGCTTATTTGAAACTTTACAAAGACATTAAAACACCTTCTGTTCCTCAGCATTTCCTTGAAGGTGAAATGGGATTCTGCAACTTGCTACATTCAGCTCACCAGAATTTACAAATAATCACTACCCCCAGAGAGAAAAGGAACAGGGGCAGGAGGAAATGTGACAAATGTGTTCAAATCCAAACTGTGGGGCCTGATGGCTTGCATCCCAGACTTTTTAAGAGATTGGCTTGTTGTTTTGTTGCAACTGTCACAAAGAATTGATGTTGAAATTGCACAGTCCCTAACGGATTAAAAATATTGAGTCTCTAAATTAAACAATAGAGTGGAGCTGGTGACTAATACATTTAGAACAGGAAATGGTAACCATAGGAGAGGTATATTGAACATACCTGTGGAAGCAGTTGAGAGGGCCAAACAGAATCAGCTAAATTTCTAAAAAGATTATATGTACCTGGAATTAACCCACACTGTTTTATAAAGAACATATGCTTCAAAAGAATCTACGACAAGCTGGGGAACACAGCAAATTTTAAAAAGAGTTTCCATCCTGTTCTATATGACAGATCGTCAGAACCAGCTGTTGTGGGATGGATGATGCCACTGTTTGGTGGGTGTATAGCTCAGTGTCAGGACACATCCAGGGAGCATTTCTTCCTGACAATGACCATGGCTATGGAAGGATCTTGCTGAAAAATGCCGTTAGTTGTTAGTTACACTGCTTTTGTCTCACCTGAGTAGCTAAGTCTTTTAGTACGGATTTGTTTTTTTTTTTGGAAGCACTGGTTAAATTGTTTGGATGACAATGAGGTCACCTGGTTGGAACAAGTTTTTACTGAACAGCTGCCATATGGAAAGCTCCTTGGTAAATGTTAGTGGAGGAATGAAGAAGTAGACCAACATTCCTCAAACATGTCCAGAGTTCTTACTGTGAGCAAGGTTCTATGCTAGATGCTGGGAGGAAGGGGTGGGATGGAATTAGGAAAAAGACGTGGTCTTCGGCCTCAAGGAACATCCAGTTTAGAAGCTAAGACAGCTAGCAAAGTTTCTGTCTTTAGGAAATAGTTTTGAGCATCTACTGTGTGTACCAAGGAGTTTATGATCTGGCAGTATGGTTTCTAGTTATGGTCAAAGGGATGACTAGAAGGTATCAGGGAAGATATTAAAGGATAAGGCAGCAATTCAGTGGGTTATGGAAGAAGGGAAGGATTTCAACAGGTGGAAGTGAGTGACAAGTATTTCAGGCAGCAGGAAAAGTATGAGAGGTGATATGGAGATGCCGATGGTAGGGGTTAGGTTCAGAAAACCAGGCAATGGATTTTGGCTGAAGATTAAGGAATGTGGAAGGGAATACAAATAACAGGAAAACATGGGGGTCAGATCCTAAGTAATTTGAACTGAATTCTGGTAAAAAATAAAATACTAAAAGATATCGAAGAGGGAAGCTATGATCATAGGTGGATTTTTGAAATACTAATCCGATTGCTATGTGTAAAGTTGATTAAAAGGGAGTATATTTTAGAAGCAGGAGATGCGTTTTAGTAAGTCATTGGTTCATGTAGGAGCCAAGGAAGGGCCCTTGGCGGTGCTTATGAAAACAAACAAAAAGATGGATGGCAGAGTTTTGTACAAGTAATAATCAACAAAGAAGGGCTGACTGCTAAATTATTTGATACTCACTGTAAGTGCAATAACATTTCAGAAAGTGAAGAAATCAATAAGACTGCTACTGATTTTTTTTTTTCCCACTGACCTACACTTACATATCTTAAAGCGAGAGCTTGTCAATGTAACATTAATGTAATGGTAGTATGTATTCTCCATTGACCCAGCCCTGGTACTCTGTTTAGTTCCTTATGTTCACAGTTGTTTTATCCTCTGTATCAGTTTTTTTTTTAGATGGCTGGGATCCCCAGGGGTCTTAGCAGTGTGTCATGGGGGCACTGAGGCCAGTGTCCTCAGTGTTGCCAGGCAAGAAAAGAGTGAAGAGCTGTCAGGTTCTGGGCATTTCTTCCACTGGACAGCAGCTAATGGGAGCACTAGGGTCTAACAATGCAAAGATCCTTTCACGTAAAGAGCAGTTGGCTGGCACAGTTCTTGATTTATAGCCCATATACAGTTTTGGATCAGAAGAAGTCAGCTGGTGAGATCTGTATCCACCAGGAACACTTCAGGTCCTAGCCATCTCCCAGACCACCTTCTTGACTGGGGCCTCTGAAATTCACAGCCCCCTACATCCTTCTCCCATGCCCCCAGCCTCACCACCTTTCCTGCTTCCACAGCCTATATTCCTGGTATCAAAAGACCAGTTCTCTCTCTCTCATAATTGCCCCTCTTAGCACAAGAAGAGGTGTCTCAGCTGTCCACTGGAAGCCACATCTTTAGTAATAAGAAAAATAGTTCCCCTCAAGGATGGAGGCTCAGTTTTTAAAACTAATAGCTTTTATTCTGGCCTGGTGGGGGTAGTTCATCCTCTGCACCAGAATTTATTGAATAACTCTAATGCAACAAATGAAAAAGCAAACCACTTTGAGTTTCATGTTAAAACAGATTCCACCCCCTCATCCCACTACATTCGTGTGACTTTTTTCAAGGAGACCTACACATTATAGAATGTTTTCGTACATGCTCTCTCATGTGATACTTGTCACAACCCTAGAGGTCATCGTTCCTTTCTGCCAATTGGGAATCTGAGGGCCAACATGCTGGATATCACATGACTGAAAGTGACAAAGTTGTCATGAGAATTTAAGGCTGTTCCTCCAGCTCTCCTTGTTTAATATGTTGGCTGTTGATCAAAGCACTGAAACAATGTATATATGCTGTAGCTCACCTCTAACATTTATTCTATTATTAGAATAATAATTATGGTCTATTTCCCTATTGACCAATAAAAGGAACTGGTAAAATTTCAGAGGAAAGTCTCTTAGAAGGAATTGGTCACTGTATGATTTCCCTCTGGTTTCTTTTGTTTCTGTTGCTGGTTGTTTTTAAGCGAATTATTTTTTAAATTGAGGTACAGTTAATTTACAATGTTAGTTTTAAGTGTACAACAAAGTGATTCAGATACATATATTCTTTTTAAGATTCTTTTCCCTTATAGGTTATTGCAAGATATTGAGTATAGTTCCCTCTGCTATATAGTAGGTCCTTGTTGTTTACCTATTTTATACATAGTAGTGTGTATATGTTAATCCCAAACTCCTAATTTATCCCTGCTCCTCTTCCCTCGCTATCCCCTTTGGTAACCATAAGTTTGTTTTCTATGTCTGTGACTCTATTTCTGTTTGGTAAATAAGTTCATTTGTATCATTTTTTTAGATTCCACATATAAGCAATATCATATGATGTTTGTCTTTCTCTGCTGTCTGACTTACTTCACTTAATATGCTAATCTCTAGGTCCATCCATGTTGCTGCAAATGGCATTATTTCATTCTTTTTTTATGGTTAATTAATATTCCATTGTGTGTGTGTATGTATGTATAAAGATATATACACACACACACACACACACACACACACACATATGTCTTCTTTATCCATTCATCTGTCGATGGACATTTAGGTTGCTTCTGTATCCTGGCTATTCTAGATTTCTCTCTGTTTTTGATTCAGCATTCACTTAAGCCATTTATTGTGTATTCATGGTATTGCAAGTACTCTTCTTGGTTCTAGGGATACAATGATGAAAAGGTCATGATGGAATTTAATATACAAAGAGGGCAACATCAATAACTACACTGCAGCATAAGTGTTTAATAGCCGCTATTAGGATAATGTTGGGTTTTAAGCCCCCTTTTTATGCTTTTTGTTACACCTCTCACAAAGATTTGGTCCACCTGGGTATTTTCTGTCTCTCTAGTCTACCTCTCTCCAAATGATCGTTTTCATTATTTGACTTGTTCCACCATTTTTGCAAGATGGCCGTTGCCCCGGTCTTCACACCTTTACACAAGTACATCTAAAGGAAACAGGGAGAATTTCCTTCCCAGACCGCTTGCAGACTTCTCCTGATGTACTTTTTTGGCATTTTGTCTGTGCTCTGGCTGCAAGAGAAGCAAAAAACTTGCTTTATCAGCCCTTATAGTGGAAGCAGGCTCTGCCAGCTAGAAAGGAGAGGGTGTCGTGAGGAAGAAAGGCTGTTGAGTGAATAACCAGCAGTCTGCCACGGTAAATCACTATAAAATTATGATACTTAATTTTTGACTGCATTAATGTGATCATTTCTCAATGATGGTGAGGTCTCGAGATTATGTAGTAGAAATTGGAAAGGTGTACATTATTTATAATACTCAGTTACCATGATGGTAGCTGAGGATAATAAATAAGATCTCTATTCTCCAAATAAAGCGTTGCCTCTAATTCTCAGATCATGGACAGGTCACGTTTACCATTGTCATCATTGTGAGCCTCATCATTACTTTTGAGTCATTCTCATCAGACAGCATTCATTTAGTCCTCTGCTTATACAAGATGCTGCATTATTTCTTTTTCTCTCAAAAATGTGGGAAATAATGCTTTTGGAGAAATTGGGGTATTGGGAGGATAAATGAGGTTTTGCAGGTGTATTCCATTGTATGTAATAGATGGAATCCTGAAAAGTGGAGTCTACATTGAATTTTTTGTAACTTGAATCAATTTTAAATGCACTAGGGGAGATTGGTATTTAAAGGCATATTGTAGTGAATCTGTGTTGCCAGGACTCCATTTAAAATGCAGATAATAGGTCCCAAGTTCAACAGTTTTCTAAACTTGTAGTTTTTTCCATGTTGGGCTGTTCTTAAATTGGTTATGTGCTTTATACTTTTTCAGGGAAAAGTCATTATAATCCAAGATTGTCTTCATTCCTGTGCATATAATATCTAGTTATTTTGATTGCTCTCTTAGAATTATCATTATTTTTATTGTTCACGCTTTTGGAAAAGTTTTATTTTGGATTAGCCATTTTGGAAGGTGCAAGTAGTAAAATCTCAAAAATGGAAAAAGCTGAGGAATCGCATATATAGCGGCTTATCGAAAATCTAGTTCAACGAATGACTCATGCTTAGCGCGCGAGCACATGGAACCTCGGGAGGAGATAAAGCAGCTGGAGGTGAGGGCAGTAGTACTTCCGGCTTGATCCCTTCCTGGCTTCTCCTTCTTTGGGGAGGAGATGCTCACGTCAGCTCCTTGTGCAGGCTTTGGAATCAGACCACCTGATTCAAATCCTGGCTCTGCCACCCATGAGAGGTAGGCAGACTCAGTAACTACTATCCTCTCTGCATCCTAGTCTTCTTATCAGATTGTAAATGGTGGGTAATACACAACACACTAGGTCAACGTATTGTGGAGGTGGGATGAGTTAGTACCTGAAAAGCACTTGGAACAGTCCCTACCTGAAGCAGGCACTCGGGAAAGTTGGCTCTTAACATTATCCTCTATAGAGTATTCACAAAGTACTGTGACATGGAAGGGCGTATTTGAAATGTACCCATCTAATCCCAAACTTTCATTTTACCAGTCAGTGAGCAGAGACCCTGAGGGGTGAACTGGTTTTCCTAATGTCAGGAAGGGAGGTGGTGGCAGTGAAGGATGCTTAGCTTCAGGCTGTGGAGGCCTCTTCGGTTTTTCCCATTGGGACTTGACTTAACTCTAGAGGTTATCAGCACTTTATTAGAGGAACAAAAAGGCAATGCGTGTCCAAGATCCGTTTAGGCGAGACTTTCTCAAACTGGGCACTACTGACGTTTTGGGCCAGATGATTCTTTTCTGGTGGGGGCTGTGGTGTTCACTGGCGGATCTTGAGCAGCATCCCTGTGTGCCAGTAGCACAAAAATGTCTTCAGACGTTGCAGAATGTCCTTTGGGGGACAAAATTGCATGTATTTGAGAACTGCTTTGTTAGTGCAGGAGATCGTTCCGGGAACACTCATGAAGAGGGATATAGCCCCACAAGATGCTGAGACCACACACAGCGGCCCCCAGGGAACTTTCCCAAGGCGGAGATCTCACTCCTGTTGTGTGCACATGCAACAGCCTGCCTCAGTCTCAGAAACAGAAGGGCCACTCTGTACTTAGTGTGTGAACAACGTGTTTATAAAATAACCACTCATCAGAATAATGCAGAGCGCCTCAAAATGGGTTTGCATTTCAGACTCTTAATAAATAAAAGTGATACAAGGTTACTTGTCTGAAGCCCACTGTTATAGACCATGCGAATGAAAACCTCTGGACCTTAGGAATCAAGCAAAATGGAATTTTTCTTCAAGTGTGTGCTGGCGGCACATTATTCACCCAGCCCTGGGAGCTCTCAGAGCCCAGCCCTGTTTCATCTGAGCCTCCACACTCCACTTATATCTTCTCCCTGCTTCCGTCACATGTAGGAACCTCTTGGTTAAAATCCATTTTATACTAAAAAATAATCTGTGAAGAACGCAAACTCAATTTATGGAATATAACTATTAAAAAAAGTGATGGATTATTTTCCATCAAATATGCTATTGCTTATATACTCCCATGTATGCTACAAACTTAACATTTTTTAGCACTATAATTTTTATTAATACTATAATTTTACCTTACAGAGCCTCTTCATGTGTATTACAGTCTTTAACCCTAACAGCAGTATTTAAGGGAAAATCAATTCAAAGAGAATGAGTAATTATTTGAGATAACCCCATCAGTAACAAACAGACCATTTCTCCAACTAGGTCCTCTAAAGGAAAATCCATGTCCTTTCCACGTTACATTTTCTTTGAAATAAAGCTCATGTGATATTTTTTCAACAATATCGCCATTGTTTATAACTTTGGGAACTACCTTTGGAGATTGTTTTCAGAGCCTGTGGCAACCTAGAAGCTACATCTGGGGAATGAGAACTATGCCTGTCTCCCTAAATCATTTATTCATCTACTTGGGAGAGTCAAGGTCAACTTTAGGTATAGTCTAGCTTCAATATCTCAGAAGTAATTTAGGATAGATTTACCAACTCAGGTGTTTTTGATCAACCAGTAAACCACTCCTTATTAAGTCCCCACTTTGGAATTCGTATAAAAGATTATGTATTTATAATTATGGAATCAGAAAAATTTAGAACTGAAATGAGCTCCAGAGATTATTATTTAAGTCAGTGATTCCCAAACATTGGTCAGTGGTCCAGTACTAGGCTTCCTTCCTAAAATTTGAAGCTTTATAAAAGTGTAGATGCCCAAATGTCACCCCATGGAGATTATGATTCTGTACGTATGGAGTAGAGCCATGAATCTTCATTTTTAACAAACATCTCAGATGGCTCTGATGGCACTGATGTGGTCAGCTCCCTCATTTTATAAATAACCCTGCCCAGGGTCAGAAGTGGGCTCAATCCCCAGATGTCTAGACTCCCAGGCTGGCTCTCCTTCTTCTACCTCAGACTGTATTTACTTTAAGGAAATCATTCACCAGTCAGTGTGGCTTTGTGATATCTGGTTGGCTTTGTGTATCTGCAACTCTCCAGCCACAAGAGTTGAAATCAATTAACAAAAACTTGAAGGTCTGGTCTGCCCCCAACTCTGAGAACAATTCTTTCTTAAGGAAGAGAAAATATGAAGAGCTCCAGGACAGAAGCTCTGCACGTAGTTCGTCCAACTACTAATGCATTCCACATTTCCCATTTGGTTCTACATTCTACGTTTCACAAATTGGTTAAACCAATTTGATCTGTCAAACTCTAAAAACAATTTGATGGTTATCACAATATCATTGTGGGTTTTCCTCTCTGTCTCCTCATATTTCTAAAGTTTTTATTTTACATAGCTTGATACAATGTTAAAGTCTCATGGCTATAAGAATTAGAAAATAATTCAAGAGAGCACGTAACTGTCTGCTGTGTATGTGTGTCTGATTCTGAAGCGTTCATGATGTAGCAGTGTCTTTGTCTTCCTACATTGTAAACTCCTTATTGCCAGCAGGAACTTGGTGATGCATTCAATCTCGTATCCTGTGTACCATTTTACAGCATTCCTTATACACAGTAAAAGCTCATATTATATTTTTGAATGAGGGTGCCGTTTTAGAAAGTACGTCTCAGCTCCTGTTAAGCAGATATGTCCTGAGCTATTAGCAGTGCAGACCTGCTGGCAGAGCCGGGGTGGGGCAGTCTCTCAGCCAAGTGGCTTTGCCCGTAGGGGAGCTGGCAAGGCTGCACTAACATGGCTCTTTGAAATGAATTTCACATCTTGGAATTCGGTGCACTTTTAAAATGATCATGAATATGGCCTTTAACACTAATGCTGGGGCTTCCCTGGTGGCGCAGTGGTTGAGAATCTGCCTGCTAATGCTGGGGACATGGGTTCGAGCCTTGGTCTGGGAAGATCCCACATGCCACGGAGCAACTAGGCCCGTGAGCCACAACTACTGAGCCTGCGCGTCTGGAGCCTGTGCTCCTCAACAACAGAGGCCGCGATAGTCAGAGGCCCGCGCACCGCGATGAAGACTGGCCCCCGCTTGCCACAACTAGAGAAAGCCCTCGCACAGAAACGAAGACCCAACACAGCCAAAAATAAATAAATAAATAAATTTATTTAAAAAAAAAAAAAAAAACACTAATGCTGTTTACTTCTCATTTTTCTCCATCTGGCAGGGAAATGCCATATTGTCCTGGAAAATGCTAGAGACTTGAAAAGTTGGGTCTCTGTTTTTCTAACAGCGCCCTCAGTAGCTCTCATCACAGTGAAATATTTAAATATCAACAACAAACAAACAAACACACTGCTGCTGACCTTTTAGGAGAAGGGTGGAGCTTCTACCATAAAATATGCAGTGTTTCTTTCACCTGTGCCTTTGCAGATGCTACTGTCCTCCTGCCTGGAACATTCTGCCCCTTTCCTGCCACCTGCAGTCTACCATTAAGCCCCTTATGTTCACACACACACACACTTTTTTTTCCTTATTCATTGTGATGCATTATTCGAGGCCGCCTCACTCTTCCTTTCTTAGGGCAGCATGCCCTGCCCTTCTGGAGTCCACTTACCATGTCCCTCTCCAGTGCCTCCTCCACACACCGTACTGCCCATCAGACAGTGTTTATCACATTGAATTGCACTTGTCTATTTGTACTTTTGCTTCACCCTAAAGACTCTAAGCTCTGTAAGGGCCCGCATCTTGTTTAAGCCCCCAAATATCACGTGCACGCAAGCTAAGATTATTTTTTCCTAAGATAGTTATCTTGTACTCTGTATTTGAAGATATTAAGGGACATTTTCTCTATTACCTGATTGTAAATAATGAAGCACTTTTCAGAAAAAAAAAATTAGGTCTGAGCTGATCTCAATCAATGACACTTTTGTATGTTTCAATAGGTCACTGACATAGTTTTTCTTTAAGGTTTAAAAAAAATAGCACCAGAGTTAGTAATTATTCCTGAGGCTATGACCCCAAGATTGTATTTGAGATAATCATAAAAAAGCCTTTTAACAATCATTTTACTGACAGCAATACCAAAAGCAGTTATGTTTTGAAGACACCATTTCTACAGTTATAGAGTGAATAGAAAAATGAAATTGCGCCAGTGCTATGGTAATGGCCACTTGTGGGCCCATCTATAGATTCAAATGGCTGCATCTCGACTTAATAGGATGAGAACAATGATGTGCTCTGAAAAACGGTGGTAAACATGAGTGAGAATTGACTCCCGCGAATCAGATACACAGACACTGATGTTAAGAATGCGTGTGAAGAGTATAAGCACAGTTGCTACAATGTGAGAGTGGAAAAGATTATTTCTAAGTGAATGTATCATTTATCCTTTGTGTCATTTAAAATATGCTTGTGTGTCCAGAATAACAGATTATGTAGGTGGAATTTACCTATTGTATTGACATCCCTAAAAGTTGTTTTCATATTCACGTTAGCCAAAATAAGTCATGGGGATTTTGTTATTGTAAATATGGAAGATGACTTTATGGAAATACCAGATATTTGTAGAACACATGCAGGTTTGTTGTTTGTTGATTCAGTGAGCACTATATTGACCAACACAGTAAACAGGACTGTAATCTTTGCCATCCAAATATGGTGGCCAAATATAGACTAACTCACAATCTCTCATATTCCCCAGAAAACCCAAACCACGTGGTAGTCAGAGCCATAGCCATTGCTTTTTGCCTCATCCTGTGCATGTCACATCCTGTCCCCATCACCTGGGCACATGGGAAAAAGGACATTTTCCCATGTCACTCATGAATTCATTGGTTGCAAGAAGACCCAAGCCAAGCTGAATAAAAGGATGTGATAACTCAAGTAACTTGAAAGTTTGGGCCTATGACCACTTTCTGCCTCAACTTTGTTGGGGCTCTGAATGTGTTTCCAGGACTCTGCTTTTCCCTCTCTCTCAGTTCTGTTCTCCCTCCATCCTCAGCCAGACCCCCCCTCGCATTGAAGGAAAGGGCAGCAGCCCCAGGCCTGAAGTCCTCTCAGCTCAATCCAGTGGGAACACACAGGTCTGCTCTGCCCAGTGTCCCAGCACAGTTTCTGTGCATCTCTTCTGTTCTGGGCGGATCACAGTCACATTGCTCAGGCATCCCCATGGCTAGGAACATACCCAAAGAGCATCCTGAAATGCGGATGAGGAAGGTTTTGCTCTTCAGAGAGAGATGGAGGTTCAGCTGTCCAAAGAAGGATAAGTGGATGCATGCAGCAAAAGCAACAGATGCCCACTCCTTTTTTATATGTTCCTGATTTTAATGGTGGTCCACGTTAATTGCGTATCGTTCCGAACAATGAGAAGGAAAAAAAAAGTACCACTCACAGCCTCATCTCTCAGGGAGCTCTATGAATAACATTTTTCCATGCTTCATCCTAATTTTGTTCTCTTTATGTAATTTCTATTTAGTGGCAATCAGATATAGTCATAGATTCTGTGTTTTTACTTACATAATAAGAATTTTACCACAGAGTGAATAACCTTTCATAAACAATTCTGATGGCTGCATTAAAAAGCATCCCATTTTCTGCAACCATTTTTGTTTTTCTTGTGTGGATCGGCCCACCTGTACTGGATCTCAGAGGTCGATCTCTGTCTTCCTGTCCTCTGTCCAATCTTTGGTGATGAGTTTGACCTGTACATATTTACTGGGACTGCACTGAGGTTTAGTCCAGCTGCCCAGTCTTGATGCCAGGACACAACTGCAGCACAGTATGCTGTGCTAGGGCCGTGCTTTCCACGTTGGGCTGTTGTTGGTCTGTCACCTGTCTGCTGAGACAAGATAAAAAGGTGGCTGGGCCCCTGGATCCCAGATCATCAGATGCTCTCATCTCACAGCCACTATGGGCCATAGCAGTGTGTTCATTCCTTCAAAAATACACACTGAGCACTTGTTATGGGCCAGTCATTATACCAGTGCTGGAATGATAATGGCGAGCAAAAACCTGGGTCTTCATCTTGTTCACAGTCTAGTGAGAAAGACTGACACTAGTCAACATTAACTACAAAATGACCACTTTGGTAAGTTCAGTGAAGAAGGGGGACATGGGCTATGAGTGGCGATCATAGGGGCATTTGATCTACTCTGTGATGGTTTTCCTGAGGAAGTAATGATTGAATTGAGATCTGAGGGATAAGTGAGAAAAAGTGATGGGGGAGAGAAAAGAATTCGAGAACACAGAAGAGTCTCCTGACCCCTTGACTTTCTGCCTTAAATTTATATTCCTGTGGCACTTCTGTAGGCAAGGCAGTCAAAGGAGGCTTCCCTGAGAAAGTGGTGTTTGAGCAGAGACCTAAAGAGTTTTGGGAGAAAGCCCCCAGATTCTGGGGAGCAGCGTCCCAGAGAGAGGAAATGCGTGCAAAGTCCCTGCAAGTGGCAGGGTGCCCATGTGTCCCAGGAACAGCAGGAGGCCAGTGACTGGAGTCCTGGACTTACTGAAGGGGCACCGAGGAGGCAGCGTCAGACAGGGAAGGAGAAGGGAAATGTGGGCTCTTTGGGTCTTTTGAGTCAGGTGGAACTGAATTTGAGTGAGATGAATAGACGTAGAACCACAGAAAGGTTTTGAGCAGGGTGACTTGGTCTGACTTATATATAAAAGAATCAGTCTGGCTGTGTTGAGAAGAGCTTGTATAGAGTAAAAGCTGCAAGCGCAGTGATGCTCAGAGCATATACATGTCTTTATTTTGCAAAGAGGAAATGGACGCTCAGAGATTTAAACCTGACTGAAGTCTTTTAGTGCCTAGATTCGAGTTGAACTTAAGTGTACTTGATCCCTAAGTCCACTCCCTTGCTGCCCTGCTAGAATACTGTGTATGTGTGTCGGGAGGTGGAGGGGGCATATGAATTAGAAAAGAGAGATCAGACAATACTTGAAATTTGGACCTTTTTTTTTAAACTTTTTCACTTAAGATGTTATAAAACCTCATGATTTATTTTTTTCTACAGCATAATTCTTAAGGCCTATACCTTAGTTCATTGAATAGATGTACTGTCTTCAGGTAACCCATCTCCTATTATTATTATTTTTTAAATTGAAAACCTAAGAAAATATTGGCATCAAAAATGTTTCCATCCGGGCTTCCCTGGTGGTGCAGTGGTTGAGAGTCGGCCTGCCGATGCAGGGGACACGGGTTCGTGCCCCGGTCCGGGAAGATCCCACATGCCGCGGAGCGGCTGGGCCCGTGAGCCATGGCTGCTGAGCCTGCGCGTCCAGAGCCTGTGCTCTGCAATGGGAGAGGCTACAACAGTGAGAGGCCCACGTACCGGAAAAAAAAAAAAAAAGAAAAAAAAAGAAAAAATGTTTCCATCCTTTTCAGGGAAAAGGTCAAATATCCCAAGGAAAATATTTTAAAGCATTTTTTCCTTCTGATGACAAGTTGATAGGTGAAAAAAATACTTTAAACTCTAATGCTGCATTGGCCTTTTAATTTTAAATTACTTAACACCATGTCTAAAAAATCACATTTTCACATTTTGTGAAATAATCATGAAAGTACCCCACACTACTAGTTAAGATTTGGAGATACAGTCCATAGTTCGTGATGAAAGGCAATATTGTATGTAGAAGTTAAAGTGCCTGTGTTTTCGTATGTTAGTTAAAAAAAAAAAATCAGTGGACAAATGTACCTTCCTCACCCTCTGGAAGGTTAGATTTTAATGTTTTCATTGGTTTTGATGATGATGATACTATACATTTTTCAATTCTCCTTTGTCCTATAGCTGCTTAGGAGTGTAATTTCTCGCCTGTTGTCTTGTCTGTCACTTTTCCTGGACTTTACAGGGCCCAGCCTTTCTTTTCTGGCTTTCAGGGTCCCCTTGCCTCCTTTACCACTGCACTCAAAGAAGTGAACTTGTCTCCTTCTCCTTTTTCTTAAGAGCTCTAAGTTCTGGATACTTGAGAGAGCCCACATTGCATAAGAAAAGACATCACAGGTTTTCTCATGGATCAAGGCCAGCAGTTGGTCCTTCTGCAATACTTCACATGGTGGAACTAGAAACAGGAAATTATTCAATTAAACCTCTGTAGCTCACCACTGTAGCAACAAATAGGCTATTTCTGCAGCTGTTTTACCAGCCTCAGAAGGAGAATTCCCTCAGTTCGGGGGAATAGAGTTGTACCAAAGTACCAATTTTCAAGAGTATTCAACTGCAAAAATGACACTTTTCTACTTGCAAAAGAACTTGGCTTTTGCTCTTTTCTGAGATGGAAAGTTCCTTTCCCATTTTGGAGATCGTTAAGGCTTTTTCCTCCATTGCCATGGGTTATTATAGAAAAAACTACACCTTGTCGAAGAGATGATTGAGATGGAGCCAGCTATGCCCTCCCTGTGGGCAGCCATCTAGGGGTTGGAGACCATTGGTTGGGAGGATGTGAAGAACATGCATCCCAGTTTGTAATGTTCAGACATCACAGCCATTTTGAGAAGTTTGCCATAGGGCGTTTTGAGCCAACATCTCCCAGAGCCGAGGGTGAATTCCCTCATCACTTCCCATAGCACAGCATTACCAGAACTTGTTCCAGTCTTCTTGAGTTATTTAGCTAGGATTTTTATAGTACATGAGATAGCCAAAGATACAACCCATACCCAAGGAAGGCCTTGCTCTAGAGAAGAGATGGTGCTCTCTGAGGAGCTGTGTGTTATGGCGGCCTTACGTCCTGGTACATGGCTGGGGGGCAGCACACCCAGCGCGGGGGAGCCTGGGTGTCCTCGGGGTAGGGCCTGCTCCAGTGTGAGCTCTTATTAACTGTGTGATGTTGGGCTGGCAGGTTTTGTTGTTGTTTTTTTTTTGTTTTTTTTTTTTTGCGGTACGCGGGCCTCTCACTGTTGTGGCCTCTCCCGTTGCGGAGCACAGGCTCCGGACGCGCAGGCTCAGCAGCCATGGCTCACGGGCCCAGCCGCTCCACGGCATGTGGGATCTTCCCTGACTGGGGCACGAACCCATGTCCCCTGCATCGGCAGGCGGACTCTCAACCGCTGCGCCACCAGGGAAGCCCTGGGCTGGCAGTTTTAACTTGCATAGTTTTCGGCTCCTCATCTGTGAATGGGAAGAGCAGTACTTCACAAGGTTCTTATGAGGATTAAATGAGATAACATTTAAAGTGCCTGGACTGAAGCCTGGCACATAATAGGCATAGAAGTGATGGCTGCATGCTCCTCTTCCGATCCACATGAAATCCAGCCTCTTCCCAGAAAGGCACACATTCTCATTCCCCTGACATGACCATAAAATGTCGTTTGTTTTGTTTCTCTATTCAGGCTATATAATGTCTATTTGGACTTTAACCACTTGTAATAGTTTCCAAATTAGTAAATATATATCAAATATTATATTATTACAGTCATACATTCTATTAATGTAAAATTAATATGGATTAATACAATATTAAACATATAAATATATGTACTTATTGGGACTCATACTAACTTTAATTCTAAACTCACTGGGAAGTGCCCACATTTATAGGATAAAGGAAGAAGAAGTAATTTAAAAACTGAAGAGGGAGGGCATACAACTTCGGATTAAAGCTCCCTCTGAACAGGGAACCCCCCTGGGTGTACTGCTGGGCACAGAGCAGAGTGGTACTTAACCACCCTAGCTTGGGTATACCATTGTATCTAATGTGCTGTCGTATGGCACTTGATTTTTCAATGAACGCATCATACAGTTTTTTCCTAACAAGCTTACCGTCAATTGAGATGCTCTTTTTTTTTTTTTTTCCCACTCAGTTGAAATCAAATCCCTTCTTTCCAATTCTTTATTTACAGAATTGGATTTTTTTTTTTTTTTCGGGAGAGGGGTGGAGTTGGAGTACAATTCTTTACAAGTATTCTTTTTCATTTTTTAAATGAATTTCATTGTTTTATCCTGCTGAGGTCGTTTTGAATTTTAAATTCGTCCACAAGTATATTAGTTATTCCTTCCAGTTTATGTCACCAGTTAATTTGTTAAGCATGTTAATATTTCTATCCCAAGTGTCAATTGAAAACATTTGCTATGGGGGCAAAGGGAAGCAGAGCCCTATGGTAAGTTACAGGAGAACAGCCTCCAAAATGGGCATGAATTAGCATTGACCAAATAATACAACGCCTCGGTAATAGTTACTATGGATTTACCACACCGTATTATTGTTTAGGTCAGATCTTAACTTAGGGATTTAACAGCAACGTCATGAGTACGTGGTAAAAGCCCTCACTGAAATCCAGGTATGATTTGTCTGTGACATTTTCCAGCTGCTTCAATCTGTAATAATTTATTCTAAGTGAACCCATGTTGGGTCCTAGTGATCTTACATCCTTTCCTAAGTATTTATAGATCATATATTTAATCATTAATTGTTATCTCCTGCCTGGAACTGATTTCCAGCTCACTTTCATGTAGATCAAGGAAACTTGGCTATTTCCTCTCCTATTCTTTAAAGATTAGAAAAAGTGACCCAGCCATGTCTTTTTGCAAGTAATTTTTGCACTTTAGAAAATATCTGAAACCAGAAATTCTGGGTGTTTTAAGCTCATAAGCCCTCTAGGGCGCTCTCCTTATTGGGTATTCTTCTCCTACTGTGCCCCTACTCAAATTATCTTGTCCTATCAGGCTGATTTAATTTCAGTTCCAGAACTTTACATGTCCATAATCTCCTCAAATCCTTTGTTCGGTTAATAGTCCCATTGGAGTCCTATTACTTCCAAGAAGTTATCTCTGACCACCTCATTTCCCCCTTCATCTAAATTACTGCAGCATTTTTTTTTTTGCTATTACATGCATAAAGTTTTAAATTCTAGGCCATAAAATATGTCTAACTTCTTTGTTTAGATAGGACGTTGCTTGAAAGCAAGAACTCTTTCTTGTCCTTCCTTTTAACCGCTAAGTTATCTATACAGTGAGTGTTGAGAAAGGTTTGCTGCCTAATAATAACAACAAAACCTTCTTTTCATTGTTCATATCATCACACACCTGGAGTTAGACTTCTGATGGCCTCTACCTCTGCCAGTCAAAAATTAGTTGCAAAGCTGAAACCGAATAAAACCCATAAATTTCATGGTAGGAGAATGTACTTAATAAAGAGCAGCTGTTTTTAATTGGTTTAGTTAGGCTTCTTTGTGTTATAAAAGGTAGACATCCTCCTTAACCTGAATTAAATAATAAAAGAATTAATTGTCTCCTGTAACTGAGAAATCCAAAGTCCAGGCCGGCTTCACACAAAATGACTTATTCCAGTATCACCAAGAATTCACTTTCTTTCCAGCTTTTCCCTCTAATTTGACAGTTTCATTCTCATTTTCTATATTATTTTCTATTGCTGCTCTAACAAGTCACTACACAATTAGTTTCTTAAAACAACACACATTTCTTGTCTTATGGTTCTGGAGATCAAAATTCTGTAAATGGGTCTTATACTGGTACAATTAAGGTATCCAGAGGGTTGTAATCTTCCTGGAGGTTCTCGGGGAGAATCCCTTTCTTACTTTTTCCAGTGCTGGGGCTGCTTGCATTCCAGGCAGGACTCTACGCTGTAAGAGGATAAATTTGTGTTGCTTAAGCCACTAAATTTGCCGTGTGTGTGTGTGTGTATGTGCAGTTTTACAGGGCTAAAATCAAGGTGTCGGTAGAGCTTTATTCCTTCTGCAGAATCCAGGGGAGAGTCTGGTCTTTGGCTTCTTCATCTTTCAGAGCCCACATTCCTTGGCCCATGATCCCTTCTAGTAATGGCATCACTCTGCCCTGATCACCTGCTTTCCTCATCACATCTCCTTCTCTTCTCCTTCTCCTTCTCATCACATCATCTCCTTCTATGATTTTATGCCTCCCTCTTCCATTTTCTCGGAACCCTTGTGATACATTGGGTTCACTGGGATAATCCAGGATAATCTCTCCGACTCATGATCCTTAATTTTGTTACATCTGAAAACCCATTTTTCCATGTAAGGTAACATATTCGCAGGTTCCAGGGATTAGGATGTGGGCATCTTTGAAGGAGAGAGGAGGGAAATTGTTCCGTCTACCACAGGCTCCTCATAGGGATCTGATGGAAGTGCCAAGATTTCTCCTAAATTAGTACCTCTATTAAAGCTCATATGTATGTATGTGTGTATATATATATATTTTTTAAATTGAAGTATAGTTGATTTACAGTGTTGTGTTACTTTCTGGTGTACAGCGAAGTGTTTCAGTCATACATATATACACATATTATTTTTTATATTCTTTTCCATTATGGTTTATTACAGGATATTGAATTTAGTTCCCTGTGCTATATAGTAGGACCTTGTTGTTTATCTATTTTATCTATATATATTATGTATCTGCTAATCCCAAACTCCTAATTCATCCCTCCCCCACTCCCTTTCCCCTTTGTTAACCATAAGTTTATTTTCTATGTCTGTGAATCTGTTTCTGTTTTGTAAATAAATTCATTTGTGCCATATTTTAGATTCCATATATAAGTGATATTATCATATGATATTTGTCTTTCTCTTTCTGACTTCACTTAGTATGATAATCTCTGGGTCCTTCCACGTTGCTGCAAATGGCATTATTTCATTCTTTTTTAATGCCTGAGTAGTATTCCATTGTGCATATATGTATCACATCTTCTTTATCCATTCATTTGTCCGTGGACATTTAGATTGCTTCTGTGTCTTGGCTATTGTAAATAGTGCTGCTATGAACACTGGGGTGCATGCATCTTTTCACATTATAGTTTTGTCTTGGTATATGCCCAGGATTGGGATTTCAGGATCATATGGTAGCTCTATTTTTAGTTTTTTAGGAAATCTCCATGTTGTTCTCCAGAGTGGCTGCACTAATTTACATTCCGACCAACAGTGTAAGAGGGTTTCCTTTTCTCCACACCCTCTCCAGCATTTGTTATTTGTAGACATTTTAATGATGGTCATTCTGACCAGTGTGAGGTGGCACCTCATTGTAGTTTTGATTTGTGTTTCTTTAACAATAATTTAAGCTCATATATTTTCATGATCTAGAGGGAAGAAAGGTTTCTCCTAGCAGTACGTCCAGGAGAGACAGAGAGCTTCCGACTCCTTGAAGCCTCAGAAATGACTCCTCTGCTCTGACTGGCTGGTGGGCTCAGCTCTGATTTTTATCATCTTGATCAGGAAGCTAGTCTCCACTTTAGAGGGGAGAGGGACTAGAGGGACTTAGGATCCACTTCTTCACCTTTGTAGTTGATAATGTGGAAGAGTAGTAGCCAAATGTGGGAGTGGTTACCAAAATAAGGAAGAATGGATTCTGAGCAAAAACGAAAACAAACAAAAACCAAAATAACCTACAAATGTCAACTAAAATACATCCCTTCACCCCATGACTGTAAATTGGCCAAGGGCAATGAACATGTCTTATTGATAGTTGTATGTGTGTTTAGATATTACAGAGCCCAGAATGTCTAATATAATAATTGGTGTTCTTAAATAAGTGACTAAATGGTGAATTATTACATTGTCATGTTCACATGATTTGACTTGTAGTATAGTCAAATTCATAGCCTAACATGTACCATTGGACTAGGTGATACTGTTTCGGCAAGTAAATTTCTAGGGCATGTTACAGAAAGTGTCTTTAAAGTCAGGTCGTGATATAGGGAGAAGAATAGAAATGGTCTCAGATCATTAATTTTCTGAATTAAGGTAAGACAAGAAAAGCAGCTCCGTAATGCAGATCCTAAAAGGAATTACATATTTTTAATCTGGCTCATCCTCTTGGGCTAATCTCAGAAAATCGTTGTTCCAGATGCCTCCTGCCCCTTCCCAAACACACACAAGCACACATAACTTAGGGTACATGTGTTTTGAAGAAATATAGGTACTGATTAATCTCCCTTAAGAGCACAAAAGTGTATCTGCCTATCTATGTATTTTATTACCAGATTAAACCCCAGAAGGGGACTCTCAGCACCAAATGTCATAAAGACTATATGAAGAGGATTCATTACACTAAACTATTACCTGTGGCTCCCATGGCTCTTCTCTTACTCTTTGATCTTTTGGTTTCTTTTTTTCCTGATAAGGAGGCTAGGTTGTAAGTGGGCCTCACACCTCTGAGAGGAGCAGTAAGGAGGTGCTATGTTTCCCAAGTATAAATGGCCATGCTGAGAGTCAGAAAAGATTGAAGCTGTTTCCAAGAAAAGGTACCAAAATCAAGCTGGAGTCATCTGTAAGAAAAAAAAGAGGGCATATTGGGCAAGTGAGTACAAGCAACTGTCAGAAGCTAGCTGTGAAACCAACTAAGTATCTAAGAGGATGAGAATTTGATGATCTTTTTAGAAGCTCATTGGTTGGTGGGCAGATGACCTCAATGACTCAGGGTACATGAGTCAAGGACCATAGCGAAGAGTAACTTAATCACTATTTGTTCTGTTAGACTGAGCAGTGTCCATTTAAAGGGATTTGAACACCGTGGACCATTTTTGGTTCCTACCCTCCCACTCTTTGTGGACATTCTTTTACTGATGAAGAGAGCAGAGGACTTCATCACTCTCTCAGAAGAGATTTCAGTTCTTTCTTCATACCATACTTTGTAAACCAGTGGTTCTTTCCATCGTTTTGGCAGAGGGCATGCTTGAATTCATTTTGTGCATCTAATGAAAGCTAAATATTCCCTCCTAAGGAAAAAAGATCATGAGCACAGAAGTCAATCATTTTTCATAAAATTTCAGGTTACTCATGAAATCCCTGAAACTTGTCAGCAGGGACCTTCTAGGAAGAGTCCATGGACCGAGTTAAAGATCCTTGCTCTAGACCCTGAGCCTGTATCTCCAGTTACCTCATCCTCAGCTAAGGGAAGCTTTGAGTATTTTCAGAAATTTGGAGATCACCAAAGAGTTCCATTCCATTCTAAAGGACCCATCCATCTAAGTTATTTCTGGAGGTTTGATCTGGAAATCACAGGTCCTTTTTTTTTTTCTTTCAATCTTTCTTTGAACTTTTAATTTAAAAAATTACAAAAGAATTGAAAAGCTGCAAGAATGCTTAATAAACTTAGTCTCTTCACTTACATTCACCAGTTATTCGCTTTTGTCACGTTTACTTTGTGTGTGTGTATGAATGTGTGTATACATATTTTTGCTGAACAATTTTAGAGTAAATTAAAGGTATCATAAATGTCTACCCCTAATTGTTTCAGTATGTTTATCTTCTAAAACAACAGGATATTATTTTATATACAATGCAAATATAAAATAGAGGAATTTTAATATCTTAGAGTACTATTATTTAATATACCACCCATATTCAAATTTTTCCAAGTGTCTTTTTTTAACTTTTTTTTTTAACATCTTTATTGGAGTATAATTGCTTTACAATGGTATGTTAGTTTCTGGTGTATAACAAAGTGAATCATCTATACATATACATATGTCCCCATATCTCTTCCCTCTTGCGTCTACCTCCCACCCTCCCTAGCCCACCCCTGTAGGTGGTCACAAAGCACTGAACTGATCTCCCTGTGCTATGCGGCTGCTTCCCAGTAGCTATCTATTTTACATTTGGTAGTGTCTATATGTTACAGGTACTTCTTATCTTAACTTTTTCAAGACAGAAAGGGATGGACATGGCTAATGATCTAGAAACACTGTTGTCAAGTTCTAGTATCATGGGACTTTTCCTGATGATGATTGTATCCTGTATTTTTCATGCTTTCCCCCCTTCTTTTGAATAGGTAGCCACATTTTCTCTCATAAACTCATAAGTGTGAGATGGTGATAAGAAAGTTTGGGGAAGAGAGAGAAAGAGTGAATAGACAATGTAATGCAGTGGGGAATGGAGAGAACCTACAGCTGAACAGCTCCTTAAAAGACAGAACTATTACCAGAGTGGCATTTCTATTTTTCGTCCTTTGTGGCCAAGTTCATTCCTTTGTAAGTTCACTTATTCAGCAAAAATCTCTTGGCACGTGCAGCGTTCCAAGTCTTTTGCTAGATCTGTGAGGGGTTCAAAGGTGAATGACATACAATCCCTCTTCTCAAAGGAGCTTGAGGTCCTGCAGTAGAGAGAAGATGTACAAGGAAAGTCAGCTTAAAGCAGTTTCCTGAAAGGGTTCCACTGTGCACCCTTCCTAAATTTCATCCTGCGTGTGTTTGCTTCATTTCATGTCTCAGGGACTGGAGAACTCCCTCTCTTGTTCTCCCGGAACACCTCCTCATTACACAGACCATCATATTTATTAAGATATTTTATAATTATCTATTTACGCCTCTCTCCCAACAGATCACCAACCCCTGGAGGACAGAATCTGAGTCTTATTAAACTTCACATTTATATTTCCTGGAAGCTAACAGGGTACCTGGAGCATGGTAAATGCTTTAAAATTGGTTGAATAAAGCACTGAATCCTGTCTAGAGAAGAGAGAACACAGGTGAAATAAGACATCCTACAAAAAGAGGACCCTGGCTGTTGTGTCAGGAAATAGCAGTCTGGTATTTGTCCCTTGTGTTTCTGGACCTCAGTTTGCCACCTGTCCTAGAAGGGGTTGGATTAAGTGATTCTTTCCAGATGAAAAATTCAGTAATGCTGGAGGCAGAGAAGGAAGGAAGCAGCGTGCCCATCTGACCCAGCCTAAATACCCGCCTCAATTTTACAGTCAAAAATAAATTCCCTAAGGTTGAGTGTCAAAAGAAATAGCAGCAAACCCCCCGGACACTTACAGTATTTGCCAGATCCATTGACAAAAGTGACTTCCCACGCTTTGCCCACAGAGGGCATCCCTGCTCATTGATATGTAGACCAGGCGAATGCAGCTGCTTGGAAGCCTCCCCCGACCGCTCTTTTTTTTCTTCGCCGGCATCTCTCTGCCCCCACCCCCTTTCCCGTGGAATCTTTGCCTGATCCTGTTCGTTTCCCTCCGGTCTCCACATTTTCCCTTCCGGCCCTCCACTTCTCCGGATTAATGGATAGTACGGCTGCAACTCCCGGCTCACGCACCACTGGCGGACACCCCAGTAACAAGTGAGAGCGCTCCACCCCGCAGCGCCCTGCCTCTCCTCCCCAGGTCCCCCTCGGCTCTTGGAGGAAAACCAAACAGCATCCCCAGGTTTCGCGCACGGATTTTTCTCTTCAACTTTACCCAGCGTCAATCTTTGGATGCACAGCCCAGCCACAGGATTCCTTTCTGTCTCGTCTTGATCCCTCCTGGGTAGTCTGTTTATTGCTGTTTCGCAAGCCCCGTGGAGAGCTGGTTGCCCTCCTCTTGTTCCCTCTGTTTCCTTGAGTTAGTTTTCCGAGGTTTTACCGGGGCTCGAGATCTCTTGGACCGAATGGAACTTTTTGCTGCCTCTTTTTGCTACTGATTCTGTCAGTGGACGAGGAAAAAGGCTTCGGAGGCAGAAGAGGCGCAGGGGAGGTGGAGGAAGTGGACGAGGAGGAAGCCGAAGGGGCTCGGCGCGTGTGTGTGCATGTGTGCATGCGTGTGTGAGTGCATGTGTGTGAGTGTTGCGGCTGCCCAGGACCCCCGGCCCCGAAGGTGTTGGCTGAAATATGGAGAATAGTCTTGGATGTGTTTGGGTACCCAAGCTGGCTTTTGTACTCTTCGGAGCTACCCTGCTCAGCGCACATCTCCAAGTCACCGGTAAGAGGTTCTTTCCTTTCTTCTCTCGCACCCGCCGCCCCCCCCCAACACACCCCTTTCCTTCTCCTCATTTCCTTTGGCGAGTAGTAGAATTGGGGTAGAGGGAGAAAGGGCAAGATGTTCGGAGCTCCCTCTGTCCCCCATTTCCTCACCGATGATAAAAGATGGGAAGACTTTTTTTTCCCTGGGGGTGGAGGATGTTGGCAGCTGGGGAAAGGGGCGCCCCTTGGCTTTTTTACAAATCTGGTGCTTCTCACATCTTTGCTTTTGCAAATACTTGCATTGGTTTGGAGAGCTGGCGGGCTGGGGCAGGGAGGAAGCAGGTGATGGGGACGTCTTGAAAGGAACTGGGTTGGATCCTTAAAGCCTCGGAAAGCTACGGAGGAGGGGAATTGGGGCAACAGGGCCAAGTGGAGGAGGTCCTCCAGGGGGGCTTTGAGGGAGTCTGTGCCGAATGTAGATGGTGTGGCTGAGTCGTTTGTATATGACGCATCTCTGGCTTGGATTTTTAGACTTGCTGATTGAGAATTGGAGAAAGGGACGCTAATGTGTTTTGGTACTTTGGAGAAGGGGACGATGGTGCCGAAGGAGGCTGCAGAGTTGCCAGGAGAAAGGAGGCGTGTTTTGTTTTATTTTTTAACAGTGAATGCAGCTCTCAAGCTAAGTCTCCAGATATCTCCAGGACACTTCCAAACTCCAAATGATTGCTATTCTGGGGAACCAGCCCCCTGGCCCTGGTACTTGGCAAGCGCAGTTCCTAATTAAAAATGGCAAAACTGCTTGGGCGCTGGATTGGGTGAGAGCAGGAAAAAGAGGGATCGGAGGGATGCTCAGGGCTGCGGCAGTCTGCGAATGTGGAGCTGGAGGTTTCGTGGCCAAAATAATAATAATAATTTAAAAAAGAACAAAATGATTCATTATAATAGTCTGCTGGTTTTGCCGGCCTCACCACAAGTGTAGATGGACACTAGGGTATAGGGAGTGGGCCCGGCGGGGAAGAAGGGGAGAGCAACTGGCTGAGCATTCAGATCCCTTCGGAAATAACCTTTCCCCAAATCCCAGAGAAAAGGGGCCTCTGGCAGGGGCCAGGCGTTGGGTGGGAGCACCCCAACATGTGGCTTGGAAATGAACAGGGAACAGAATGTAAACCGTGTCCAAGCCCCCAGCCTCTCGGGAACCTGAAGCTCCGGCTTTCTTGTTGCTGCTAAGTGCTGCGCGGTCCAGGGTTGCGAGCGCCAGCGCGGAATGTGCCTCTCCGGTGGCTAGGGATTCAGACACTCAAGTGCGAGGCTCCCCAAATTTTGACGTGGCCGAAAAGGAGTAGGGATCTGCACATCCACATCGACCCGACCCTTCGCCTTCCTTTGGCCTGACAGAGCGAGCGAGCACAAGCCAGCAAGAGGGGTGTGTGTATGTGTGTGTGTGTGTGTGTGTTCCGGTGCGGTGCACGCGTATCAGCATTCGCTCCCCCAGCAGCTCCTGCTTCCTCCCTCCCTCTCAGGCTGGTCTCCTCCTCTGGGCTCCACTCTCCCGGAGCTTTGTCCTCAGCAATTACTCCCAGAAGGTGGGCGGGGGACTATCCCTGCAGTAAAGCAGTCGCGAAAGGTGTCTTCAAAATTTCCTCCTGCTACCCTCAGACACTAGATGCTGCAGCCAGGAGCACCCTCCTTCTGCACAGATTGACTTGTGCTCTCGGGCAGTTTGGTGGAAGGCCAAGGAGGAGAGAGGGGAAGTTTAGAGGGGCATCCTCGCTGGGTAGAAAGTCTATGGAGCCAGGCCTGAAATGCGTGGGCTGAAAATACTGCATTAGACAAGGAAGGTGTGCAGAAATGGACAATGACATTTTGTCAGTTACACTAAAATATTTTAAAGCCTTTCCCAACTGTCTTTGGCAAAGGGTGGGGATAAATGAATGGAGATGGATTTATATATGTTTTACTAATATCTAAATTAATTAATTATCCCCCTTCCCACTTATTTAAGTTTCTTGTCTAGAAAGTTAGGACCATATATTACTTTATTTTAATTAACTCCTCAAGGGATAAGTCTATGATTGAAAAGGCAGACAAAAAGATACATATACAAGGGAAGTGCCTGTGGATAGGCTTGTGGGTCTCAATCTTTAAGCTCCTCTATACTTCTAAATCCATTTGTGTTATTTTCAGATGTGATGTAGTTTGCGCCAGTCCCAGGAAAGTGGATGGTGCAGTTTTGAGATATTGCTAATTCAGATCACTCTGATCTTTGCTCCTTAATCTGTGTCTCCTTTCTCCAGTAGCAATTTCCCCTCTTCAGGGACATGGCAGGGAATTGATGATGAGGAAAGCACAGTTCACTCTATGAAAGGACCAGTAGGAGGTGCCCTTAATAAGGCCAAGTGTCTAGTTTACCGGCAGTGAAATTCCCATTCAGGAGGATGTTTTTAAAGACTTTGTTGATTGGTGACAAAGGATTATGGAGACAAGTACAATAGCACTGGCTATTTTCCCACTTCCTAGATAAAGTCTGAAACTGCTGTAGATTTTTGTGAAATCATTAGGACGTAACAAAGGGCATCCCTGGACAGTGTTGGCATAGGATGGGGAAGTGATGTTGGAGGAGGAGGCTAGTGCTTTTCTAGCTGGCTTTTTGTAAGATGCTGTCTTCTTATATATTTGACTTGAGCCCCAAGCAAAGGCACTAAGTAGAGTCCTGGCATCTCAGAAGAGATGAAAATTTTCGATGGTAATGAATGCAATTGCAAGTATACATGTTAATTTTAATTAATTCTTCATATATATGTTTGGATTACATTCGATTGAAAACATCAGTGCACGTTTATGTCGTCGGGACATGGTGAGATGAAGCTTGCTACGCCCCCTATCCACATCTTTCTCATCCCCCACAACCAAAGCAGATCCGACGCCCCAGATCTGGCTTTGCTGTTGAGTGGAGCATGGCAGGACCTGAGGGCGCCTGGGCAGCCCAGCTGTCCACTCCTCTGTGAGTGCTGTGGTATAAATCACCAGGGACCTGTCACAGCATCCATTTCCCACACAGCAGCCTTGCCCTCTGAGTTATGAAGCATGTGAAACAGCCACCACATGTGTTCTATGTGCATATATTAGGCTTAGTGCATTTGCTTTAATGTTCTTAAGAGCTGGGCTGGCTTGAGCTGCTGATAGGCATTTTTTTTTTTTTTTTTTTTTCCTGGGGAGAGATTTATAACTTCCCAGTGTGTATGACTTACATTTATTCTTGGGCAAGTTAACCTTTCAGCAAACTTCCTTATTGTTTTCATTGAAGAGGAAGAGCTTTAATCCTGTCTAAATTCTTCAATGAGCCCTGCTGGAAGTTTCTCCCGGAGTACAGGATATTTACAGGCTGTAGTACGATTTTCTCAGCCAATGGGGAGCTGGATGAGATTTGAGGAGGTGATTTTTAGGTGGAAGGGGATATTTTTACTTGTTTCTGGAGAGGGAAGGGATGACACTGCATCTTCCAAGGGAATTCTAGCACTCTAGTTATCCTCAAAAGCATCTTTTATGAGAGGAAAGATTTCTTCCTCTCTGGCTTACATTTCTTCTTTCGTTCAACAGTTTGAAATTCTTCAAATGCGTATGATTTGCTCCTAGAATGTTTCCTGCTGTATGTAGTAGGGTCATCTAGTACTATCTTTCTCCTTTGGAAACAAGCTCTATTTTCAATCTTAACTTCTCAACGAAAACACTTTTTATCTTTAGGTGATGCTGCATGTATGTAGGTAGTGCTGAATTTCTGAACAGAATATTTCTTTCCATGGAAGACTGGGCCCCGAGATTACAATTTAAAGCAAATATTCTTACTTTTTCTTTGGAAAATTTGCCATCTGAAACTGTGCTTGTGAAATTTCTTTTTCCTCATACTTCTGCCAAACAAAGTAATTCTATGAGGAAAGGATGCAGTTGTTTCTGGCATTTGCTTATATTAAAAGCCAATCATATATAAGGAAGAGAGCATTTTCACCCTCCGTGCCACCTCCCCAAATGTATGACTTCGGGGGGGAATTGAGCTAGTGCTAAATACATAAAGATGCTTCTGGAAACCAGTGTGCTATTTCACTGGTGAGTGAGCTCTTCTGACCTGGCTGTGGATCTTCCCACTTTCCAAAGATATGGCCTGTATTGCGCTCAGAAACTTGCACTGACTTAGGAACACATTGCTGTATTTTGGTATTTGTTACACAGCTGCTAGCTCAAATGATCAATTTTTGATGGAGTAAGCTACCTCAGATGATAATCTCTTCCATGAACTGTATACGCAAATTTCGGGAAACCTTTGTTTTGCCTGAATAAAAGGAATAATGACATAAGCCTGCCAAGGATTACTTGATTAATTAACTGAAGATAAAGAGTCACTTGGTTCTGGAAACATACCATAATCCCTGAAGTGGAGTGATAAATACTATGCACATTTACAGTTCATAAAACATAAACGTGGAATCTTCTTCTTTTTTCTCTGTTTCTTTATTATGATACTCAAGAGGAGGATTGAAGCGTTTCGTGAATTGTCACAACAGTTATACCCTAATGAATTGTAGCCTGGGATCTCACTAAGTCTTGATTGAAACACACTGAATTAAATACCAACATGATGCCCGATGAACTGTTCTGCAGCCTGCTTGCTTCTCTCCAGCCTATCTCTACAAAATTATAGCTCTGATCTCTAAACTGTATAGCATCAACACTGCCACCCTTCCTACAACCCAGGAAAACCTTTCTCACTGTGAATCCAAGGTCCTGATCCACAGGCACTGCAGTTAACATGCTGTACTACACTTTGCAAGGTCATGGGGATTTGCCTTAAAAACAAATTTTTAAATTTTCATGAGTGTTTCTTTTTTGGGAAGTTAAACTACCTGTAAATTCTAAAGACAGCTAAGTGGTACTCTTACTATAGGAGACTAACTAGTGGCCTCTCAGCCAGTATCATTGAAATTTCAGAGCTCATAGAGCATTAATGGGAGGTAGAAATGACCACTAGGGGAGGGTAGATTATGCCAACCTCAGCATGCTGCTTTTTTTCCAGGAGGGTGTTACCTGCTTGGAATAATAGAACTTTAATTTTCTTCAAAGTTACTACTTTTCAGAGATCAAAGCACTTCTTAATGGGTATTATAAAATCAGTAGCATGGCACTGACCCCAAAGCATTTAAGATATTTTCCTTCAAAACAAGACCTCAAGTAAAGCAAATGTTAAACTTGTCAATTAAAAAAAAAAAAAAAAAAAAAAGGATGAACAGTCCAGATTATTTTCCCTGTAGGCCAATTGAAACATGCAAGATAAAATGACATGTTACACATGTCAAGCGGGTAACAGCAAAAAATAAAATGCAGAATATTACACACCTTTATAATTGCAGCACGAAGGTACATTACAGCGCCGCTTAGTATTCCACAATTTGCTCCCTCCTTCAGTAGATGGTTGATTCCTTCTATTTCTCTGCTTTAGTGCTGGGCTAACACACAGAAATCTAGGTTGGCTCATTGATGATCAAAACACTATAGTGTTTTAAAGTTCTTTGACACATTTTAGCCTGAGGTTAAAAAAACCAGACCTCTTTAACTCAACTGTTAAGTAATTTTTTTTTTTTTTTGGTGGTTTAGAAATGCCTGACCTTATCAATGGTATAGTTTAGAAATACATAATAATGTGTATGATTGAATATATTTCTTCTTTTTCATTATTGATGGTGATTTGCCAATGGTTATACTAGTACATGTTGCTTTTTTATAAATAGTTTGAAACAACCATATTATTCACAGCTTTCATTTCTTGGGGGAATAGTTCAACCAGAAAACATATAAATCATTCCCTATTTATTGATCATATTTTTAAAGTTTATTGTTATGACATGACCTGGGTGAGGAAATTTATCTTCTTTCCTAAATTCTCTGAGCCCAGTGCCTATAACCTACTTCTTATTTTTGTGAGGTACTTTAGCTTAATTTCACACATCCAAATTCTCTGACTTCTTGCTTGTTCAGCCGTTTCACGGTTTCAAGAGAGGAAGGCCCTTTATACCACTTGTGATTATTCTGAGCGATTTGACGGGTACACATTGCAATTTGGAGATTTTGCTCTTGTCTTTTGCTCATCCGTTACAGACTAGTTCTTGCCAGAAGGCTACTTTTGGGCATACCTAGGACAAAAATGTTCTACTGAATTAACTGAATCTTTATGATACAATCTAATGAAAATACCAACTCGTTAGTGTATCTTAACCTGGTAAGAGAGCTTATCAATACCAACATTACTCTGGTATCTTAAATGTTCTTAAATTGGCTTTAACACTTTTATAAGAGAATAAACGAATTAAATGGTTAATATAAATGTTATTTACTCTAGTTAGTTTTCTTAGTACTGAAGTTTCTTGTTAAACACCAATATTTCCTGATTTTACTCATTTTTTAAGCCTTTAAAAATGTTTATCCACTCCCTTAGCTGCATTTTAAGTACGTAGAACATAACTGAACCTGTCCTTAAGAAGCCCCAGGCATTACTGTGGCTCACTTATTAAATTCTCTGATCTTATAGGGATGACTTCTGAAGATATTGCCTCATGGAGGACTGTTTATTTCCCATTAAATGGCCACAGACTATTGCTTTGTTTTCCTAAGGCTTTTATTACTGATTTGTAGAATGCGATTTATCTACTTGTTTGTATCCAGCTGGAAGTTTCCCGTGTCGTAAGACTTCTTCAAAGAAGTTTTTCTCTTTTCTACTTCTGATTTGCTGAGAGATAGGTGACTGTGTTTTGTTGAGATGTGTCTAAAGTAAAAGGGGAGATTCTAAATCAAGTCCTGAGTCCCTCACTAGCTAATTGGTTTTCACTAATGGGTTTGTAGCATTTCTGAAATCTGCTGTTACTTTGGATGCCATTTTTATGTTTTTCCTTGTTAAATGAGGGTGTGGACTAGACAACTTCTAGTTATATTACTGTTTTCAACATTATATGATTTATTTAAGTTATGATCATACTATATATATAGTGTTGGGTATAATTAATAATAATAACATTGATCACAATAATAATTTTAATGAAACAAATAACCCATGTGCCCACCTGCATTTTTCTTAATTTTGTATTAATTAGTCCCTTGCCTTTTTATAGTTTTGCTACATATGTTTGAATCTTTAACATATGATTTTGCTTTGCCTGTACGTGACCATATAAAATAAATATAATGTGTGTATTCTTCTCTGGTATGTAATTTTGCTAAACATTAAATATTTGAGATTCATCTGTGAGAATGCATATGGCTACACTTCAGTCACTTTCTCTGCTGTATAATATTCCATGATATTAATTAACCACACTTAATCAATCTACCATTGCTGAACTTCTGGGGAGTCAGTATTTTGCTATTGCCAATAATACCGCTATGAACATTCTTATCCATGTTCTGTGGAACAAATTTGCCACCATGTCTAGAGTGCATGTCTAGGGATGGAGTTGCTGAGTCATAGAAAGGGCATCTTTACTTTTAGGGCACAATGACAAGTTACCTTGAACTTTGCATTGAAACTCCCACCAGGAGCACAGGACAATCTTCTTTGTTCCACGTCTCCACCAGTACTTGGTATTGTCATATGTTTAATTTGCCCTCATCTGCTGGATATACATTAGCATCTCACTGTGGTTTTAATTTGCATTTCCCTGATTGCTCATAAGGTTGAACATTTTTTCCCATAAATTTATTGGCCATTTGTGATTTCAGCAAGGTAGTTCTATGATTCTGTTTTTCCAACTGAGCAGCCATTTGCTTTGTGGCATCAGTACTATTACTGTTAGTAGTTATTCTGTCTTTGCTACTAAGCAACTTTTACTTTTAGGTTTAGATGCGGTTGGTCATCTAAGTTTTAGGAAGTTGTTGCCTGATACTGTATCATGCCTACTTTAGCCCAGACCTTCCCTAAACAGCTTTCCAGAATGAACACGTACTTTAGACTGGAAGAGAGATCCTTAGTCACTGTAGGATTGTTGATTACCTAGAGTAACTCTTGCCATGTCAGTATCCTGCTTTATCCTATTTATTATGTCTATGCAGCATGTGACTTACAGGGAAGCTGGATCCTGAGGTGCCAGGCTTAATTTGAGGAACCTTATAAATCCCCTGAATATGACAGAACTCAAAGATTACTAAATCACAGAATTCTAATGCCAGATACCAAGTATGAGTTAAAATCCTAATCTGGCATTTGAACTTGGGTATGTTTGCCCAGGATCATTTTTACATATATGACTGTGGGTTTCAAACAAAAACCATGCTTGCACAAGGGTGTACGCACACGTCCCAGTTTTGGCGGGGTGGGGGGGTCCCTAATTGTTTCACCCCTTCCCACGGGACAGACTAATGAAGGGCCCTGGATGGAATAAAGCCTTGGATATGCTAGCAGTGGCTTCTCTGGGGTGTTGCCTCTGTGCCGACTCATTAGAGATGTGAGCCAAGGCTGAGACATTTAAGCAAACCCCTCGCGCCCGGAGTCCTCAATCCATTGTTTCCACATCTTTGCTCAGCCTCTTGGGATCCCAGAAGAATGTAAATTAGAGAGAAAATCTGCAAAGCTTTCCTTTTCATGTCTAATGTCTGGGCAGAGCTGTTCCCTGCAGGACAATTTCTAGTTATTTTCCCTTCTGGTTTGAGATGTCTCCAGGGATGGTTTGTTCACTGTTTCCCTTGAAACTTTTCAGCAGCATATCAGTTCTTGCTGTTAAAATTTCCTCTTAAAATTCATCTTGGATAGTCCTGTTCTAAATATTCCTCCTGTCACTCCTATCACCCAGCTCCTGGTTCCTGTTTGCCCTCCTCAGTGGCATTCTGTGTCTTCTGTGCTGAAGCCTGTTAGATAATTTTAGCCATAAATCATTCTTGCCTCCCCCCTGAGTCCTCACTTAACCAGACTGTAAATATTTAGTTCATTTAATCTTTCTTCATACCTCTCCAGAAGCTTAATCATGTTTATTTTTCTTACCTGAACTCCCTCTAGTTTGTTTATATCTTTCTGGTAATCAAGTGCCCCAAATTTAATGTGCTCTTCTAAGTAAGCTCCCCCAAGTCATATACTAGGAAATACAGATTTAGCATAGCGTTTACCTTATTGTACAGTCATTCACGGACACACATTTTGTCTCTCAAATTTTAAGTCCTCATTTTCCAGGTAGGACTGTCAATGCCTGACAAAATCATTGAGGTATTATAAGGATCAAATAAGATTAAGACTTTTATTCAAGGTAATAGTTACTAAACATTTACTATGGGTTACAGAGAACTAAATGAAAGGCTTAAATGTGTCTCTGCCCTCCAAGAGTTTATCACTAAGAGAAGGTGACAGGCACAGACATAGCTAAATGGGTTACAAGGCAGAACAAAGTACTCATTAAGAGAAGAAGCACAAACCAAGCAGGGTAGACTCTGAAAAATATCAACTACCATGTTTATGCATTATATCATTAATATATTAATGCTAGCCAGATGGGGTAACAGAGCCAATTCTTTCATCCTTGTATCCATAGATTGATTGACCAAAACAAAAGAAAAACAAAAAGGAAGGAGTGTAAAAAGTTGTCAATCATGTTTAAACCAAGCTCACGTTTGGCAAGAATGAGGATATGGAGATTTTGGGTTTTTTTTTTTTGCCTCTCCCGTTGCGGAGCACAGGCTCCGGACGCGCAGGCTCAGCGGCCATGGCTCACGGGCCCAGCCGCTCCGCGGCACGCGGGATCTTCCCGGACCGGGGCACGAACCCGTGTCCCCTGCATCGTCAGGCAGACTCTCAACCACTGCGCCACCAGGGAAGCCCCAAGGATATGGAGTTTTATGTGGCAGATCTGGCAGCCTATTGCTATACATGCATCCCCAGACCTCCATGACCCTTTCTTTCCTTATTTATTGAGTGTGTGCCAGGTATTGTGCTAAGGTGGTGATAGAACTTTGAATGCAGTGGGTGGAAATGCTAATCAAATAAATATGTTAATAAGTCCATTTCGAATGAGAGAAGCCTTTGAAAGAAAGAGAGTATTATAGGAGAACAGCTCAGATCCAGCTCAAAGAAGACTCCCCTGAGAAAGTTGTAGTTGGCACCCAAAGAATAAGTAAACTTGGTTAAAGAGGGGATGTTTAGGGAGAGGCAGGGGAGAAAATGCTAGTGAGAAGGGTGAGTGCAAAGGCTGTGTAGTGGGTGGAGGCATAGTGAATTCAAAGAAGATGAGTGGAAGCAGATCCAGGAGAACTAATCATGATGACGGCTTGGCTGAGGCTGGAGAATACCCTTGGATCCTCTCTTGAAGGTAGTAGCTACGCATAATAATAAATACTGGTTGAATGAATGGAATGAATTCACAACAAAGACCTTTTTCTAGTTTCAGCACAATCATTTAAAAATTTAAGCAAATTGCATAGGTAATCCTTGCCCTGATTTTCTTATTAACTATTAGGTGTGAATTTATGAACCTACCTATCTCACATGTTTAGCAATACCTATGGGGTTGTGTGGACACAGTGTAACACGGGGGAAAAAAATCTTTGCAAAGTGTAAAGAGCTAGATGAATGCAAGTGATTATTAATGAGCATGTGTAACAGGCTACTTCCACTTTGAAAGCTATCACTGAACAGAGAGAAACAGGACTTCACCTTTTCTATTCAAGTAAGATTGGCACGGAGACATTTCGTTTTCCTGTGGCCTCCTTTGAAATGTGTGCCTGATAACTCTAGGTGATTTTTTTTAAAAAGGAAACTGAACCTAAGATTTAAAAATTTTTGCAGCCTATTTTTTCAAGATCCTCCTGTTGTTGTATACATTTTCTTTCTATTACTGTTCCTTAAAAAAAATGGATGCGTGTTCTCCTAGCTTTAAGTTGCAGCTCATTTAGAAGCCATTGAGCTTGCATCCCCTTTCCTCCACTGCTGCCAAGTTGCAAAGGAGTTGGCTGCATGGTCCCGTGGTCTTGGGTTATGATGAGAGACGTGGCACAACCTGGCGGGGGAAAGCCTGTCAGCTAGTGGACTTGACCTCGACTTCCCCATCTGTAAAATGGAGACAAAATTGACTTCTCTTTCCCATCTCTAAACTGGAGATAAACTCACTCCAACAGTTAGATAAACGGTATCCATTCCCATGCCTGACCCTTAAATGTTCTGTAAAGGCTAGCTGTGTTTAGTATTATCCTACTGTGGGCTAGATTTATACTGGAATAGTCTACATGTAGCAGATTTCACAGGCATGGGCAGGCCACTCTAGAACCCTCCTCAATTTCATTGTTGTAGTTGATTTTAAAGACTTAGAAATAAAATAAGATGTCAGATTCTAACAGAAATTTTGAAATCAAGCCCATGCTTCGTTTAGCGGGTCATGGTTTAGTGGTCCATGGTCCATGCCTTTGCTAGATTCAGAGGCTAACAGATTCAGCTAAGTTAGACCTGACACAGTACAATATTGATCAAACTTGGCACCGTATGACGTACCTCCTGTGGATCCCTCATCCAAATTAACCTCCTCCTCTAACTCCTGTTTGGTTAACCACATCCATTTCCTGCAGACCCATTGAGTCCAGCATCTACTTAGCATGAACACCTGGAGGCTAGTGGTTAACGTGCAGTGCCAGGTATAATTTGCCCCGAGAATCTTCTCTCTGAAGAAGACACTCTCACCTTGGCTAGGTGTTAATGCCCAGCTCTATCCTGTACAATAGAATTAGAATCTCTGAGATGAGGCCCAGCACACACAGTTACTAAACCTCCATGGATTGTCCCAAAGTGTAGCCAAGTTTGAGAATCAGTGTCCTAGGACCTTGCTATTCAAAGTGTGGTCCATGGACCAGCAACATTTGCATCTCCCAGGATCTTTTTAGGAAAACAGAAAGTGAGTCCAGACCTCGACTTAACTGAATGAGAATCCCAGGTGACTGAGAAACACTGCCCTAGGAGACTGAAAACCCACGGATGGAAGTGACCCTGGGCTTGATTTCGTTGTAAAAATCTCCTCAGCGGGAAAAGGTTCCATCCATACTTGTTTAATCTTAGCTTGAAGCTTCTTTGGAGGACTTTAGCTTCAGGAACTGGTCTTGGAATGGCGAACTACACCAACATCCAAGAGCCTTCTGGTGTGTAATTTAGCAGCTAATGTATTTCTTGGAGACCATGACATGTTTCATTTTCCTTGAGATTAAAGGCCCTTGAAAATGCTCTCTGGGTTTTCCACCTGCCTTTTCCCTTCTTATCAATGCTCAAGGAAGAAGGCACATTGTAAAAGGGTCTCCGGCTTTGCATTCCATATTTTCTCCTCTGTCTATCCCCTTTCCTCCTTAAAAATACTCAGATGCGGGGAGAATGGCAGGCACTCGAAAGGGACACTAGGGCCCTGAGTCCATCCTCACCCTCCCTCCTCTGCCTCTTGGGTCTGACGCTAAAAGCCCACAGGTGCTCAAAGTGAGACCCTGCCAGCGACCCCATGCTGATGCTCATCGTTTGATGGGGAACAGTCTTCAGGGCATGAAACAGACCAAATGCTCATTTGCCTGGGCCTCTGTGGTAGGGGGAGAAGGGGCGTAACTGAGGTGTTTGAAGAGAGTAAAGCTTTACAGACAGAAAGCTCAGTGCGAGGTTTTGAAGCTTTTTGCTCTGCACTGCCTGGCAGAGAGAGGAGCTTTAACTGGCGTGCTCCAAATCAGACTCTACAAGAAGAGAACCTGGGGGTTCAGCTGTGCAGATTGCATCAATCTGAATGAAAATCACCAGTGTTCCTCTTGGTGAGAGAAGTTTCCTGCTTCGCCCATGAAATGTAGGCCCTTTTCAGGTCCTGGTAGAAAATGAGTAGGGCTTTTGTGAAAGGTTATGTAAGGCTGCCTGTTTTTTTTTTTTTTCCCCCTCTCTAGAGTAAAATTCTGTTTATAGAAGGGTGAAACCGCCTCTCGGGGAAAAAATGCATTTCATAGCCTATAGCTTAGGAAAGATAATTTAATCAATCTTCAAGAATGAATTAAAGGAAGAGAAGGAGAACAAACTCATAGGCGGAGGGAGTAGGACATACATAGAGGAATAGGCCTGTGGGAGAGCTTGATGGCTCTGGTCCTGATGCTGCAGCATTTAGGGGGCAACCAGCTGTTCCTGTTTGCCCAGGACTGGGAGGCCTCCTAGGAAGCGGGACTTTCAGTGTTAAGAGTAGCACAGCCCCAGGTAAACTGTAGTGTTTGGTCACCCTAAATTAGGTACCTGGGGTGGGGATGGGAGTGGGGAAAATTCTGAAGGGTCGTCAGCAGTGTCATGGTATTTTAGCCAACATGCTGTTAGCCAGATGGAAGAATAAGTGGGGGCAGGCTGCAAGGCCTATTAAGAGGGGGCCCCATCAGAGAACACGGGTGCCCATTTCATGGTTTACAACTAACTTGTGCCTTGGCTGTCGTATTTGGGTCATAGAAGTCCTTACCCTCTAAACCTGCGCTAACATAAAATTTGATGTCCAAACTTGAAGGTTTTCTTTTTCTTTTTTTTTTTTTTGCCAACTACCTGGTCCCCAAACTGTCAGAAACAGCTTATTTTCAGTATCAGAATATATTGGAGATGGCAGGATAATTTATTTATTGGAGAAGCACGTCTAATACTTTTGTTTTAATGTGCCTCGTATAATGCTGGGTGCATATTAATTATCTAACAAATACTCACTAATTGATTTCCATATAATGGTTATTCTCAAGTTTGCACAGAATCTGAAGTTACTTTTATCACAAGCCATGCAAAGTTCAGTTAAGGATATATTACATTTCATATGAGTACTCAGCTTTTTCCAGAGAATTTTATTTTATTCTCCTCTTCCCTTCTTTGTGCTTGATTGTTTTTTCCTTTACATGGCACTCTTACTAATTTTATTGGCGCCATTCCAGAGTTCGTGGAAAAAATTCAAAATCAAGGAAATCCTGCAAACACTAAAATGCAAGTATGTGAAGTCTATAGAATTTGCTATCTCTTTAAGTCCTGTTATTACTGCATCTAGGGCATTTGTCAACTCACAGGTATGAAAATGAAACAAGACAAAATAGGTGTATAAATACTTCCAACATAATAATCCCAGGGATAGACTCTGTGTTTTCCTTAGGAGAACCATTCCTGAAGACTGGGTTGAGTCAAAAAATTAAAATACTATTTTTGGTACTTCCCTGGTGGTGCAGTGGTTAAGAATCCACCTGTGGGCTTCCCTGGTAGTGCAGCAGTTAAGCATCCGCCTGTGGGCTTCCCTGGTGGCGCAGTGGTTGAGAGTCCGCCTGCCGATGCAGGGGACACGGGTTTGTGCCCCGGTCCGGGAAGATCCCACATGCCGCGGAGCGGCTGGGCCTGTGAGCCACGGCCGCTGAGCCTGCACGTCTGGAGCCTGTGCTCCGCAACGGGAGAGGCCCGTGTACCACAAAAAAAAAAAGAATCCGCCTGCCAATGCAGGGGACATGGGTTCAAGCCCTGGTCCAGGAAGATCCCACATGTTGCAGAGCAACTAAACCTGTGCACCACAACTACTGAGCCTGTGCTCTACAGCCTGTGGGCTGCAACTACTGAGCCCATGTGCCACAACTTCTGAAGCCCGTGCACCTAGAGCCCATGCTCTGCAACAAGAGAAGTCACCGCAATGAGAAGCCCACACACCACAATGAAGAGCAGCCCCCGCTCGCTGCAACTAGAGAAAGCCCACGCGCAGCAACGAAGACCCAGCACACCCAAAAATAAATAAATAAATTTATTTAAAAAAAATTAAAATACTATTTTTGTAGAAGTCAGTGGAAGCCAAGACAAGATGATGAGTACAAGAGGGGCACCCAGGATGAAAAGGTCAAAAGGTCAATTCTTCGTGTGTTTCAGCACATCAGTCAAGCAGGAAAGGACTTCAGCAATTGTTTGAGATGCCCGTCTCATTGTCCTGATGATGAGACAGGGTTTCAGAGAAGTTAACTGAACACCCAAACCACAAATCTAAGAATGAGTGCCACGAAACATTTCTGCACACGTGGAATTAAATCTTGGCTCTACCAAGATTTAACTTCGTGACCCTCATTGTGATTCCCTCCTTATCCCTAAAACTGGGAATGGGTTAATTAAACAAGGAGAATCACACTAAAGGATTATCACAGTCCTTGGTACATAGGAAGCACTAAGCTATTTTTGTTTTTATCCATTCATTCAACAGATGTTTATTGAGACCATGTTTGATTTATCATATTTGTTGGCTCTTAACATTGGATGTATAATAAAAAGCATCTTACATACTACCACTGTTCTCATAGAATGAATAGAATGCTTGGGGAAATAAAACCTAGGCAGTTTAAACATGAAAAAAACAAAGACAAGCAGAGCTGCAAGACAACATATTATTAAGAACCAAATGATTGAGAAGTATATGTAGAGGAGAGGAAGAGAGAGAAACGCTGTCAGAAGGGCTTCATGAATAAAGAGGACAAGTCAGGTGGGCAAGGTGTTTGGGATGTTCCTGTGTGGACACTTCTTTACGTGTCCAGGCTCTGGAAGACAAGAGAAAAGATGGTGAACGCTTCACTTCCAAGAGTCAGCCACCTACTGGCCATGGCCACCAGTTCCCATCACCAGCAATGGCTTCACTAGCCTCTTCCGCAGCAGATCTGCGATAGCCAAGGAGAAAAGGGAGAGAGAAATGACAAGGTCATCTGGCGAAGTAGCTTTGGCAGCATAAATAATGTAATTTTAGAATGAAGAGGTTTTATCTGCAAGCCGCTTCCTAATAATTTTAGGGAGGTCTCAGAAGGACAGAGTGCTCAGGAGAAGACAGATCCCATCATGCACATTTTGAACTGAGATGTAGTAGCTGCAAAAGCCAATTTAGGCCTCAGCACTGCTGGAATAAGTCTGTGCTGGAAATTAATGTTTCCATCCTTTTCCTTTTAGGAGAGCTTCAAAAATGTATAGAAAACTTTGGTCCAAGATGCCAAAATCCTTTATTACTAATGCATGAAGGGTGTTAGCTAGCCTATAAAAGATTTTCTATACTTTTTAAAGCCAAAGGGCAGGTAGCCCAGCACAGAATTTTCAGCTTAAATAGCTCTTCCTTTGTACTTTCACCAAAAACAGTCATGTAAGATTATGATAATTAATAATTGATGAATGATGATGATGTTGTTGCCTTATGTTTGTCTGATATTTTATATTTTCCAATGGCTTTCACATCCATTATCTAAATTCCTCTCCCAATACATCTAAAAAGTGGGCAGAAGAGCTAATTCTTCTTACGTGTTTTGTGAGTGAGCTTATGAAGACTGGCGGTCCATTACTTGTTTAAGATCACGTAGAACTTACTGGTTCTGTAAGAAAAACCCAAGTCTTCTGACTTTTAATTCATTTACTCACTAGTTATATCTGACACCTTCCAAAAGCAAGGGCAAAAACCCAACAAAATGAAGGGCATCTGTCTTTTTGGTTTTCCAAAAGTACATGTACTTAAAAAAATGACATCTAGCATGCAAATCTTAATTTCTAATAGCATTCTCCAGTAAAAGGAACAAGGGTTCCTTGGAGAAATGGCTGATTCTAAGACTTAGGCTGGAAATATGTAAGTGCCAGAGAGTACGGAAGTTCTTTAAGAAAAAGAAAGAAAGAAAGAAAGAAAGAAAAATGCACAATGATGGAGTGTGTCAAAGGGACACAGGAGCTAACTGAAAGCTCTCAATGGCCAAAGCTGGAACAATTTGAGCAACACAATAAATCAAGTAATTTTGAATTATAACTCAAAATACAAAATAAACATACTATTTATATACTACTATATATAAATTTATACTATACTACTATAAATAAATTCCTTAATAAATAAATAAATACATGGAAGAGAGGAGACAAATGTCTCACACAGAAGATTTCCAAATACTTTATATAGATAACCTACCCTGAAGGAGGTGGAGTATAACCCCTACTTTTTTCGGTGTGGACTGTGTACAGTGACTTCCTTCCAAAAAGTACAGGATGCAAGGGGAAGGGGGAGAGTAACTTTACAGGGCAGGGGGGCAGGAAACTTGACAGATGATCAAGGTCATCATTGACAATGACAAACCATGATAAGAGCATGTACCCCTGGGAGGATGTGATGATAGTGGCACTTCATCTCTGTGAACTTCCTTTCCCAAACCCATAACCCCAGTATAATCATGATTAGACAAACCCCAATTGAGGAACATTCTACAACATACCTGACCAATACTCCGCAAACTATCAAGGTCATTAAAAATAAGGACAGTCTGAGGAACTGTTGGGGCCAAGGCAAGCCTATGGAGACATGATGATGAAATGTAATATGCTGTCTTTTGTGGGATCTTGGGACAGAAAAAGGACTTTAGGTAAAAACTAAAGATATCTGAATAAAGTCTGGACTTTAGTTAATAATACATCAGTACTGATTCATTAATTTTAGTAAAGCTGCCATAATAATATGTTACTAATGATAGAGGAAATTTAATATGGGATATATAGCAACTTTCTGTACTAACTTCACATTTTTTCTGTAAATCTAAAATTATTCTAAAATTTAAAAAATGATTTTAAAAACATCCTATTTTGTTTTGTCAGAGTGGAAAAACCAGCAGAATACTTAATCCTAGTAAACTAATTTATTAGTTTACTAAGAAATGATAGTTTACTAAGATGATAGTTTCGTTCTTGTGTGATTATTCTGAGAATTATAGATGATGTTTCTATAACCCTTATTATCCCAGTACTTTTCTCAAAGTATGGTTGCATCAGTGTGATGTGTGCATCTTTTAAAATGCAAATTGCTAGGCTCCACCTGACACCACCTGAATTAGAATCCTGGACATACCAGGGGGGGACTAGGGAATAGCATTTTTAGCTAAAGTGAGAGAGACTCACTTTCTAGGTGAGTCTTATGCACACTTAACTTTGAAAACCACCGTATTTTGCTGTACATTCTCTCTAAAAATTAACCATGATAGCTCTCTATTTGTCAAGCCAGTCTTTGAACTCAGGGTATGATTTTCGAGTCAGGGGCGCTTGAGTGTAGATTCCAGCCCTAGAACTTTCTAAATGGGATAAGATACTCCTCTACCTGTCTATGCTTAGTTTCCTCATCTGTAAAGTAGAAGAATACCTAATTCAGACAGTGTTTATAATATTTTTTGAGAAAATACATGTGAATTATTTTGTATATTCTGTGACCCAGGCACTAAGCACTAAAAAAAGGTAACTAGCAAGACTATACTAGTATTAGTCTGGATTAAATAAGTTAACATGTACACAATCTAGACGACTCCTCATTGTCACGAATGCTCCCCACTCTCTAAAACGGGCCTTCAGCCTCCTGCAGTGCCTTCTTTGCATATTTTTAGGAGTTCCGGGAGGGGCCTTGTGTCGTCAATGTGTGTCTGGCAGTCTGGCATGCCTGCTGGACTTCTCCTGTGTCTTCCCAGCGCGTCCATCTCCTGCCAGGTGTCCTGCCTCCTCTCTTGGATTTGGCCTTTGCTGCTTTGTGTAAGGCTGTGCAAGCTCTAGAACCTCTCCAGTGCCTGAGCATTATGTCCAGGGACAGAGTGTCTCTATAGTCTCTTCCTCTCTGTTAAACTTTATCAAGTTGCCTGAGTCCCTTGTTTCACAAAACCCTTTAAGACAACAATTCTTTTAACTCGGGTCTGTAACTTTTCTCTACCTATGACTCAGATTCAGTTGAAGGGCTGATCTGAGGACAGATGTCCCATGTCTTATCTCCCTGTAGATTTAGCCTTTCTGTCTCCAGGTCACCAATGGAACTTCTTCTTTAAGTGGTACTTAAATCTCCCCTGTGTAAATGAGCCACTGCAAAGAAATGTCTGTGTTTTCAGATGCATATACCATGATTAGTCTCACTGAGCCTGAGGCATATATAAAGTACAAAAGTGTAGAATAATAATAACAGCCAGTATTTATGAGACTCTGTGTGGTTTAAAGTGACATGGCAGGGGGACTTCTCTGGTGGTGTAGTGGTTAAGACTTCATGCTTCCAATGCAAGGGACTTGGGTTCATTCCCTGGTCGGGGAACTAAGTTCCACATTCGGTGTGGCCAAATAAATAAATAAAGAAGGAGAGAAGCAAGGAGCTTCAATGGAGAAAAGAATTTAAAAAAATAAAATGATATGGCAGGTATTGTGCATGACATATTTATTGCCCACCTATTTCCTTATTTAATAAAGGGATATTTTCCATTCTATTCAGCAGTATGCCAGCTAAAAGACTGTTTCCCCGACTCCCTTGCAGCTAGGATCGTCTGTGTGACATAGTTCTGGTGAATGGTGTGAAATCAGGAGACTCCTTGGGAAAAAGTTTGCTCTCCCGACCTCAGAACCACCCCCTTCCTCTTTGTTACTTTCTCCTTTCTGTCTGGACAGCAGCATTGAGGCTCTAAGTCATAGCCATTCTGCATTAGTTCACCTATTACGGGCAATGAGAAGGAAATGAGAAGAAATTTGAGTCCATGATGGCTTTCTTGAGCAACAATACCTTCTTGGGACTGCTCCTTTTAAGACTTCCTGTTAATATAAGGAATAATACCTCTCTTTGTTTTTTTTAAATTTATTTTATTGAAGTATGGTTGATTTACAATGTTGTGTTAATTTCTGCTGTACAGCAAAGTGATTCAGTTATACATATATATAGCTTTATATATATATTATTTTATATATATATTCTTTTTCAGATTCTTTTCCATTATGCTTTATTACAGGATATTGAATATAGTTCCCTGTGCTATACAGTAGAACCTTGTTGCTCTGTTTGGTTTTAAACCATTGTCATGAGGTTTCTGTCACTTGCAATCACACTCAGTCCTAACTGTTATGTATTCCCATATTAAATTATTTACTCTCACAGTAAAACAATGAGGAAGGACCTAATATTATGCCCTTTTACAGGTGGAAAAAGTGAAACACCAAGATGTTAGCTAATTTTCTTATGGCTCCATGCTAGTAAATAGCAGACCTATGATTCAAATCCTGGCTTCAAAACACACATTCTTGAATTCATGCTGTGATTCTTAGATAAATAGTTGATGTTATTATTATTATATTATTATTTTTATAATATTCATTTTTCCTCTCCAAGTGGGTGGTATATTCCTATGATCCATTTATTATTTAGACACTTCTAGATTATTGAGTATCTAAATAAAAAATCAATTTTCTGTTAATCATTATCAAATGTCACAGTTTTCACTAACAGGTTATAAGACAGCTTTATGCACTTTAATTTCCTCTGAAAAGAAATCCACTGCCACCTTTATAAAAGACTAACATTCCAACTACAACTTTGAAATGCTAATGCCCTACCTTAACAACCAGGCTAAGCTCTGTAATTCACATATGCATTGTAATTTCTCTCCCATTGTAGTGTAGGGGCATTTCACATAGTTTTGATATATCGTGTAAATTAGGCCAACAAAGTGCTGTGCTATGTCTTCATTAAAATAGAAGACGGTAATAATGCAACCATGTAGCATGGTCTTGCAGCCTTTGAGTTATGAACATTCAGTAGCTTCTCCTTACTTGTGCTTAAGTTGGCATTTGTGAGCAGCATATAATCAATTAATCAATAACCCAATTTTCTGTTAAAGAGATGGTGCATCATATTTCTTTAAAAAAAAATCAGGGACCATTGTATGATTTTATGAAAAAGCCCTCTCAGCAAGGAAAGTTGTTTGAAAAACATTGAAAACCTTTATTCGGGGATGATGATTTTGCTTAACTAAGCCAAAAGTGAAATTGGATACAAATGTTCAGTTCCTGAACCATTTTATTATTTTGCTGCTGCTAGAAAAGAAAGCACCTGTTTGGAATTGCTAGTAAGAATGCATCGTTTTCACTCATGATTAGATATGGGAAAGTAGATTCATGTATAAAATGCACTAATCCTAAACTTGAAAGTTTAAAACTGACTGATTCTGTTCTATTTCTTACAAATGTTGAAGAATATGCAGTTGCCCAATTTGTCTCATGTAAGATCACAGCAGCCCAAAGTGATGCTACTAGCATGACAGAGCTGACAGCCATGTAGAGATGACAACCTGGCCCTCTCAAAATTTGATGTTTATTTATATCCTTATTTTTATTATAATTTCTGCCTAAAAAAAATCTGTGCTTATTGTGAAGATTCACATATTATGGAAATATTTGAGTTGGAAAAAGGAAACTTCCCCATAATTCCATCCCTCTGGGATAAACCACTGTTCATTCATTTTGCTTGATCTTTTATTTTTCTTTTTCTACCTGCCATACAATTACTGTGAAACTTGGGAAAAGTTATGTCTGTTTTTGCATCACATTAAAATATTGAGCTCTGTTTTCTTTTTACCAAATAAGCAAATAGATAAATCTGAAAACAGCAACAAAACAAAACAAAAACCTCAAACATTTGCTTTATCATTTAGGGAACAAAAGATATGATCAAGATGAAAATGATCTCCACAAAGAGAAAGAGACATGGCTTTTGGACAGATGTAGCTGTCTTCTTTTTTGCGCGGAGGAAAAGAGTTAGCTCCAAGGCATCAGAAATGCCCAACTGTCCTCTAATACCTTTCTTCTCAAAGTGTGGCCTGTGGACCCACAGCATTAGTGTCGCATAGGAGCTTGTTAGAAATGCAGAAACCCAGCCTTCCTCCGAGATCTGCTGCTTTGGAATCTACATTTTCACAAAATCCCCTGGTTATGTGTTTGCAAGTCAGAGTTTCAGAAGTTCTAATTCAAGCATCCTTCCTACTCAAATCTCTACCATATTCTAAGAGCTGGGATTGCTCATGAATTAGCAATGTTGTTAAGAGAAGCAGCCAGTGCCACCGCAGCTCTTTCATGTGACTTGCAAATCTGCTCAAAGCAGTACTGACTGTTGTGCTCATTAATCAGTGAAGTTCAGAAAAACTGTCCGAGGGCTGCCTTATGTCCAACCTCTTCAATGACGTCACCCCAGAGGTTTCTCGCTCATACCTCTAAAGTCCCAGTGTACTCAAGCCCGTAATGCCTTAAAGAATTTTGCTTCCTATTCCAATTCCTATTTTTTACTAATCATGTACAGCTTGGTGTTATTTTGCTAATGCATGTGAAGACTCTCTGCAGTGAAACCGTTAGCTGTGTAAAGAAAAAGACCAAGAATATTTTTTTCTTTATTCCCTCGATTAGTGCTCAGTTATGATAATGATGATGTAATAGTGTGGAAAACACAAATGATTGATGCTCCTCCCTGAATGTAGGTGGAAGTAAATGTAGGTTGGATTTTTCCGCTGTGATAACTTCACAAGAAGACTCTATTAAGCCTAAGATTCTATCAGCTCTCAGCAGGCAGGAAAACAAAGGCATTGCTAGTCTCCTTATTGCTTCTCATGGTCGTAGTACCATTAAGTCTTCAATGCCTCCAATATTTATCAAATAGATTTTCAAATATCATATTTCTTTCCTTAACACATAGGAGGTCATTATCCTCTTCCGTGGTACCTTTACTTTGTCTTGCTGGAAGTTAGCATCCCAGGGACCAAACAGAATTAAACTGAAAACATAAAATCTAAGTATTATTCGAGGGTGAAGAGGTGATGAGAACTAAGTTGACAAATGTTAGAAACAAATCTTACTTCATTTAATTGAACTTCAACATATTCTCCTTATCCAAACCACTGTTCCCTTTTGGTTCACTAAGTTATCATCACGAATCCAGCATTAGCATTTAAATGGATTAGATGAGGACACATGTTATCTGAGGTGTTATGAATGCAGTGACTTTGAATGATAGGTCATCCACTGCTTGAGAAATGGGGTTTTCGCTTGGCACTTGGATCTCTACTTTTCAAGAAGTCTTGAGGCTTTTTACTGTAATGAAATCTATGAGAAACATGAGGTTAACAAAATTTTACCTCTGGTTTGTTGTAGAAATGTTGGGAGAGTGGAGAAATTATATTTCACCTTCTGTCGTACCACTGACTTGACCTGTAAAGATGATGAATGTCAAGGAGTAAAACTAGAAGGCACTGAATTTTCTTTTTAATGAGTCAAAGCTGAGCTTCCTATAAATAATGCATTGGGGTTTTTTTTCATGGACTTGTCCACCTTCTAAACGTTTCAGGCCTTGAATTACTCTAAGCTTGCCATGTGTGGTTTGACTATTCTGTGACAGCACTGCTTTCTTTCCATGAACAATGTAATTAAACTCTTGATTGAATGAAGAAACATGCCCTTGGCGGTGTATAGCATTTTGATTTTGAAAGCCTTCTCCTAGCTGAAGCGAATCAGTTTCAGGATGGAAAAAGGTCAAGCGGCATCTCAAAGGCTGAAACTGTTAGACCCAGCCTCTGAGTTACTTTCTTCAACAATGGCCGCCCTATTTGTAAAAGCCTAGCCATTCCCAAGAATGGGCGAATGATGGTTATTAGTTGCGTTAACTCCATTTATCCAATCAGTTCTGCTTCCCACAGATCCACATTTGATGGTTATGTTTCCTATCAGGAGCTGGGAAGCTATTGACCTTGATAAGCAGTTAATTTCTTTCTTGAATTTGTGCAGCATCTCACATATCACGTCTCTCTATTCCCTAATTTCAAGCGTTGGCTTGTTATCTGGTTGAAAGCAAGATGAGGGGCAATGGTAGGAATGGTCCATTTTACATCAAGTAAGCTTCCATAAATTCCTAAGCGGGGGGCGCTAGGGAGAGGACATTTGAACTCCACAATGATTTTTATATTGTAGCTCATAGTTTTCCTTTTTTTTTCTTAGTGTCTAAAAATCTATGATTGAGTTTCTGTTTTGGGTGTGTGTAGACTCCTCAACATAAGAATATCAGAACCTAACAGGAGAGTGGAATGTGACAATGTTATCAAATGCTGTGGAGGAAAAGCTGAATCTTTCCTTATGATCCTTGGTGTGGCCAGGTTGGGGAGTGGAGACAGAATCAAACAAGACTTTCCTTTGTTCTTTCAGCCCCCTACATTAAAAAGGAGCAGTTACTTCCTTAGGTTGCTTTCTAGATGCTTTTCTAGGGATTTAATTTGTTGGTTTATGGTCCAATAGGAGACTCAGAGCTCATCGTAAAGTCTGCATGCAGAACAGGTTCAGCTCAGACTCATTAATGGAATTATGTAATTGATTGGTTCTGTTTCTATTTCTAGGCCTCCTGTATTTTGAAATGAGAACATACACGTGGCACTCAGGTTCACGAGGGCACCCTTCAAAGTCCCTCATTTCTCCTTTCTCTTAGATTGCACAGCCCATAAAGAACACAGCACATTTTCCTTCCTTGAAAGATTCTTAGCATTTATGTTTTAGATACAAAAACTCCCTTGCCTATTGCTTCAAGCAGTTGTCTTCTATGACTCAGAAGTCTGTAAGCCAGGATATTTGTCAGGCAAGATGTACTTCCCAGGATTTTCTAGAACAGGAGATGTGCTAGCCCTTGAAGAAAGGCATGGGTAAAAGCAGGAGAATTAGGTTCTACCGGTGGATTAAGCAAATTATTTAAACCCATTGTTGGTATTCAGCCAACAATGGTATTCAGGTACCAGTATGGATAGTCACATTGCTAAAAATAAAAATATTTCCTCACTGGTTGGTAAATATTTGCTACCCAGGACCTTCCAAAGTGCCCTGCCTCCTCCATTCTGATTGGCCAATCAGGTCTTGAAAGTCTTGCTTCTAAGATACCAGGATTAGCTATCCTCCAGTGACTTTGGAAATTCAGATGTACCCTCACTAGGTCCTGGGTCACCTTTGTACCCTCCAGCCCACCAGCTAGACTGTCCAACGTGGCTCCCCCATATGTTGGGCTTGCAGCGACCCTGGACTCCTTGAGATTGTGATGGCTGAGCAGGTTGGTATTCCCTGAATCACTGTCTCATGGATGTCTATAGGAGCTTCAGCTCTGAGAGCAGCTGAGGCCAGATGGAGGGCTGAGCCTTCGCTCTATTTTTGGTTAATTTTTTAATGCCATTCACACTTTGATTTCATTGCCTTTGTTCTGTGGAGGCAATGCTAATTGCCCTTGTGACCTTGTGACCTATTTATTCACATAGAATAAATTATATAACACATAATGATCGGTTCTATGATGTCTACAATGACTTTTTAAACTCTTTTTATCTCTTTTGCCAATGAAATTGTGTTCAATGAATAAAACCTTAAAAGAGATAAATGGGAAAAAATATAAATCACTCATTGCATGACTCAGAGAATTACTGTTGACATTTTGGTATTTTATATATATAAATAGTAAATGAATAATCTCATATATACTTGTATAACTTTTAAAAAATTTAGCAATCTATCGTGAACACGGTTTCAAGATTTATAAGAGTTGGGTGGGAACTTTAAAGTCAACTAGTTTATCCTTGTGGCCAAGGAAAAAAATTCCTTTACATGACATTCTTCTCAAATATTCTCCAACTTTCTCCTTGATATCTCACAATCTATTGTGATATCTCCCTTCACTTTTAGATCATTAATTGTTCCAGAAAGTTCTGTTTTACTCTCAATCTAAATTCTTCCTTCCTATCTTTTACCCACTGATCTTGTTTTTCCCCTTCTTAGCATACACAAGAGGGTGGAAGTGGCACAGAAAGGGCAGGCGTAGAGGGTGGTAGGAGCTGGCTGAGCCAAGGCAAAGGGCAGTGGCATTGCTGAGCAATAATAATTGGTCATGAGATTGCAGGAGTCTCTTGGGTGATCCTTTTAACCTATTGTTCCTACTTTCTCTTTTCTACTGAGACTTATGTTGGTGGACTTATGGCTTTGATGTTAAACTGGAAAACTTTAGAAGTTTTGAAAGTTCAGAAATCATATTTCCCACTTCCATGGTTTTTTGGCTGGACACAGTACATTTAAAAAAAATAGGAGAATGTGTTTGAAAATAACTTGAGTTGGAAAATATCAAGAGGTTAATTCACTATCATTTGATATGTTGAAACTTGTCTCCTTGTTACCTTCATTGCTCTCTGGACTTGAGAAGATTCATAAGACAGTGATGTTCGGTGCATGAATGTTTAGAAGGGGAGTGCTATGCAAAGGTCAAGTATGAGTGTAATTCTGTGCAGGAGTGATGGACCAGAAGGTGGTTCACATTATTGTATTCCATTGACTAATTCACTCATTTATCAAGTATTGAGGCAAGGTGGGGGGATGTTATAGGTAATAGATGAATTCCTTGATTACTGTTCAGTGAAAAAGATAAACAAGTAACACATGATTACTTATTAAGTAAAACTTAATTAAAATTGTGCTGATACCTTTGAAAGGAAAGGATTATCTTCTGTGTCTTAAAACATCCAGAAATGGGGATTTGGGGAGGACTGAGGACAACAGAGATTATAGCCTTGAATAACTACGGATCTTGGTTGTCTGGGTGGGATTTATGGTCTGGGGCATTAGAGGAGAGCATGGCAGTGAAGGAACGATGACTGGGAACAGATGAGTGGGGAGGGGTGAGGCACCACGTGATTCTGAATTGGGTTGCAACTCCGTCTTCCTTCTCCATTCTAGTCAGCTGTTATTCAGTGAGAAAGGGCTAAGTTTTCAATGCTTATATAGCACTGTTCTAGATGAGGGGTCAGCAAGCACATTCCGCAAAGGGCAGGAAAGCGAATATTTTAGCTTTTAGGGCCATGCAGTCTCTGTAGCAACTATTCACCTCGGGCATAGTAGCATAAAATCAACCGCAGACAGTCAGCAGGCAAATGAGTGTGGCTGTGTTCTCATAAAGCATTATTTATAAAAGTAGTCCAGATTTAGCCTGTGGGCCATAGTTTGCTGACTCCTGTTCTAGGCGCTCATCTCTCAGTCACACACCAATGTATGGAACTTAAGGTATCACTATATTGAATGGTTCTCTTCAGAATATAGCTTCCTCCAAACCTATGCATTGCTTACATTTTCTACATTATCCCACCCTTTGTAGTGTCTATCATTCGTGGCTGTGTGGGGCAGAAGGGAGAGATTTTGGCCTGGGATTAATCTGCCATTTGACTTGTGACTTTCCACCTCTAAACTTTTCACTAAAATATTGCTCTTAATTATAAGATAGTTGGCTCTCCTCCTTGGAGGGTCCCTGAGAGATGTCTCCCATCTCATCCCTTCTGGAAGCTGATCCCGCATCCCTGTCGCCATGTGCTCCTGTTCTTTACTTGTCTCTTCTGAGCAGAGCCCGTCTTCTTTTTTTCCTGGCTCAGTACGCACGGCGGTGGTTCTGTCTTGGGCTGCCTTAGCAAATCCAGTGCCGAAGTCTGGTTGGTTCTCCCAGCTAACGTGAGCCATCTCTAATGAACTCTGATCGGGTATGGCGAATCTGAAGAGGTCCTTTGGATCCAAACCAGTGAGAAGTTTGCACTGAGGGAAAGAATTGACATTGGCTGTACACAGAAAAGTCTGTGTGATGGTGTGCTGTGGGAACCAAAGCGATAACCCCTGTGAGGGAGGCCCTCCATGCTGCTCAGAGCCACAGAGGTATTGATCAGTCAGGCTTTGTTCCTGCCTCCCTTTTCTTTGGAGAGATTGTTACAGTCTAGATGGTGGACATCCATGAACTCTAATAAATGAATGGGCTGTGGTAGTTAGAGGAACTTTGCAGTTCGCAGACCATTTTTACCCAGAAAGACCCTGCTGTTTGAGATTGGGTTAAATCTGCTTTTGACTGGAGGCAGAGAAAAAGAATTTATGAAAGCTTATGAGGCTGTACACCCTGTGGCTAGATTAAAAAATAAAATAAAAAAATATATATTATATATATATATTTACCTTGAAGGAGTAGTCATGAGATACAATCTGTTTTATTTCTAAAATTATGTCTTGAATTATTTATCCCTATAGTTTTGTTCTATGTGGACATGCCCTTAATACTGTAGGGTCCCCATTTTATTATATTTCCTTTAGAATTGGTTAGTCATAGTTTTGGGGGCTGGAGGCCATTGAGACATATGGATGGGGGAAAGAAGACAAATTTTAATCTCAAAGCACACCCTTCTGTGCTCTGAATGGTTGTTCTGTCCACCCTGAGAAAAACTGACAGGTTCTCGTCTGTCTATCCTTAGTTCTCTGTGTGTCGTTCTGTAGGAAATGTGGTTCTGTGACACTTCAGTGCCTCGCAGGGTGAATGCTGAGAAAGTGCTATATTATCAAGTCAGAGTCTCTGAGACTTACATTTGGCCTCACATGTGTTGGCGAGTAAATTCTTACCCCTGTTTTGGATATGGTGGCTGGGTTGCTAAAGAATATCCAATCACTGTGTTGAATACCTGAAACTAATATGATGTTGTAAGTCAACTATACTTCAATTAAAAAAAAAAGAATTAATCCCACACTCCTAATTTATCCCTCGCTCCCACGTTTCCCACTCAATGTTTCGTGATAACCTATAAGGGAAAAGAATCTGAAAAAGAATGGATGTATCTATATGTATAACTGAATCACTTGGCTGTACACCTGAAATTAACACAGCATTGTAAATCACCTATAGTCCAAAATAAAATAAAAATTAAGTTAAAAAAAAGAATTAGACCACTTATAAAGTGAGGAGGGTCTTTCTCGACTGTTTCCACCTGTTTACTCTTTGGAAGACAGAGTAGAGAAAAGCTCTAGTTTTGGTTCAGAATCTGGGTGCCTCCCCAGACTTGCACACTGTGTTGCCCAGACATTATAACTTACAAAAAGAAGATAACACTGTCTGTCCACATTGGAAGGTGGGCATGAGAGGCAAATCAGGTAATGTATGGAGAGTGCCCAGAAAGGTAAACATCATGATGCAGGTACAAGGTAGTTGTTGTTGTCGTTGTTGATCCCAGACCTGGTGGGAAGGATCTAGCTCATTAAGAGCCAGTTCTGAGTGTATTTCTTTATGTGTTTTTTTGTTTTTGTTTTTTTGGCCTTGCTGTGCAGCTTGCACTACCAGAGATTGAACCTGGGTCCCCGGCAGTGAAAGCACCAAGTCCTAACCACTGGACCGCCAGGGAATTTCACATGACGTGTATTTATTTATTTATTTTTTTTGTCTCTGCTGGGTCTTGGTTGCTGTGCGGGCTTTCTCTGTTTGCAGCGAGCGGGGGCTACTCTTCATTGCAGTGCGCGAGCTTCTCATTGTGGTGGCTTCTCTTGTTGTGGAGCACGGGCTCTAGGCACGTGGGCTTTAGTAGTTGAGGCGCATGGGCTCAGTAGTTGCGGCTCCCAGGCTCTAGAGTGCAGGCTCAGTAGTTGTGGCGCATGGGCTTAGTTGCTCCGTGACATGTGGGATCTTCCTGGACCAGGACTCGAACCCATGTCACCTGCATTGGCAGGCAGATTCTTAACCACTGGACCACCAGGGAAGTCCCTGAGTATATTTCTGACTGTTGGACTGTCATCATTCAGACTGAGAATGACAAGTCTTTCTCTTAAGGTTACAAAGGTAGTTCATGCAATTTCTTTTCATGGAAAACTGAGGTGGAAATTCTTTGCACCATCTAGGATGAACCTGGTGATACCAACAGGGAGTTTTCCTTCTCCAAAAAGCATGACAATACCATAAGAAAGTATGTCAGGTGCTTCCTAATTCCGTGTAATTTCTACTTCTGTCATTCTTTGTTTAGTTCTGTTTTGTTTTGCTTTGCAAATGGGCTATTACTCTTCAACTTAGGTTTTCCTAAGTATTGTTCTGTAGTTCGATTTTTCTCTTAGAAACCTGATCTTAAGTAATCTGGAAATAGCTGAATAGAGTTCAAAAAGAAGTGTATGGTACCATTTGTGTTGAGTGTATATACGTAAAAGAGCAGACAGAGAAGAGGGTAAGTAATCGAAGAAGAAGGCAGTCCTTGGTGTCCTTTCCATGATGCTACAACAGTGACACCAAAACACTTTTCAACTGGAGGGAATCACTGGGTCATAGGCGTGAGACCTTTCCCTCTCAGCTTGTTACATTTATTTTTTCTTTAATTGTCAGTACTGGAAGAAATGTGATGAAAAACAGATTAGTATTGAAATATCAGCATGTCATTTATAAGCCAAAGGTGATGCTATTTTAAAGTCAGTCTTCATGCATGAGGCTGTCCAGAATTGATCATTCATGACTATATATCTCAGTGAAATCCAAATACAATTGCCAGAATAAATATAAAGAGCTTTGTGATTAAAAATACACGTACAGCCTGAGTATGATTGGAATAATGGGATCACAGGATTGTGGTGCTAATGGTCTGACTTCAGTTCCCTCAGTTTACCCCAAGCCACAGAGATAATTGTCGAAAAGCAAACGCCACTGAACATGAAAATTCAAAGTGTAATGGGTGAGGTTTCAAACTAGAAATCGACTCAGAAAGCAAAAATAGAAGGAGTAATAATTAATGGAAATCACCAAAGAGTGAAGAATATTGGTTGGTCATTTTAAAAATTACTTTTTTAGGGTGAGGAAATAAACAAGATGGCAGAGGGTCTCAAGGAAACCACTGCTATGTTCTTTTGAGATTTTTACTTCCAGATTGCTGTTTGAAGCAGCTATATCATATAGAGATCATGGAATACAAAACGTGTTCCAGAGTTTGGTGGAAGGAGGGGTTCAGTAGTCAGTGGGACATTTTTACTCAACTGTGAGCTCTATTACACAGAGCACTCTTCATCAGAGGATTGGCTGCTTTCTCCCTGGATGCCACCTCCTTCGGGTCCTGGAGAAGACATTGGCAATGTTGAAAGGACCATATTTTTGATGACTTATTTTTCATCTTACTAGACTCCCGTACCTTGAAACAGGTATTTTAACTTACTTATTTTTATGTCCCCAGCAATTAGAACAAGGCCTAGGTGCTAAGTAATTTGTACATATTTGCTTATGGGAATGAATACATCAGACATTTAAATGCCAACGTAAAAATAGTACTTCTGTCTCTAGATCAAAGGTATTCAAAGTGCTACTTAAATTGTGTGACTTTTCTTAAATACTCCAGAAGTCATTTATATTTTGTGAAGTCTGTTTGTGAGGAAGAGCCCTGGACATCTCCTAAAACATATTCTAATTTTTTTTTTTTTAATGAGAAGTTTAGTTAGTTAATGGTTGCTAAGAGCTTTGAGCAAGAAAAATGCTCTTGAATTGTTAATGATTTCAATTCTGTTTGCTGTTTCACTTTCTTAAATTCTTGACATTGTTTAAGCAGACCAAGGAAGATGGCTTCCTAACTAGACCACCTTCCTTGTCCCATTCCTCTCTGGGCATGTACAGAAAGGTATGGGGTTCATTATTGTGGAATCATGGGAAGATAGGATTGACCTGAAAAGTACTATTTGAATGAATCTAACAGATCTCTCTTTGCTTTGTACTAGTTTCCTCATAGTGTTATATTTTGGACCTGATGGAGTTTCAGGACTCAGGGAATGAGAGTCTTCCTAAATATTTCACCCTGGGTGCCTTGCTTACCTCAGTCTAGTCCTGCCTTGTGTGTAACCCAGGCAAGGCTTTGATGATAGAGTAGACCAGGCTGCAGAATAAGGGAGACCCTCAGTTGGACTATTTTACTCCCTGATCATGCCCTCCTTCTAATCATCTACTCATTTGGGAATTTTTTCCCTAGTTTACTAAATTTTGCACTAAGAGATGGAAACCTTACAAAATATCTCAGATTTTCAAGTTCTGAGCCAGTAAGTACTAGGTTGAGTAGTACTTTAGTTATATTCACTAATTTTGCCTCCAGCCACCAAAAGTGTTCCCTGTCTAGCAGACCACTGGACACATTTCTAATTGAGCCTTTCACTGTCCCATAAAAGTAAGCACTCCATAGTACTAGACTCTGTTCGTCTCTAATGCTAAAGAAACCCTCTGAGTATTGGTTGTGCAGTTGGGTAAGTTAGTGCTGGGGGAGTTCATTGCCCGTTGAGTAACCCAAGTGCACCGTTTGAGAGTCCATGCGTTGGCTGGGTTACTAGGGCAGTGCTTTAGTCTAACCCATTCCTCAAGCCTCTCCCTATACAGTGAGGGGTGGGTGCACGTCCTTTGGACTTTCAGAGTTGATAGCAGCCATTACACACAAGGTTAGACCTATTTTATAGTGGTTTATTATATGGTGTTCTATATAGTTTATTATATGGAAGTGAGCGTGAATATATGCTTGTGTATATATAGGTTTGCATGCAGCAAAACGTTTCGGCACTTATTAACACGAGTGTATTTGTATGATTTAGTTGTGAATAAATGTGCACATAAATATGAATATGCTTATTTCATCCGCCCCCTTCCCATCCCCTCTTCTCATCCCCTGGTTTAGACATCAAAGTGTTTTAACAATATAGAACCAAAAAAGCAATGTGGCTGCTGTGCTGAATTTAATTTATATCGCTCAGGGCAGCTCTGGGATCACTTAGAGGATGGAATGACAAAAAGCTGAGATGATAAAAGAAGACTCAACCATCGGAAACAATTTGTTGTTTGTATGGGAAATGCAGTACATTTTACTAAAAACCTGTACTTAACACCATTATCTTGTTAGGGATGTAGGCACCTCTATTCCCACACTGGGTTTGAATATGTTGACAACACACCTGTGGCTTATAATCAATGACCTGGCTCTCCAGCAGTGGAAGTTCACTTTTCAGAGAAAGAAAGACAGTATTTTAAAAATGTAAACACAGCCAGAGGAAGAGTTTCATGGGAGAAGATATAGGAATCTAGTATCAGCTGAGAAGGTGGATTGAGGCAGCTTAGGGGCCAAGAATTCTCTTTTTTTCCCCAAAAATGTGCAAGTTACCCTTCCCCACCCACCACCAAGCATAAGCTTTAACAAAAGTCAGCTGCTAGAGTGAACTAACAATTTTGTGACCATCTAAAATAAATATGAGAACGTGTGATATGGGCCTCAAGGACCCTATTGTCTGTGCTTTTCTACTTTTGAGGAGGCTTTCACAAATAAACAGAGCCTACAAATCAGCAATTTTTTCAGCTGCGTGTTTCCAACCATAGTGTGGCTGAGATAAAGAGATGACTATACAGAACTACAGGTGGACTTCTTCAGTGGAGCGCTTTGGCTCTAGTTTCATAGTTGGGAATTTCTTCTGTGATAATGTATATCAACAATTGGACTTTGCTTCATGACTCAAAACTTCTATTACTCTCTTTTATTCTGTGCTTTTTAGGGAAGCACACCATGTTGGATTTTATCACCTGAATAATGCCCTCAATTAATTCCCTTCTCCAGTCTTAGCTTTCACAGGTTATATGATGCTAACACTCTAGTCTTTACCTCATTCTTCTCTCGCTACCTGAATAGGTGATGGGCTTTGCCATTAGGATCCCATCAGCTGTGATCAATGGAGCACAGTTTGGTTGCATCACATTTCCTAAGTTAGATCATCCTTTAGAAATGTGTAGCGTTTACTGGATAGAACTTAGGGAGAGTGAATACACATGTTCAAATGGATTTTTGGTTTCTAGTGAGGATGTTTATCATTGGGATTATTTTCCTTCTTCATGTTACAAGCTAAAAATTGTTGAACTCTTGGCTTTAAACCCCAGAAGCTCCTAAGGGACAGAGATCATTTTCTATCCTTTTTAGTATCTAAGACTATTGAGAATGGACTGGTCACTCATGGCATGTTTACTTGAATTGAATAAGTATAAATGCTGTATATATTCACAAACCTTAATCAAGCAGTATTAATGATAGGGGCAAGACACAGGAGAGGAATTGAATATAGAAAGGGCCAACATTAGAACAGCTCAGCTTGGTGTTTTGAAACCAAGGAAACTAAATGGTTTGCCTGTAGTGTGAACAAACAAAAAACAGAAAACAGACAATAATACCACATCACCTTTGTACTAGCCTTAATAAATTGCCTTGATTGAAGAGTCTAAGACTCTCCTGAACTCAGGAGTCTTGACTCAGACCCAGTGCTTTGATGTGGTCTAGAAAGATGAGTACATAAAATGTCTTGTTACCTAAAATGCTAATTTCACACAGACTTTGTGGAGGTTTGTATGAGAGAAAGAAATTTGAGAGGCAGAAACAAATGTGTATTACACTTTTCTTTTTCTCCCTCCCATATTGATTTATCAACCTCTTGGGACACTGTCATTGTCTAAATGTCATAGCCCTTCCTGGAACTAACAATCTAATACAAGGCTGAAGGTTGCTGAAAGAGGACCTCGGGGCTTTTAGCTCTACTCGATCCCCTTTGTGGCCGCCTTTGGACAGAATTATGCATTAGGACCTTGATTAAAATTAAATCCAGATTTTTAGCTCTATATAGCCCTTTGTTCTGCATAGACTGAGAATTACATGTTGGTGATGAAAGGATTGTGTCCTCCTTACTATGAGAAGAACCTGGATATCAAAGCCAATCAAGAGGAGGGTTAAAGTACAAGCAGACACGGAATTTAAGAAAAGTGAAACTACAGCACACACGTTAAAGCTTTGTCCAAGGTTAAAGGAATTAGCAAACCAGATCTTCTCTATAATTTTGTATTAATAGTATAGGAAAATAATAAAATGCCTTCCTTCCAATGGAGAAGGAAGGAGGGCTTGATTCCTCTGCCTCCCAAGATTTCCATTGTACAGTCAAGAGTAGGTAGGATGGGCTTGAATTTCTCTGTTTGTGTGTACATGCTGTCAACCGTTTACCCTAGAGGAAACTGTGCTCAAAACACACTAAAAGGGCTTCCCTGGTGGCGCAGTGGTTGGGAGTCCGCCTGCCGATGTGGTGGACACGGGTTCGTGCCCTGGTCTGGGAAGATCCCACATGCCGCGGAGCAGCTGGGCCCGTGAGCCATGGCCGCTGGGCACAACAGTGAGAGGCCCACGTACCGAAAAACAAAAAACAAAAAACACACAGACTAAAATACTTTCACTCCCCTGACATTCTGGACAGTTGTTGATGACCTCTGTGCTTTTGTTTGTGTGACTGTTCCGCAAAGGAGAGTTCCTTTTCTTATCTTCTGCTCCATTTATTTATTCATTCACTGACTTTCTCAGCAGCCATTTAGTGTTTATCTACTGTGGTTACCAATCTAGGTACTTTACATATACCATCTCAATTAATTACATACCTTGCTGTCGCCTTCAGTAGTTAGCACTCATCTCAGATAGATATACGCTCAGTTAATATTTATTAGAGTAAATGAAGTAGTAAGAAGAGCTACATACAAAGGTTCAAATATGTAAAAGCTGAGGAGAGGAAGAGAGAAAGAATAGTATGGTGAACATAAAGTCCATGTAAAGCCGTCAGAACAGTACCTGGAGGATTCAGGTGGTTAAAACAGGTCTGCGGGCAGCAACCATACCTGGCCCTGGCTAGCCTATCACCTGTTCCCCTCTTCAGGTGTCATTAGCAGAAGATAATCTCTGTCTTTAGGCATAAAGTCCTTTTGAGCAAAGAACTGACTGTTATTGCAATGCTCTTTGAGTGAACAATTTTACTTAAGGACATTTTCTAAACAAGTGCTTAACCTCAGCTTTTTTTTTCTTCTCTAATTGGTCTAAATGTGAAATTAAATTAGCTTTTGATGAATAGTTCCTGTGCTGTTAAAATTATGATTTTTTTTCCAGAAGAGAGGAACCAGCATACATTACTATCCTGAGCATTTTCCGTTCATAGCTTTAATGGATCACTTAGAGAAATGCCCAGTTTGTCTTTTCTTAGTGACAGGTAAAATCCACATCAGCTTGTGATCAGAGATGTTTATTTATGAGACTTCTACAGGTTAACATGCCCTTAAGTGGTTTTTCTTGTGAATCTCCAGGAATGACCCTGAACTGCCACATTACTATTTTGTTCATTATTGGTTAAGCTCTTGCAAAAGCCAGAACAGCAAGGGTGATTTAACAGCAACCATTTAGATGTTGTCACCCTTCATCTTAAGCCATCAAGGCCTGATTCAAGCATTGGCCTTCCCTTAGATAATAGTAAAAGTGGAATCTTTGCCAACCATTCATTCATGCTTTTTCTTCTAGAAACTGCAGAAACCAAATACTGCAAAATAGACCAAAACACTTACAAACAATATGGTCATTTCCTTTTCTTTTCCTAGTTATCTAGAATTCCACAGGGCTTGATTCCGAGAATTCTGGCACATGGAGATTTTCGTAGAGTCTATAGACCTTCATACAGACTATCGGTGAAGCAAGTTTCACAAAGTACCATAATGAATGTCAAAGAAGAAATAGATTAACTGAGGACTCCAGGTGAATTTAGAAGGGTAGACATAGCTGTTCATGCTCATTGAGGAAGGTGAATGTATTTATTTTCATGATTATCTCAATGGATATAATTACCTAAATTTGGTTAGAAATTGAGAGCACTTATAAACATAGAAATCTAACTCATAGAAGACCATGTGAAAAGAAAAAAAAATCCAGAATCTCACATTGAGAAGATTCAGGAAAGTGACTTAATGTCATGACTTAAGCAACTTTCAATTTTAGTTCAGTAAGCCTTTATTGAGCACATATTATATACCTCAGCACTATGACATAAGACAAATATATAAAATAAACTCTACACTTAAGGAAATTGTAATCTTTTTTGTGATGCAAGATATATAACCATGAAACAGGCGGAGGATGGTTTATAATATATAATATGTACTATTTTAGTTATGTTATAGGATGATCTTTCTTTAAATAATAGTGTTTCCCTCTTCAAGGCGAATATTGAACTTTGCTTCCTATCGCTGGAGTTTGTGTGCAAACTCTTGTAGCAAAGCTAAAATGTATATTTACAAAGCAGTTTGTTTGGAGTCATAAAAGTGAAAAACATTGCTGAAAGCATCCTGTGGTCTCACTATTGGCATCGGATATTGTATAGCAAACCTCTCTTGGGTGCCGGGGGAATGTGATGTTTCTTTTAAAAGTTCCTTATTCACAGATTTTTTTCAACAGTGTTTTGAATAAATGCCCATTTTTCTTAGTGAGAAATCAAAGTGTACTAGACAGAGTTGAAGCTTTGGCATACAGAAGATCTGGGTTTTTTTCTCTTTCGTTCTTTTTTTAAAAATTTATTTTCCTTATAAATTTATTTATTTATTGGCTGCATTGCGTCTTTGCCGCTGTGTGTGGGCCCTCTCCAGCTGCGGTGAGCGGGGGGCCACTCGTCGTTGTGGTGTGCGTGCTTCTCATTGTGGTGGCTTCTCTTGTTGCGGAGCACGGGCTCCAGGTGCACGGGCTTCAGTAGTTGTGGCACACGGGCTTAGTTGCTCCGCAGCATGTGGGATCTTCCTGGACCAGGAATGGAACCTCTGTCCCCTGCATTGGCAGGTGGACTCTCAACCACTGCGCCCCCAGGGAAGTCCCACAAGATCCGGTTTTAAATCTTCGCTCTACAGCTTATTATCTCTGTGGTCTTAGTAATGGTTATTTAATCTGGGGTTTTTGGCCATTGAAATAGTTCACTAGTAGAAAACACGTAGGGCCAAGTATTTAATGTTCTGTTTTTCAACACTCTCATCTCTGCTCCCATGCTTGTTATGACTGTTTTCAGCAATAATTATTATTAGTGATAATGGCCCTTTAATTCACTTTCCCAGCTGCAAAGTTCACTTAATATTTGTGCATCACTTTGTGGCAAAGGTCCTTCTAGGAATTTTATTATCTTTATTTCACCACTTGGGGTGTAGGGAATGAGCCCTGAACTGGAAGTTAAAAGATTTAATTTCTAGCTCTGGCTCAGTTTCTAGATCCCTAGATAATCTCGGGACAGATACTCTTAGCCCTTGGGGACAGTTTCTTCAAATGTAAAATGGGAGTGTTAGATTTGGGACTGCTGTGCATTCTTGTGAGGTACACATCCTTGAGATTCCCTTTAGCTTTGAGAGCTTCCATGGCTGGAAGCCGTGTGTGTGTGTTTTGGTGTGTGTAGGTGTTGGGGTGGTGTAGGCTTGGGTGCTGCTGAGAATCTTGGGAGGAAACATGGCGTAGTGAGGAGCTAGGTCGGGAAACAAGTCAGATGTGGTTCTGAGCCACAGCCTGGGACAGAGGACTTAACCCCTCTGAGCCCTAGTTTTCCTTTCCATGAAATGTGAATCATAACAGCATCTCCATTCTAGATCTGGGGACTGCACTTGTCTGTGAAATCCCTGGCACCATGTTTGGCAAGTAACACACACTCAGACATTGCTTCTTCTGTTCTAAGGAAAAGGAAACTGGGTATGGAGTGGGGAAGGGTGCCAATACCAACATTTTGAAGAGCACAGCAAAATGAGTCTCCCTGGGAGCTCTAATCTCCTTTCTGACTTTCTGACTACTCTTGAAGAAGGGGAATAGAAATGGGTATAAAAGTCTGAAACAGCTTAGATATCCGGTCCTTTGTCTTGGAGTTCACCCAGAGGAACTGAATCTCTATCTGGTAACCTTGGGCTTGAGACCTCCTTGAGGTCTTTGAATTCTTACGATTATATAACGTCATCTATGAATAAAGTTTCTACTCTTTGAGATAAATGAGGTGTTGTTCAAAACCATCTAGCAAACTCGTAAGAGAATGTATAATTATGTTTCAAGTTTGATGATTCGTATTAGATCATCTTTCCAATTGAACCAAGTGGCCTCTTTAAATTGTATCTTATGGTAACCAAGTGCATAAGCAATTAGCAAAGAAAAAGCTGCTTGATTGTAAGAACCCACTATAAAAACACAATTCCCTTTATTCCACATTTTACAGTTTCCAGCCATCAGTGGTCATTCTAGATGGACACTTGGGAGTCAGTGGAAGAAAACTGGCTTATAACCGTTGGTTTTACATCTGTCTCTTTGAGTATCTTAAACAAACTTAGAAATTCTGTAGACTGTCCTTGAGCCTCAGTTTCCTTCCCTGTAAAATGAGGATGTTGAAATAGTAAAACAGAAACAACTTACCAGATGCATTACAGAGCTAAAGTTGTGTGAGTCTGTGATGCACACAGCTTCTCACATCCAGTGTATGAAATGTATCTACCTGTTCTTTCTTGCCTGGCTGGTGTATCATAGGGAGTCTGCTGCAGAGGAGGAATGGAAGACTTTCCTTGAGTCTCGTTCAGCCTGGATAAAATAATATCAGTGCTTGCCAGCCTTGCAGGGGCTGTTCTAAAGCTGTATACCTGGCATTAGGGAACACGGTTAAGTCAATTTAAAAAAAAATCATGAAGAACAACTTGGCATTGTAACCTTTGCTGGCAGCTTGAATACAAGGTATTAATTAGACAAGGAGGAAGGAGGGTGCTAATTATTTTTAAGTGGAATAATTAGTGTTGCTGAACTCATAAGTTAAAGGGCTTTATTAAGAAAAAAAATCAAATCATGTTTGAACTGCAGTGATGTCACTGTGAAATTATAAATTGCTTCCTGAAGACCATACTTTGATCCTACAGTAAATGACAAGGTTCTGTTTGAGCCAGTTTGGGTTTACTTAAGGGGCAGGTCATGGATGAAGTCGTTGTAGCATCATAGAAAGGATCATTTTTCAGGATCTAAGGGTAGAATCCTGTTATGCTGAAATGGAACCTTATTAAGGAATGCACTGTATCCAAGGATGAAGTCTTTGGACAGCCAAGCTATGTATATTTCACTGGGCACAGGGTGTAAATTCAACATTGAAGTGGTTCAAATTGCAGAGCAGAAGCATAAACATCACTGAAGAGCCTGACCAGCGCTCTGGGCCTCCTATGCCTATTTTATGTACTCAGTATATTCATACTCCAGTCCTGCCCTTGATGCGATAAAAGGGTTGACTTCACACTCTGTCCCACCGCTGAGGGGGGCTTCAGACCTCGATTGAGGTGCCAGTGTCCCAACAGAAGTTGGGTCAGTATTGGCAGATCCTCAATTCCCTTTGCTCTGGCTGTAAGGTCTGCTTTCCCCAGGCTGCTGTTCTTCTCTCTTCTCTTTTCTGCCCTAGACAGCTCATTCGCTGGACCTCCTGCTTATTATTAATCTTATTTTCCTGTTATGGGACGTTTCCAAACAGAATGTTAAAAATTGCCAGAATTATACCTTATAACTTTACAGGAAGAATCTGGGGGTAGAGTTGAGAAGCTATTCTAAAGCTTTGGAATAACAAAGCCGTCTCCCCCATCCACGCTTTGCGATAAACTTTTAGGAGAGACAAATAATGCTATCTTTTAGGCCCTTCTGGAACCACAGGCCTTCGAGTGAGGACCTGAGATTGACTCACAAATAGCCAAACCATCAGAACCCCATGCTGCATGCACACACGTTTTCATCTAACGTGCATCGAGTAGTATTCTGTGCTAGGTATATTTTCAGATATATTTATGTTCAGAGATGTAAAAGTGAGTAAGAAATATTTTTTGCTTTTTAGGCTACATAGTCAGTAGGTGAAAGAGATAAATAACAGACATAATGATTTATGTGCTATAATGAAATTATTTACAAAATACCGAGGAACTAAGAATAGTGCAGCGACTTTCAAACTTCTTTTGCCTATGACCCGCATATGATTGAAGTGCAAGTTAAAAAAACTACATGCAATGACTAGCTACATGCAACGACTGGTATTTTCTGTTCCCATTTCTATTGTTTTTATACTCGGAATGCGTGCTATGAACCAATAAATTTGAATGACCCTCTAAACGATCACAGTCTAGTTTGAAAGACCTGGAAGGAGAGGCTGCCCGATTTGGAACCCTTCTTGGGAAGAGGGCAGGGAGGATACAGTGTTCAGGAATAGTGTTCAGGAATCACTACATAGGTCTGTTGTTAGAGGAAAGATTTCTTTCTTCTTAAAGTAATAGATCTAATAATATAAATGATTCATATACATTGTGGAAAATAGAGAAAAACTATTGGCTTTGAGGGGACGAGGTTGAAGTGGTAGATATGGGCCAGAATATCAAAAGCATTGGTTAGCAAGCTACACATTTTGAACTTAACCTTATAAGTGACAGAGAACTTTTAAAAAGCCTTAAGCAGGAAAATGCCATAATCAGATTTCCATCTTAGAGAGAACATTCTGGTAAAATTTATAGAGCAGATTTTGCTGAGGTAAAACTGGAGTCAGAGAGACAGTTTGAGGACTATTTCAAGTATTCAGGTTAGAAAATTTTTGGATGTAAACCAAGATTCTGGTGTTGGCGTGGTAACAGTGACAAATCAGAGAGCTGTTTTGGAGATAGCCAACAATGACCAATTTGACCTGGGAGATGATAGAAGTTAAGAAATTGAGGGTGACATCCAGGGTGCTGTCTTGGGTCTACGGGTAGATAGATGGTGACTTAATGAAAATGGGGAACACAAGAGACAGAGTAAACTGAATAGGAAGTAGATAACTAGATTCTGTTTTGATGTAACATGTGTAACTTAGGTGTCTGTGTAGGAGGAAAATCCAGAGTTGAAAATCAGGTACTTTGACTTCTAAGTCTTTATTCTTCATTCTTTTAATATTTGTGACTCATGACTTATATTGAAATATTCCCATCTTTAAAAAAATTCTAAACAAATAGAATTTAAATTTTCCTAGAAGATACTATCGTTGTAAAGGTGTATCATAATTTATCTGATCATTTCCCTAGTTTTGGGTGCTATATTCTCAGTTCTTCGTTATTAAGCATGATCCTGATTCATTCCTTAGAATAGATAAAATTTGTGAGTTAAAGGAATGAACATATTAAAAGCTCATGATAGATATCTGTGAATGGTTCTCCAGAATTGTAGCAACGATTCACCTTGTTCTAAGTTTATAGGAGCACCCATTTCACCATATCCCATCCAGTAATGGGTATTACCTGAAGCAATCTGGTCAGAAATGCTTTCATGTTTTAAATGGCACGTCTTTTATTACTATAGGGATGATGCTTTTATAATCATTGTATTTTTTATGTATTTGTTAGACAACTGTTTCTGTGAATTATCTATTAGATAGTTTGCCTGTCTTTTCTATTTGTATCTTATTATTTATCTCATTGAATTTTATATATATTTATTAGATAGCACTTATTTTTATACATTAAGGGTATTATTTTTGCCATATTGGTGTCAAATAGGGTTTTCACATTTCTGACTAGCCTTTTATTTTTATTTATGCCATTTTTATATCCTGGTGTTTTATGTTTTTATGAGGCAAAATCTTTTTTTTTTATGATTTCTTTCGCTAATCTTATACTTAGAAAATGTAACTTCATTCAAAAAAAATTTTCCCCTCTAGAATCATCTTCCTTTGTTTTCCTGGTTTCTTTGTATTACATACGGTTATTGTAATTTTTCATGCCTATCTCTTCAATCTGGAGTTCCTACTGGTGTATAAGATAACAAAATTTCAAACTTCATCACACAGTTTTCCCTAATCTCACTCCATCACCATCCAGCCAGTCTCCAGTGTTCTGTCCATTTACCGCAGAATGTTTCCTCCTTGTGAATTTTTCTCTTGGTTTTCTTCAACCTGGAATGGCACCAACTCATCCTTCCATGTGTATCTAGGCAAATCCTATCTGTCACATAGCACTTCCTACAATAATTACTTTTCTGACCAATTAAAATTCCCCCACCCCTAATCACTTCTTTTCTTACTTACAAATTTATTTACATTATTATTTTTAATAACATTCTCAAATATTATTATTCTACTTATTTCCTAGTTGTCTTCTTAGTGAAGCATTTCTTGTGACTAGAAACTGCAGAGTATACTTGTTATAAACAAGTGTGCAGCCCGACACCGGGCAGACGGGGAAACACGGGGCTTTACTGGACTGGCGTTGAGTGATTGATGCCACATGAGCCCCACAATCATCAGACACCTCTGTGCTGCACTAAGGAGCTACACTTGACACTGCATTTCATTTTGAAGGTGAGGTTGGAATTCTGGCATGTCTGTGGAAGCTCTGTGCATAAATTATGTTTCCTTTATTCCAGCCATAATTTAAGTTTGTAATAATACCTGAAAGCACATTCACTGGTGAGTGCATGTCAAATGTGAATGACATGGTCTCATGAGTTACTATATTTCTGTGGAGATGATTCTTTGCAGTGTAGAGGAAGAGTCTACAGGTTCTCCCAAGGGTAGTTAAAAATTACAGAAATGTATAACATATATGAAGGCCACAAAAGCTCTTGTTAAGGTCACTGAGGACAGAAGGCAGTGAGAGCTGTAGGGGCAGGGGGAGGGGGAATTGAGTGTTCAGGAATCACTACGTAGGTCTGTTGTTAAGAGTTATCAGGTCTTCTTTCATGCCTACCTTTGGCATGCTTGATTCAGAAATTGACTCACTGAATTTCATTTGGAAAATTAGCAAAATGCAAGGCAGTTGTAAAACAAAACTGAAAGTATATATTCAGATCGTCTACTCTGATTTCAGAATTACTTTACTGCCTTCGTATTTGAAGGCGATTTTTTGCATTTTCTAAAAAAAGTCCACTTTCCTGTGATATAGACAAGTAATAGTAATGAAGAGAGACATCTACCAGTGTTGACAATAACAGGAAAAACTCATTTAATTAATGGGTTCTCCAAATAATAAGTTTGTGGATCAGCTTTCAACATAATGATTAAACGCAACTGAAGCTTGGAGTTCTTGAGAACCAGAGGATTTCTGCAGAAGCTCAGTTGTCTTTTAGGATGATATAGTGTGTAGAACAAAGGAAAATTAAATCATGATTCAGAACTGTCGCTTAAAATTTTCCTGAAAAGCAAATGTAGAGGTTAAAGGAGAATGCACTTGGCTGGGTATTCGGTTTTCTTGTCTCGAGAGAGGAGGCATTACATGTGATAAAGGGCAAGTCTTCATTCTGAAATGATATACTCTTAGAGCAGCTAGTTCATTCTCGGCTTCTGAAAAAGCCTCCATCCCAGGAAAACACTTACATGGCTTAAAAATAACCAGAGGATAAAGTGATTCTGTATAATGCCTTATTAGCAGTAGTACTAGCAGTATTTTCCTGGCCAGTAAATTACTTGAATTTAGAAACTTGAGTCTAAAGTCTAACTTGACTACTCACCAAACAAGTTAATGTCGTTTCCTTCCGAGTAATTCTAGTCATCCATATGATTTTTTTATATTTAAATATTATTCTTTGGGGCTTTGAGTAGTTGCCCATTGGTTTTCCTCTTTTAAAAGGAAATAATATTCACATATTATTACTGTTATAAAAGCCATTTTATTAATAGAAAAGAACATTTATTTGGCGTTTGCTGTGTGTCAGGGATCATGCTAATCATGGTGTATATTTATAGATGTGTATGTATATATATGTATACATATATACATTTATATAAACACATAGATATGTTATATATATGTGTATATATATAGAGAGAGATAGATATATATCCTAGTGTGTGTGTGTATATATATACATACAATGTTGATTAAACAGAAATTGATTAAATAACAATATATATTATATATATTTATATATTTGTATATGTAAACAACTATATATGTGTGTGTGTGTGTATGTATGTTTGTGTGTGTGTGTGTCTTGTTTAATCCTCACCACAAATCTTGAGGTTGTTTCCAGTGCCTGGCATATGGTCAGAACTCAGTATTATCTAACATTAATAATGCCATTTCCCATTTCACAGCTGAGAAAACAGAGGCCATTTCCCAGATGGCAGAACAGCATACAAACCTAAGTCTGCCGAAAACAACTATTTTAGACTACGTCCCATGTGACAGATTATTGAACAGCAGTGACAGTTATTAGGGTATTTCCTATATTCAAAAAACCTGTATTCAGTTTCAGTTCTAAGATTTTAGCAGAGACATGGCTTTCATTTTTGCCCTCAAAAATGATTTTAGGGCTTCCTTGGTGGCACAGTGGTTGAGAGTCCGCCTGCCGATGCAGGGAACACGGGTTCGTGCCTCGGTCCGGAAGGATCCCACGTGCCGCGGGGTGGCTGCGCCCGTGACCCATGGCCGCTGAGCCTGCGCGTCCGGAGCCTGGGCTCCGCGACGGGAGAGGCCACAGCGGTGAGAGGTCCGCGTACTGCAAAAAACAAAAACAAAAAATGATTTTAAGTTTAGATCCTGTGATGGAAAGTCATTAGGGGATTTTGGTAATCCTCATATTACTTTTTCAGTCAGTAAATGATGTTTTTTCTTGCGTAATGTTTCCCTAGTCATTTATTTTCATTCCTCTTCTGTTAGTCCACCAGGCTTTTTGTGAGCATAATGAGTTTTGAAAGAAATGGAGTGATATATTAATTAACCAAGTAATTAGCTTGAAGAGCCCTGATTTTTCAAACCCCCAAGTGTATACATTATTTCTGGAAATATGTATTGGGAGATCTTTGTTGAGATGGTTTAGGCAGAGGGAAAGGCAGCCAAGAGGTACTTAGCAGGACAGGCAACTCCTGGTTATAAAAATTATGGAAGGAAATTGTTGGGAATTAAATCCTCAGTGCCCAATTTTGTGTGTTGTGTACAATTTTGGGTACATCAAAAATGCACACATAGGGCTTCCCTGGTGGCGCAGTGGTTGAGGGGCCGCCTGCCGATGCAGGGGACACGAGTTCGTGCCCTGGTCCGGGAAGATCCCACATGCCGCGGAGCAGCTGGGCCCGTGAGCCATGGCTGCTGAGCCTGCGCATCCGGAGCCTGTGCTCCGCAATGGGAGAGGCCACAACAGTGAGAGGCCCCCGTACGGCAAAAAAAAAAAAAAAAAGAAAAGCACACATAGCTTGTGCATGTTGCACAAGGTGTATCACATACCACATGGCAGGTGCCACATAGCAACAGCCACCTTTCCCTGTAAGTGCACCATCCCCACTGAAACTAGCTCTCCAGCCTAGTACCTTTCACACATACCATTTTGTCAGTGGCTCTGGTTTTTGATGCCATCCTTGTAGCTAATTAAAAAGACTAGTTTAACCCCTTGAATAGAATGAAGCAGGACCTGAAGCGTAACTAGAGTCAGGGGTAGACTGTTCTTTTTTTTTTATGAAGTTTTTTAAAAAAATGGATGAATGAATTAATCTTTGGCTGCATTGGGTCTTCGTTGCTGTGCGCAGGGTTTCTCTAGTTGCGGCAAGCAGGGCTACTCTTTGTTGTGGTGCATGGGCTTCTCATTGCGGTGGCTTCTTTTGTTGCGGAGTGGGCTTCAGTAGTTGTGGTGTGTGGGTTCAGTAGTTGTGGCTCGCGGGCTTCTAGAGCGCAGGCTCAGTAGTTGTGGCGCATGGGCTTAGTTGTTCCGCAGCCTGTGGGATCTTCCCGGACCAGGGCTCGAACCCGTGTCCCCCGCATTGGCAGGCGGATTCCCAGCCACTGCGCCACCAGGGAAGTCCTAGACTATTCTATTTCATCAGTAGCAAATTACATCAAATTCTGCTGAAACTGTCTAGCCCATATTTTTTTAATAGCCCTTTCAATTGAAATAGACATATTAAAGGAAGATTCTTACACCACAAGAACTATCGATAATGTTCTTTGCTCTCTGTTTAGTATCGTAAGCAATGATTTAGTGTTTTGCAACAGACAAGACTCTGCCCACCAGCAGCCGCCCTTCTAGGATAAGACCTGATGTTGTGCAAATGCAAATGAAATCATGAATATGAGGACAGGGAATGAATGAATATTATGGGAAGGGAGACAGGAACATTTGGGGAATTCCAGGAGACCACAGAGGGGTTCCAGGTGATCACATTACCCAGACTCTTCTGTGTACAACAGTGGTACGTTTCAGTTTTCACATACGTCAAAGCCACTGGAGTCGTCTTCTGCAAAGCCTTGCTATGTGTATGCACACAACCATCACCAGTAGCAGGAACACCAAGGGGGCAGACGTTGCTTTAAGATCTTCCAGTACAGAGAAGGCAGAGCCATTATGTTCTGGCTTCATTCTTGGAGGCCATTGCATACCCACCTCTCTTGAACATTCTATAGCGGTAGACAAGATCCTAGCAGATTCTGTCCCGCTTTACAGATGAAAGTAGTGTGTGTTTGTGAAACATTAACTGATATCCAGGTTTAAAAAATAAAAAGTGAATGCCTTCATTTACTGCCCAGCACTGATCATGGTCTGTGACCCAGAGCTGATCTTTGGCAACCCTAGTGGGTGTTCTTCAGGGGGCATTTATGTGTATGGGCTCACCACGGTGTGTACACCCCAAGGAGGGCCACTCCAGTTGGAGTTTATATGGGAGACTCTCCCTGGCATTGTGTAGAGTTCAATGGGTGCTGTACCTCCTGGCATTGTTAGGTATGGAAATCTATATTAATATCCATATCTGTGGACTAAGAGGACTTTGGGGGCCCCTCTCTTAGATCTGTCACCAACTTGTTCTATTACTTTGGGTTTTTAAATTTTTTTAACTAATTAGGGCATGTGGAGAAGAGAGTTTTTCATATGTCAAAAATGGACATTGGGAAAGGGGATTTCCAAAATCTTTTCTAGCTCCAAAATTCTAGAAATGTGCTGTGCATCTTCCCAGAAGTTGGTTACTTTGCAGCCACCCATCCATACACCAGGGCGTTGGCACACAGTTCTCAAGATTCAGGGATCTGACAAGAGAATTGATTTTTGACTCATTGTTTAGGCTCTGCCAAATTATTGTTTCCTGGTTGCAAATTAAACTCCTACCATGGAAGCATTTCCTCTTCCAAATGCCACCCTTTTTCTCACTGAAATCCATGCTGTATGTTGCATGGCCATCCCCAGTACCTTTAGAATGTGTGAAAACTGCCCCATTTGGTAAGAGCATTTCCACAAGGCTTTCATCTGGGCTGTCAAGGTTCTGTCAGTGTCCTACAGGTGAACTGGAGAAGGAAGGGAGGATGTATCCTCTGGGCTTTTTTCCTTCAAGGATCTCATGGTTCGCTTTCAGCTTCATTCCTAAGCACACATAAAACTATATAGAGGGTGAGTATAGTTTTGAGAATGAGTTTTCCAAACACTTTCAGCTTTGTGTTCCTCAGTGTGTGATCCAGAGAGAAGAATAAATGGTGGTATGGGATACAAGCCCAAGTGTGCTTGGACCATCTTTAGGCAAGAATGTTTCCACACAGCGGCAATTCAGCGAGGCTAAGAGTTATTTATAGCCAGAGGCCATTTAGGAGTGAGGACAGCCATCTATCCCAAATTGTGTTATTTCCTGGCTGTTAATTGTGTACTCTGTGCTCTGAGTGTATGGCTCCACCCCAATTCCTGTGTTCTTAGAGAACTACTCCATCTCAGACTGTATGCACCCAGGGCAGCCCACCTGGAGAGTCCCTCTGTTTCCATTTTATCATGTTGATGAATCCATTTACGCAGTGGCTCATAACCAGAAGGCAGTTTTGCCCCTCAGGGGACATTTAGTCACATCTAGAGATATTTTTGGTTGTCACAGGGGGAAGGTCCTACTGTCGGGTTGTCAGTTAAAATGCAGGATGCCCAGTTAACTTTGAATTTTAACAAAATGGAGTAATTTTAATATAAATATATCCCAAATATTACACGGGAAATTATTAACTGTTTATCTAAAATTTAACTGGCTACTACGTATTTTTATTTGCTAAATCTGACAGCCCTGTGCCACTGAGATCTGAGGCTAGGGATGTTGCTACATCCCACAGGGGTAGAGGTGTATCACAGAGAGCAGAAGGACAACAAAGACTTACTTGACCCAACCTGTCAATAATAATGAGGCTGAGAATCCCTGAAGTATTCCAATACCTTGTACGATAACATAGTAAATACCCACGGAAAGATACAGTGTGGTTTTTAGTGAGAAAATGAGTGACTTGTAAAAGAAAATGCTGATGTCATGGGAGTTTAATTTGCAACCAGGAAACAGAGTAATTTGGCAGAACCTACATGATAAGTCAAAAATAAATCCTCTTGGGCTTCCCTGGTGGCGCAGTGGTTGAGAGTCCGCCTGCCGATGCAGGGGACACTGGTTCGTGCCCCGGTCCGGGAAGATCCCACATGCCGCAGAGCGGCTGGGTCCGTGAGCCATGGCCGCTGAGCCTGTGCGTCCGGAGCCTGTGCTCCGCAACGGGAGAGGCCACAACAGTGAAAATAAATAAATAAATAAATAAATCCTCTTACTGGATCTCTGAGTCTTGAGGACTGGGTGTGCCTCCCCCCACCATTTGATCTATTTCACAAGGACAGGGAGCCCCTTCCCTTTATGAAAGTGTAGTATACAGTGTATATCTAATAATGATGATTGTGGATTGATTCAGTGAATAACATCATTAACTTCCTTGCATTGAGGAATTATTAAGTGCTAAGCTCTGTGCAAACCATTTCACACAGATTGCTTCCAATCCAAGCAAGGAAATTGTTATCCCATGTTTTTCACATGGAGAGACCAAGCCTCAAATTATAATGTGCCCTAAGTCACAACCCTAGCAAATGTCAGAGGTGGGACTTGGTTCCAGGATACTCCCTAAGCTTCTATCTTTTCCTTGCCAGAAACAGAAAGCCCAGGCAGCAAAATATCTTTAAGAGGGGAAACAGTCATCTCTCTGTGATGTTCCTGTGTCAGATTTTCAAGTTGTTGGCTTTGCAGCAGACTTTTCTTCCATGGGTTTATTTCTGTTCCTTCCCAGTTTCTCAGTAGTTGCACAATGACTGCAGATCACTTTGGAGTTAGGTGGATCTATTTCTAAAACTCTACCTGCTGCGAGACGCCCCCCAACGTCTCACGCTACTTCTGTCATTCTTCTGATGAGCACACGAAGGGGAACAAGGGAGGAGCAGCTGCCACAGTGCTGGGCTCCTGGGGAGCCTGGCAGAAGCTACCCCTGCCTATAGGTACTCCACTTTATTTAGTAGCAGTTGTTGGAATCTTTTCCCCTACGAGATTTTATTTTATTTTTTTTTTGAATTTTTGAATTTTATTTTATTTTTTTATACAGCAGGTTCTTATTAGTTATCCATTTTGTACACATCAGTGTATACATGTCAGTCCCAATTTCCCAATTCATCACACCCCCCCCCCCCCCCACCGCTTTCCTCCCTGCCGCTTTCCCCCCTTGGTGTCCATACATTTGTTCTCTAATCTGTGTCTCAGTTTCTGCCCTGCAAACCGGTTCATCTGTACCATTTTTCTAGGTTCCACATATATGCGTTAATATACGATATTTTTCTCTTTCTGTCTTACTTCACTCTATGACAGTCTCTAGATTCATCCACGTCTCTACAAATGATCCAATTTTGTTCCTTTTTATGGCTGAGTAATATTCCATTATATATATGTGCCACATCTTCTTTATCCATTCGTCTGTCGATGGGCATTTAGGCTGCTTCCATCACCTGGCTACTGTAAATAGTGCTTCAATGAACATTGGGGTGCATGTGTCTTTTTGAATTATGGTTTTCTCTGGGTATATGCCTAGTAGTGGGATTGCTGGGTCATATGGTAGTTCTAATTTTAGTTTTTTAAGGAATCTCCATACTGTTTCCATAGTGGCTGTATCAATTTACATTCCCACCAACAGTGCAAGAGGGTTCCCTTTTCTCCACACCGTCTCCAGCTCTGTTTGTAGATTTTCTGATGATGCCCATTCTAACTGGTGAGAGGTGATACCTCATTGTAGTTTTGATTTGCATTTCTCTAATTATTAGTGATGTTGAGCAGCTTTTCATGTGCTTCTTCACCATCTATATGTCTTCTTTGGAGAAATGTCCATTTAGGTCTTCTGCCCATTTTTGGATTGGGTTGTTTGTTTTTTTAATACTGAGCTGCATGAGCTGTTTATATATTTTGGAGATTAATCCTTTGTCCGTTGATTCGTTTGCAAATATTTTCTCCCATTCTGAGGGTTGTCTTTTCGTGTTGTTTGTAGTTTCCTTTGCTTTCCAGAAACTTTTAAGTTTCATTAGGTCCCATTTGTTTATTTTTGTTTTTATTTCCATTACTCTAGGAGGTGGATCAAAAAAGATCTTGCTGTGATTTATGTCAAAGACTGTTCTTCCTATGTTTTCCTCTAAGAGTTTTATAGTGTCCGGTCTTTATGTCTCTAATCCATTTTGAGTTTATTTTTGTGTATGGTGTTAGGGAGTGTTCTAATTTCATTCTTTTAAATGTAGCTGTCCAGTTTTCCCAGCACCACTTATTGAAGAGGCTGCCTTGTCTCCATTGTATATCCTTGCCTCCTTTGTCGTAGATTAGTTGAGCATAGGTGTGTGGGTTTATCTCTGGGCTTCCTATCCTGTTCCATTGATCTATATTGCTGTTTTAGTGCCAGTACCATAATTCTTGATTACTGTAGCTTTGTAGTATAGTGTGAAGTCAGAGAGTCTGATTCCTCCAGCTCCGTTTTTTCCCCTCAAGACTGCTTTAGCTATTCAGGGTCTTTTGTGTCTCCATACAAGTTTTAAGATTTTTTGTTCTAGTTCTGTAAAAAATGCCATTGGTAATTTGATAGGGGTTACACTGAATCTGTAGATTGCTTTGGGTAGTATAGTCATTTTCACAATATTGATTCTTCCAATCCAAGAACATGGTGTATCTCTCCATCTGTTGGTATCATCTTTAATTTCTTTCATCAGTGTTTTATAGTTTTCTGTATACAGGTCTTTTGTCTCTCTAGGTAGGTTTATTCCTAGGTATTTTATTCTTTTTGTTGCAGTGGTAAACGGGAGTGTTTCCTTAATATCTTTTTCAGAGTTTTCATCATTAGTGTATAGGAATGCAGGAGATTTCTGTGCATTAATTTTGTATCTTGCAACTTTACCAAATTCATTGATTAGGTCTAGTAGTTTTCTGGTGGCATCTTTAGGATTCTGTCTGTATAGTATCATGTCATCTGCAAACAGTGACAGTTTTAATTCTTCTTTTCCAATTTGTATTCCTTTTATTTCTTTTACTTCTCTGATTGCTGTGGCTAGGAAGTCCAAAACTATGTTGAATAACAGTGATGAGAGTGGACATCCTTGTCTTGTTCTTGATCTTAGAGGAAATGCTTTCAGTTTTTCACCATTGAGAATGATGTTTGCTGTGGGTTTGTCGTATATGGCCTTTATTATGTTGAGGTAGTTTCCCTCTATGCCTACTTTCTGGAAAGTTTTTATCATAAATTGGTGTTGAATTTGTCAAAAGCTTTTTCTACATCTACTGAGATGATCATATGGTTTTTCTTCTTCAGTTTGTTAATGTGGTGTATCACGTTGATTGATTTGCGTATATTGAAGAATCCTGGCATCCCTGGATAAATCCCGCTTGATCATGGTGTATGATCCTTTGAATATGTTGTTGGATTCTGTTTGCTAGTATTGTGTTGAGGATTTTTTTTTTTTTTTCCGGACACGAGCCTCTCACTGTTGTGGCCTCTCCCACTGTGGAGCACAGGCTCCAGACGCGCAGGCGCAGTGGCCATGGCTCACGGGCCCAGCCGCTCCGCGGCATGTGGGATCCTCCCCGACCGGGGCACAAACCCGTGTCCCCTGCATCGGCAGGCAGACTCTCAAACACTGCGCCACCAGGGAAGCCCCTGTGTTGAGGATTTTTGCATCCATGTTCATCAGTGTTATTTGTTTGTAATTTTCTTTTTTTGTAGTATCTTTGTCTGGTTTTGGTATCTGGGTGATGGTGGCCTCATAGAATGTGTTGGGGAGTGTTCCTTCCTCTGCCATTTTTTGGAAGAGTTTGAGAAGGATGGAGGATAGCTCTTCTCTAAATGTTTGATAGAATTCACCTGTGAAGCCATCTGGTCCTGGACTTTTGTTTGTTGGAAGATTTTTAATCACAGTTTCAATTTCATTACTTGTGATTGGTCTGTTCGTATTTTCTATTTCTTCCTTGTTCAGTCTTGGAAGGTTATACCTTTCTAAGAATTTGTCCATTTCTTCCAGGTTGTCCATTTTATTGGCATAGAGTTGATTGTAATAGTCTCTTAGGATGCTTTGTATTTCCGTGGTGTCTGTTGGAACTTCTCCTTTTTCATTTCTAATTTTATTGATTTGAGTTCTCTCCCTCTTTTTCTTGGTGAGTCTGGCTAATGGTTTATCAATTTTGTTTATCTTCTCAAATAACCAACTTTTAGTTTTATTGATCTTTGGTGTTGTTTTCTTTGTTTCTTTTTCGTTTATTTCTGCTGTGATCTTTATGATTTCTTTCCTTCTGTTAACTTTGGGTTTTGTTTGTTCTTCTTTCTCTAGTTCCTTTAGGTGTAAGGTTAGAATGTTTATTTGAGATTTTTCTTGCAGGATTGTATTGCTATAAACTTCCCTCTTAGAAGTGCTTTTGCTGCATCCTGTAGGTTTTGGATTGTCGTGTTTTCATAGTCATTTGTCTCTAGGTATTTTTCGATTTCCTCTTTGATTTCTTCAGTGATCTCTTGGTTATTTAGTAACGTATTGTTTAGCCTCCATGTGTTTTTGTTTTTTACGTTTTATTCCCCCTGTAATTGCTTTCTAATCTCATAGCATTGTGGTCAGAAGATGCTTGATATGATTTCAATTTTCTTAAATTTACTGAGGCTTGATTTCTGACCCAAGATGTGATCTATCCTGGAGAATGTTCCGTGCACACTTGAGAAGAAAGTGTATTCTGTTGTTTTTGGATGGAATGTCCTATAAATATCAATTAAATCTGTCTGGTCTATTGTGTCATTGTGTCATTTAAAGCTTGTGTTTCCTTATTAATTTTCTGTTTGGATGATCTCTGCAATAGTGTAAGTGAGTTTTTAAAGTCCCCCACTATTTTGTGTTACTGTCGATTTCCTCTTTTATAGCTGTTAGCAGTTGCCTTATGTATTGAGGTGCTCCTATGTTGGGTGCATATATATTCATAGTTGTTATATCTTCTTCTTGGATTGATACCTTGATCATTATGTAGTGTCCTTCCTATGTTTAAAATAACATTCTTTATTTTAAAGTCTGTTTTATCAAATATGTGTATTGCCACTCCAGCTTTCTTTTGATTATCATTTGCAAGGAATATTTTTTTCTATCCCCTCACTTTCAGTCTGTATGTGTCCCTAGGTCTGAATTGGGTCTCTTGTAGACAGCATATATATGGGTCTTGTTTTTGTATCCATTCAGCGAGCCTGTGTTTTTTGGTTGGAGGATTTATTCCATTCATGTTTAAGGTAATTATCAATATGTTTGTTCCTATTACTATTTTCTTTATTGTTTTGGGTTTGTTTTTGTAGGTCCTTTTCTTCTCTTGTGTTTCCCACTTAGAGAATTTCCTGTAGCATTTGTTGTATAGCTGGTTTGGTGGTGCTGAATTCTCTTAGCTTTTGCTTGTTTGTAAAGCTTTTGATTTCTCCATGGAATCTGAGTGAGATCCTTGCCGGTAGAGTAATCTTGGTTGTAGGTTCTTCCCTTTCAACACTTTATCATGCCACTCCCTTCTGGCTTGTAGAGTTTCTGCTGAGACATTAGCTGTTAACCTTATGGGAGTTCCCTTGTATGTTACTTGTCGTTTTTCCCTTGCTGCTTTCAATACTTTTTCTTTGTCTTTAATTTCTGTCAGTTTGATTACTCTGTGTCTTGGCATGTTTCTCCTTGGGTTTATCCTGTATGGGACTCACTGTGCTTCCTGGACTTGGGTGGCTATTTCCTTTCCTATGTTAGGGAAGTTTTCGACTATAATGTCTTCAGATATTTTCTCTGGTCCTTTCTCTCTCTCTTCTCCTTCTGGGACCCCTATAATGTGAATGTTGTTATGTTTAATGTTGTCCCAGAGGTCTCTTAGGCTCTCTTCACTTCTTTTCATTCTTTTTATTCGGTTCCACGGCAGTGAATTCCACCATTCTGTCTTCCAGGTCACTTATCCATTCTTCTGCCTCAGTTATTCTGCTATTGATTCCTTCTAGTGTGTTTTTCATTTCAGTTACTGTATTGTTCATCTCTGTTTGTTTGCTCTTTAATTCTTCTGGGTCTTTGTTAAACATTTTTTCCATCTGCTTGATCTTTGCCTCCATTCTTTTTCCGAGGTCCTGTATCATCTCCACTGTCATTATTCTGAATTATTTTTCTGGAACGTTGCCTGTCTGCACTTCATTTAGTTGCTTTTCTGGGGTTTCATCTTGTTCCTTCATCTGGTACATAGTCCTCTGCCTTTTCATCTTGTCTATGTTTCTGTGAATGTGGTGTTTGTTCCACAGGCCGCAGGATTGTAGTTCTTCTTGCTTCTGCTGTCTGCCCTCTGGTGGATGAGGCTATCTGAGAGGCTTGTCCAAGTTTCCTGATGGGAGGGACTGGTGGTGGGTAGAGCTGGCTGTTGCTCTGGTGGGCAGAGCTCAGTAAAACTTAAACCACATGTGTGCTGTTGGGTGGGGCTGGGTTCCCTCCCTGTTGGTTGTTTGGCCTGAGGCGACCCAACACGGGAGCCTACCTGGGCTCTTTGTTGAGGCTAATGGCAGACTCTGCCAGGGCTCATGCCAAAGAGTACTTCCCCAAACTTCTGCTGCCAGTGTCGTTGTCCTCATGGTGAGCCACAGCCACCCCCCACCTCTGTAGGAGACCCTCCAACAGTAGCAGGTAGGTCTGCTTCTGTCTCCTATGGGGTCACGGCTCATTCCCCTGGATCCTGATGCGCACGCTGCTTTGTGTGTTCCCTCCAAGAGTGGAATCTCTGTTTCCCCGGGTCCTTTTGAAGTCCTGCAATCAAATCTTGCTAGCCTTCCAAGTCTGATTCTCTAGGAATTCCTCCTCCTATTGCCGGAACCCCAGGTTGGGAAGCCTGACGTGGGGCTCAGAACCTTCACTCCAGTGGGTGGACTTCTGTGGTATAAGGGTTCTCCCGTTTGTGAGACACCCACCCAGCCGTTATGGGATTTGATTTTATTGTGCTTGCGCCCCTCCTACTGTCTCATTGTGGTTCCTCTTTTGTCTTTGGATGAGGGGTATCTTTTTTGGTGGATTCCAGTGTCTTCTTGTCGATGATTGTTCAGCAGTTAGTTGTGAATCCGGTGTTCTCGCAAGAGGGCGTGAGAGCACGTCCTTCTACTCTGCCATCTTGAACCAATATGCTTCCCCTAAGGGATTTTAAAATGAAAAAGTTTGTAAATAGTTTATTTAAAATTTGTAGATAAGGTTTCCCACTAATCATTTGCTTTTGTTGTTGAGTGGAACAGTTTCTGTCTTTCATGCCTTTGCATATTCATGCCCTGCAGGATCCCAGGTTGGTATCTGCTTCTCAGTACTTGGAAGATGTGTGCAGGGAGCTTGGAGGAGACTTGTGCCTCTGAGGGTGATGGGAAGAGAAGAAAAGCAGCATCCCCTAAGCCACTGCTTAGTGACTAAGAACCATCACCACTTGTCACATTAGGCAAAATACTAGTTATTCTGTATCTGTCTCTTTTTCCTGACTCGCCAAGATCAGGACTTATCAAGTTGTTTCATTATTATACTCATCTCAGTAGAGTGCAGTGTCTCACACACAGTGAACCTCAGTGTCTTAGCAATTAGAATTTTTTTTTGAATTTTATTTTATTTATTTTTTTATACAGCAGGTTCTTATTAGTCATCCGTTGAATACATACTAGTGTATATATGTCAATCTCAATCTCCCAATTCATCACACCACCGCCCCCCCGCCACTTCCCCCCCTTGATGTCCATATGTTTGTTCTCTACATCTGTGTCTCTATTTCTGCCCTGCAAACTGGTTCATCTGCACCATTTTTCTAGCAATTAGAATTTATACAGCCTGTTTTCTGGAAGTTTGTCTCCTCCTTTGACAGAAGTGTTACCACCCTATTGCTTTACAGCCTGGTGTAAAATTAAAACAACTTATCACACATACACAGACACACACATAGACTTATATTTGTGCTTTCAGTCTTCCACATACATAGATGCTGTTATTTGATCCTCAAACCAATATTATAAAGCCATATTATTTTCATCTTGCAGATGATGGCACAGAAGCTTGGAGATATGAATTGACACATCCCAAGCTTCAGTAGTTGATGAGCAGCAGAATCAATTTGGAACTCGACCTCATTTTTAGAGATTTTTCTTCTCTGCCACACAGCCAGTTGCTGGACGGACCTCCCCAAATGTTGCTTCACTGTTATGGATCTCACTTTCTAAAATCAGATTGTATTTATTTTGAAAGAAAGCCAACAAGCACACAGATAGGCAGTGAAGACACATCCAGATCTATTTCCCTCCCACTGCTGACTCTGTATCTTTTAACTTAAAAATATAGGTTGAACACATTGAAAGAAAAGTTGAAGAAGTTGTTTGACTAGAGGCAGGAGGTTTTCACATGAGAATAAGGGGCCCAACAGGGCTAAGGAACTCGGACTTGCTTTTCCTTCTGAGATGGGAGACAAGCTGCCTACATCTTTTCCTACTTTGAACATTGGTTGTCAATGATTTTTATCATCTTGCCATAGTCAGAGTGGCTCATAGATTCAAATATTGTCCCAGTTCGAAAGGACTAGAGAAGAGTAAACTATTTGGGTTATTTACAGAAGACACTTCTCAAACTTTAATGGGTACCATATTGCGATTGAGCATGTTACTATCATGATTAAGCAGCTCTGCTCTATTTGGACTTCTCTGTGGATCTGTTGGGGGTGGGGTGACTAGAAATATACTTAGTCTGCTTGTGCTGCCATACGGTCATGGTGCTTTTTCACCATATCTTTGGAAAGTGACTTAGAGATGCATGGCTGGGGAATGTGTTGGGGACTGCTCTCCTGGGACAGATAATGTCAGACACAAATCTGTGTATCAACTTTAAAGCTGCCAACGTGGTGCTATGTGTCAACCATTCAGCTCCTGAATTCTTGGCAAAAGAACCAATAAGTCAAAATCAAATCTGCTTCATGAGGCATGCAGATTGCCTGCCTGTTAGAGCACACATGCTCATTCAGTTATGTGTGAATAAGGAGGCTCTTTGTCTGTTAGTTATGCTTCAGAATCAACCTGAAGCTCTAGGCAAGTGGCTGGTAGAAGGTGGATAGATGACTAATGGAAAGAAGAAGAGTCATTGTCTTGGGGTTCTTGATACGTGATTTAATAATCTGAAATACAGTATTATTCAGCCTAGTAACAGAAACTACTACATCTGTGCTGTAAGGGTGACAGTTACATGAGTCACTATCATATTTTTTTTAAAAAAGTAACTCAACCTATTAGGAAGCTTGGATGCCACATCTCCACATGATGATGCTGTAAACAGGATGGCTGCGCATGAATTCTGATGGAAGCATTACAGTCAAGTCTAACGACTTATAGTCACAGATAGTGACTATAAGTAGTATATGAGTAGTGTATGTGTAAGCCCAGTGCATATTCACTGTACACACAATGCAAATTGATGGAAGAAGAAGAAGAAAAGCTTAGTTCTAATAGACAATGTATTCTCTGTAATATGCCATCATTCCTCAATAGCATGAGGGGTTTGAGAATTTTATTGTGTGTGGGGCAGCTTCTTACAACAGACCTGTTGAGACCTCTGTCTGTGATACCGTGCAACACTTCTTGGGGGTACATTATTTAATTTGGTATGTTCCATTTATTCAAATAGGATAATGATGTTTTGTTTTTGTTTATAGAGATAGAGAAAGACAAAAAAAATTACAAGATAGAACGACCCTAAAGTTGACTTTCATCTTCCAGTCTTCTGCAGGGCTGGAATCAGACTTCGCAATATCAGTAGCATCTGCTTCAGGCGTGAATATCTAGGGGGAGGAAAATCACACCATCTTCCTTCTAGGCTTTTCTTGCAGTCTTCTACAGTGGTTATAATTTTATTTGTGATGGCAGCCATTTGCCTCTCATTCATTTCTCCATGGTGAAGTCAGGGCTGGTCCTAAGGCAGAACTGAGAAGTAATGACATTAGTGTTCCACACAATGTCTTCTCTCACTTTTTGTCCTCAGAACTCTTGTCAGGGCTCCTGCTTTGAGGTGGGACGTGTGGCAGGTGCCGACCATAGATCTCCTCTCAACATCTGTGTGGTCACAGTCGAGGTTCTACTCTGAACCTCAATATTCTTATCTATAAAATGGGAAAGATAACAGGCTCATTTGTAACATTTTTTTAAACATCTTTATTGGAGTATAACTGCTTTACAATGTTGTGTTAGTTTCTGCTGTATAACAAAGTGAATCAGCTATATGTATACATATATCCCCATATCCCCTCCCTCTTGCATCTCCCTCCCACCATCCTTATCCAGCCCCTCTAGGCGGACACGAAGCACTGTGTAACAGAGATTTACTCTATCAGTGGTTCTTAACCTGGACCACATGGAGTCTCCCAGAAAGTTGAATGCAGGTGTAGTTTGAAAAAACACTTCAGATGGTTCTAAAATGTACCTCTCCATCCTTGCGTGATACAAATCAGTGGTGCTTAGACAGTGGGCCCACCTGGGAATTTGTTAGAATGCACTTTCTTGAAACAGAAACTTGCGGAGGTATGGCCCAGGAATCCATTTGTTAACCAATGCATTACTTTCGTTTCCACGCACAAGGAAGTTTGAGGATCACTGCACAGATGTGGACCAAGAGTGTGGTCTCCTGACCACCTGTGTCAACATCACCAGGGAGCATCTTACAAATGCAAATTCATGGACCCTACGTAAAATCTACTGAATCAGAATCTTTGGGGCTGAGGCACAGAAATCTATGTTTTTATAGGTTCCCAAGGAAATTCTAAAGCATGTTAAAGTTGGAGGAAACCATTATTCCGTATGCCTGGACCCTAACCTGAGACCACTCAATCACTTAGGGTCTGATGTGTAGCCAGGATTGAGAGTTACTGGACTAGATTATCTTTAAGGTCCTTCTAGATTCAGGTTCCATGATTTTCACATACTTGTGCTGTTTCCCTAAACCTGCATTTTAGCTTTAGATCCATAGCATATTTCTCAATCCACACGAAGCTTATTTTGTGCCACACAGCCCTTGGCCTGCTGTTCATTCATGGTAGGCATCTAAGATATTGTCATTGGCTAAATCTAGCACCCTTTACAAGACTAGGAGTTAAAAACAACAGATGCAGCCTGAAAAGCCCATTTCTAAACCCAACAATCAGAAAGACTTGGTCCTGATACATGTCCACTCCTATATCCAGGCATCTGGACTTCATCTTTCTGTTGCTGTGTTGAATAACACTAACCTTCAGGTTTCACTTACTCAGACATTGTTTGCAACAGATTTGGAATCATTCTCCTTACGACTTCCAATTTTTAAAAAAGCCAGAGTCAATGGGCAACTGGCTTCAGAGGCCAGGCCAGTAGGAATTGTTTCCTGCAGCTTCCCGGACCTTCATCCTAATGATGAACACCTGTGCTAGCTAGGTCACATTGACACTGTTTCCTGGCAAACACTGGTTTTCAGGTAAACTCAACGGACCCTAATAGCACAGGTTTTTAACCTAAGGTTTAGGTTGGACCAAGTGACATCAAACAGAGAGCAGCCAAGAATGAACTGTTGTAAGTGACAACTTGTCTGAAAAACAGTTAACGAAAAACTTCAAGAGCTGCATGGGTTTCTGACAGATTGGCAACTCTCTTTGAGAAAGAAACTCTCTTCCACTTCCCAGATGCATAGCTTGCGGCTAAGTCATCAGGAATAAAATAAACAAGGAAACATGAGAGGGAAAAACAGCACCCTGTAGCATCCTTCAACAGTGTGAGCCAAAGCTACTGATGCAGTTAAATAGACAACAATCCTTTGTGTTTGTTTTCTATTCACTGAGGTTGCCAATCCAAGCTTTCAGAGGACTCACACAATTAAAGGCAGGCGGGTTCTGGGGGAACACAGGAAAATCCAGACCAAAACAGAGTATTTTGATGTTTAGATTGAAATCTACTGTTGGCTAGGAAAGGGGTATTTATTGTGTCTGAAGACAATGATAGTATTATCCACCCAGCAATTATGGTCACAAAGCTGCTCAGATAGCCGCAGGGTGTTAGAGAGAAAGGACCGACCAAGCCTTCGTCTGCAACATTGCTGGACTTTTTGGTTTCGCCTGGTTCAATGGGCTGTGAGCTTTCGCTGGTGTCATGAAAGGGGTGAAGAGACTTGTATGCTGCTTCAGGCTGGAGGACATGTGTCCCATGGTCCTTTCTGGAAAGCCACAGATACTCAGGCCCAGAAGTGCGGTCATGAGAGGATTTGCCAAATGGGGTGGCCCAGTTACAAAGGCACAAAATGTCTGGGTGATTCTAGGTACATAGAGCAGATACAAAGTCCAGTGGAGAAGCCGGGCCAACTGAGACTTCCCGGGGCTCTCTGCTGATCTGTCTAAGCCTGTCTAAGCCCATTCCGTTCTGGACTTAGGATCGCCTTCCTGTTATTCTGGCAAACCAGAACCAAAGTCATTCTCCTAGATTTTGGGCATCCCATCTTTTATGGGTCACAGCTCTTCCTGGCCTTTAATTTCCACTGATTCTACCCGGGTATCTGCTTTTCTCTTTAATGCTAACTATTCTACAGTCCAGAGCTCTTTGGTCTCTCACATAGAGTAGGTAATGCTTCTAAACATCTCCACCAGTTCCTAGAAGTCAGGATGTATCTCTAGGTGGACCACAGTAGATGTATGTTGTAGTAGATTGTACATCCTAGTGGTTGTATGTATTAGTAGATGATATCTAATCATATACGGAGCATGAGGCCAGCTTTCCATGTGTTCTGAGGAAAGGGCAGGGTCTCCTCAATGGGCCCAGGAATGATACCACCTCATATGCAAGCACCAGCACTGAAATTGGTGGATTATACGATTCCAGGCAAACTGTGAACCTTTTCTGGGGTTTCCTGTTTAATGACCTTTAAAGCAGGAAAGAAAATAAATGCTGCCGTAGTCTGCATATTGTTTGATTTAGCCATGTTCTTTTATTTGGAGCAATAAAATGCTACTGATGTGTGAACTTCAATGCTAATGCGATAACGAGCCTTGGATAAACCCGCCACCATCCCCTAAAAGACATGGAAGGGTGTGTTCACATATCAAGGATATATGTTCCAAGCTTTTGAAGGAGCTAGGACTTCTGGAAAATCAGAAAAAAATTCAACCATTGGAGCTCCCCCTAATTTTCCTGACAGCCAGGTTTATCATGGAATGCTGATTCTCAGCATTCGGGTCTTCCAACTAGTTCCTCTGAGCCTCTTTGGTGACCACTTTGCAGGGGAAACCTAGAGGTTAACTAGTAAAGTTTCCTGAAAGGTGACCTGAGCCAACTGAAAAACAGGTTCCGTTCAGGTTCCTGAAAGTTGACCTGAGCCAACTGAAAAAAAGTCCTGAGATGGTCTGAGCATCTTTATCCCTTGTTCGGAAAAAAGCTCTGTGGTTCACTATTAATTCCTGTAGCTCTTACAACTCCCATTGGGATTAATATTTAATAAATAGAGCAGTTGCCTTTTAATTTCATTATAGAAAGCTTCAATAAAGTAGAATACTGTGTTATATTGTAATGAATGACAAACACTGGTGAATTTTCATTTAAAGTCAGCAAGTTGAACCAAGCAGTTGTTTTGTAATTGGTGGGTCATCTCAATTTAATGAACAGTAACTATAAACATATTATATAAATGCCAGGCATGCAGAAGGGAAGCAGAGCAAAAGGCTAATTACCGCCCCACTAGGCTTTACTATCGTCAAAGAGGGAACTGTGTTTTGTTAATTTTTCCTTAGGCAACGCCCAGAATAATCCATGCAGGTAGTGAGTATTCAGTGAATGCTTGCCAGACTGAATGAATTAATAAATCAATGTTTAGAAGAGTGTTTTCCTTTAGAGAAAAGGATGCAGCACTTTCCTAATCGTGGCCACCTCTCAGTGGATCATGGACATAGTCTTTTCCTTTCCTAAATGCTTATAATAGTGATCCTTAAATTTGAGCTTGCAGCAGAATCACCTGGGGAGTTTACAAAACATAGATTCCCCAGCCGCACTTGCAGTGTTTCTGATTCACTTGGTCTGAGGCCCCGAGAATCTGCATTTCTAAGTTCCCAGGGGGTCTGATGCTGCTACTCTGGATACTACACTTGGAGCATCATTGGCTTCTAACGTCTACCTGCACTGCCCCTGTGGCAGTTTCCATCTGCTCATCTGCAGGTGAATTCTTCCCTAGAGCACAGATTCTCACACATAGAAAGCACCTGATTTCATAAATGATCACAGCTGGGGTGAGGGAGTGTCCGTCCATCGTTACTGTGTGCCTTCGTGGCTTTGGTTCTCAGGGACCCGTCACCTATGAAGGGCAGCAGACCCAGTTTTCTGTTAGCCTTTTATTTTTTCTTCTTACTTCACGTGATGAAGAATTGCCATTCGAGGCCTACCGAGACATATATTCATTTCTATGGGAATCTGACTTTGGTTGTTGCCAGCGCTGCCCACATAGCTGTAGCTGTGTGTCTGATTCATCGCCCTTTCTCACAGGGTGGCTGTCAGGATAATAGGAGCACCTGTTGCCATGAGAGCCTGCCAGTGGTGTTGACTCTCCACTTTCGCATGTAATATTTTTGTTCCAATTAAGTCTCCCCGTCTGTATTTGCTTTAAGTTACAAACTGTCTGTTGATTCTGGGTGACTCTGGATACAAATGATTATGCTGGACATGGACCTTCTATTCCTCTTGTAAAAATATGAAGAAAACATCCTTCTTTATGTAAACAGTGGATAAAGCAGCCGTGTATTTTGATTGGGTGATTTGTTTGCTTTTCAGTAATGGGCCTGGGCTGTAAGCCCTCATCAACTGCGTCTCATCTGGCTTCTTTTCTCAGCAACAGCACTGATTGTAGACTAGTATTTTTATTTTAAGTTTTCATTGACATATAGTTGGTTTACAACATTGTGTTAATTCTTTCTGTACAGCAGTGTGATTCAGTTATATATATATGTATACACACACACACACACACATACACACACACACATTCTTTTTTATATTCTTTTCCATTATGGTTTATCACAGGATATTGAATATAGTTCCCTGTGCTGTACGGTAGGACCCGCTGTTTATCCATTCCCTATATACTAGTGTGCATCTGCTAATCCCAAACTCCCACTCCATCCCTCCCCCACCCCCCCCTTCCTCCTGACAATCACAAGTCTGTTCTCTACGTCTGTGTGTCTGTTTCTCTTTTGTAGACAAATTCATTTGTGACATATTAGTTTTTTAACTTCGGGGGTGCATACATGGGCAAGAGAAGAGGACAGAGCTAACTGACTGATCTAGTTTCATAGCTGGGGGAGATTACCCATTACCCATTACCATTACCCACATTCACTTAGCAAAGTTTTAAAATTATATTAAATGAGCCCAGTCTGTGGAAGTTTTCATCCAGACACCCTAGAGCTACTTACACCTGCTGGTCTTTTCTCCTTTCCAAATCTGATTTATTCTTCAAAGAAAAGTTTATTTCTCTCTTCAGTGTCTATTATGAACTCTTGGGTATTACTGACTCAAGACATTCATTTGGCACTCCCATTACATACTGCTGTGTGATGTCCTGTGTGTTGTTATTTAACTTCTTATTTATATAAATAATGCCTCCTCAATTAGATAGCAAACTTATTCACTTGTCTTTTCTTTCAGAACATAATTATTTAGCATCTACTGTGTATTATAAGGCACCACAATTGATGCTGAAAGAATACAGAGAAGCAGAATATATGGTCTTATATTCAGACTCTTCAGGAATTTATGATCTAGTGATAGAGCCAAGCTGTACACACACTTACCCCCACTCACAAATACCATAAAATAACTTTCATTCACAACAGGATATCAATTAGGAATGATGTAGATATGGCCTGTGTAAGTCTTTGTTTTTCCCCTGGGCTTACACAGTTTTTATAAACAATAGGCACTAAATACACATTTATTATCTTCATGTCTACGTAAAGTATGCCTTTTCTTATTAAACATGTTTATATAATTTTCTTTTGGGGGAGTGGGGCGGTGGGCAGACCTATCATCGTGAAGCCCAGCATAATTTTCTATCTCCTTTGCCTGTTTCTTCATCATATCACATCCCACATGATCCACTCCTAATTCCTAAAAAAACATTATGTTGTTTTGAGAGTCACTGGGCTCTTCCTGCCTATTGAATCTCTGCTTCATCTTCAAGGCCCACCTCAACTGTCGAACCCTCTGAGCAGCCTTCCTAAACATCTAGAAACAGAGATATCTGTTCTCACTTTCCTGTATTCTCGTAATCACTTTATATGATTACACTAATTATATATTTTTTTCACTAGAAGGCAATTATGTACTTATGCTTATTGGACTCTGAGTTCCTCAGTGTTGAGGGACTTGTCTTATTCATATGAGTATCTCTAGCATTTTCTAAGACAGTGTATCTAGTCCATAACTTACTATATCTTTGTGGAATGAATATGTGAATTCATTTATTAAATAAGTGTGTGAATAGACACCTAGGCTGAAAGCAATAAATCAGTAAATATTTGTTGGACAAATGAATGGTTGATAAATAAGTACAACCGTGCCACATACCTTGCTGCAGACTTTCTTCTGATCGTATTTTCATGTTGTGATGGAGATATATTTGAAAGTATCCCATCAATAGCAGTTCAGAGCTCAGCCCAAATGTGTGAAATTCATCTCAAACCCAAATATGCCTGCTTTTGTTTTGATGCTTTTCAACCTGAATATAGAGCAAGTAACATCAATCCTGGTTCCAATTCATAAGGGTAGCAAAGAATATAAAATATAGAACTGTGTTGTGCTAAAAATGGTGATTTTGAAATCAATTAGTGTCGGCAGACTAAGAAATGCACCTAACTTCTCTAGAACATTAAAATTTCCTAAACAAAACTCCTTATGAACAAAGTTATGTTTTAGGGGAAAAATAGAATCTGGTCAGTCAAAAAATAATAATGTCTCATAAACTTGTCGGTCAGACTAAATAAAATGCATATATATCAAAAGTGGATAAATTCTGGTGGCTCTTGGAACTCATAAGAAAGGGATATTATTTAGGAAAGTTTACATTATTGGGAAAGTTAAGTAGAATGTCATCAGTATACCTTCCCAAAGGGTGTACTGTAAGTCTGACCACATTCATGAATTTACAAGGCATGGGACATGGTGGAATCAAACTTCCCCATTTCCCCACCTCTATGAAGCATTTTCATCACCCAACTAGTTACATTTCAGCTTGGAACCCCTTGCTTTTGCGACCCCCAATATAAAGATGGGGTAAAATTCACGTTATGACCACTTAATGCCTCCGAACAAAGGTGACCTTCATCAAGTCAACTGGCAATGTAGAAAGCCATTCCAGTACCCTAAGGAAGTCCCCGCCAAGCTGTGACTTAAACATTTCTGGGAATTACTGACTTAGCTGACTCCGTCTACAGCTGCCTTTACAGCAAAGAATTGCTGAAAATGGTCCCTTCCTCTGCATTTGTCTTTTAAAGATTTTTCTCAGGTCCATTAATCCATATGGACTCGGCAATGATAATTTGAGGCTTTAATTGTGAATGCTGCTCTAAGTCCTAGAGCACTGAATTATGCCTATTTACCAGGAAAAGAGCAAGATTTCTGCAATTAAAACTTCACTACACTCAGCTTTAAGAAGGCTTAACAAAACTGGCCTGGTCTGAAGAGCTTCCAAAAGGGGATATAGCTTTGCTATCATAAATTAGTTTGCCCATTCTGTAAAAGCATAAAATTGTTTCCTCTTCAATTATTTTTCTGATCAATTCTGCTTCATTTATACGGTGAAATCTCTTTTCAGGAAGGAAATTCTAATTTATTTATTAATTATAGGACATAAACTTTGACTTAAAATGGTTGACTTGCAATCATCTTTTGGAAAACAAGTGTATTCCTTGTCAAGGATTGCTTGTCCAGTTCAGGGCATGTGGACATATCTGACTGGGTACCACTTAAGAAATCCTTTTAGCTTTGGGGTTTTGTTCGTCCATATTAACTGAAATAACTACTTGACATTAATGGTGTATATGGCAGAGTTTACCTTGGAGGAAGGAATGGGTGATAACTTACCCTCTGGACATTTTAAGCAGATTTGGAACTGTGCATCTAGTCTTGTTTGTTTTCAGTGATCAGCATATTCCATTTTATAGGCAAGAATGCATTTGAGTAGGTGATGTGTAGACAAGGGCCCCTGAGGCCCATTTTCCACTTCCTGAAGTTTGTTCTACCAATTGATTTTACCCATTGTATCTGTTGTCTTTGTCGTACTTTCTATTCTCTCTTTAAGAACCCCAGAGAAGTCACATCAATCTGTGACTTGAAAATGTCAAGGAATTATTATTCCACCTCCTCTTTTAAGAGCTGGCTCCAGTCCCGAATCTTCCTACAGAAAGGTTTTGTCTTTTTACTTCTGTCTTTCTTTTATAAAATAAGCTGATTTTTTTTCCCGTTGCCTTTTACATTTTGAAATGTGTAACTAACGAGACTAATTTCCCCATCTCCTTTTTTTCGCACTTCTTTATATACCATACTTAAGGACTAGAATCATTATTAATTAGTTAATGTTTGTAAAGACTTTGCAGGAAAGAATTTAGTGATAATAGGGAGAGCACAGAAAACTTGGGCTGCTGGTAGGAGGAATACTAATGAGTGTTAATCCTGAATGCTCACATAGTGCCTTTTGTCTTCAAAGTGGTTGAAAGAAGTACTAATTAATTATCATTCTATAGGATTATGATAAAAACGGTATAGTCAGTATCCAAGTGTGCCTGGAGCAAACACAGAAGCTCGGTTACTGGCTACAGGCTACACTGATGATATATGTGCTTCGTGTGCAGAGAAAGTGACGTCAGACGGTATCATCAAATGGAAGGATTTGGTTAAGGAAACGGACACGTTTGATCATATGTGGCCGTTACTTTGGATACTGCTCAAAATTTGGGGTGTGATGTAAGTACAAAGAAAAGCTGGCTCATAGCCTAGGAATCAGAAATTAGATTCTGAAGAAAGAGACATTGAGAAAAGTTTTGAGGATGGAGAGGAAGCATTTGGCTATTTTATTTTTTGAGAGTTTCAGGAAAATATATTTCCTAATACTTTTAAAGCAAACACATTAAAAAAAACTTTCAGCAAATTATAGGAAAGGCTACAGGTAATGTTTTCGCTGGGAAATATGTTGTAAATAAAAAAGTAGAGAGAAGAGGCATGGCAAGGTACAGATACAAAAAGACTTGAGAGACATATCGGTTGCAACGTGTGGACCTTGTTTCCATCATGATTCAAACGAACTATAATAAATATTGAGAAAATATATCAATACAAGTAAGCCTGCAAAAGAATGCTATTATGGCAGTGTATGCAGGTGGGCCAAATCTGGGGGGCATATCCTGGGTTTGTCTTAGTGTGTCCTTGCCTCCTGGGGAACCGTCCCCCTATGAAGGAGACAGAGCCAAGGGAAAGCTGACCAGCCCTGATTCTTTTTACTTCATTCCAGTGGTTTCAAGTTTTCCGCCATTGCTGTCATTCAGAGGGCAGCCCACCCTAGGGCTTCTTGAGGGTCTAGGATCATATCCAAGAAACTGGTTATCGTCCCAATTATGCTCTAATTCACCCTTAGGGTGTATTTTAACCTCTCTCTTACATTGATCAAAACACATGGGACACTTTTTTGAGAGGAGACAGTATAATAGAAAAGTCCTATTTATTCTTCCTGACTCCCCTCATTTCCCCCACATTCTTCCTGATTGTTCACTAGACTCTGTAGAAGACTGATGAGAAGCAAATGAAACAGAAAATTCTTCAGGAAAGATCAACCGTGGGGGCAGGGAGGAAGCAATGCCTTTGTATTTTTCCCAATGTTCAAAGCATACCCCTTCCCTAAATAATGCATTTGCTGTTAATTCAGTAACATAGCTCACGCTTGAGAAGAGCCTTCTTGCCAACACTTGATGTCCGCCTTTGTGCTCTTAAAAATGGGCCCCCTTTAATGTATATTTGATGACTGTGCTGGGCACTGAGAGATGAGGCATTATTTGGCATTCTCTGTGTCACTAGACATTATGTGGAGCTTTAGTCATTGACAATTAGTAAGCATTGACCCTCACTGTGATTTACACTGTATTTCACGGGCTCCAGATAGCTGTTTTCTGGAAGAACAAAAGTATTTTCCAACAGGCCGGTTCCTCTGAGTAGAGAGAAGATTCTCCCTGACTTTGAGGGGTAGGAAGAGAGATCCTTGAAGACAGAGGTACAGTGATGCATGAACTTATCAGGCAAAAATATGGTGCCAGTTCATTATTTCCCTGCTATCTGAAGACATCATTTATCATGTATTAAGGAGGGCGATGATTATGTTCATCATGTAGAGTTTTAATACATTGGAAACACACAGACATCACTAGGCAACTCATCCTTCCATGGGTCAGGCTGACTGTGTTTTGTTGAAGAGGATGGGTTAGTACTATGAAGAACAGTCATCCTCAGGGGATGATGGCAAGCCTTAGACACTTAACCCAAAAGATGAGTATAAGTGATGTATTTTGACCATATCCCTCTTTCTGCCTAGACTGAACACTTCTGTAATGCTAAAAATGTTGAGATCATATTCGCATAACTGTGAAATTGGTAAAGGAAAGAGTCTTTCCTAGAGCCTACACAGAAAACCTGTGTTGTTCTGTTACTCTCGCCATAATGCAAAAATAAAAAGAAGAATGATTGTCCCTGATCATTAGATGGGTAAAAAATAATGGATAGACTTCTACTTTACAGCCTGTGGTCAAGATTGCAGTTGTCAGTTTCCCTCTAAGCTGGTGACAGCAATACTGCTGACTCTGGACTCTGGTTGATGGTCCGCAGATTCTTACACAGCTCGTATTGATCCTCTACATTTTCTGTGTCCTTCTGATGGAAATAAATATTTAAACATGATAAAGGTGGTAGATAGCCCTGTCACTTTTTATTCTGTCTCTCCTTTGTAACTTGTATGTTTGTAAACGTCATATAGTATCTTGTAAAATTAAATCAAAACCAAAAAAATGCTTTACAGTTTGAATCACCCTAGAAGTTTATTCCCCAAAGCCCTTGAGAACCAGCTAGGTAGAGTCATTGCAATTTAGAATAGTCTAAACTAACCATTATTTATTTTTTTTGTATTTAATGAACCCCTTGTGTGAGTCTGTGTATGTCTGTGTGGGGTTGTACTTTCTGCCAGGTTTTCTTCTTACTTTTAGATGGATACCTTCATTGGGAATCACCTCAGTCCTTGAAAAACCACCATGTTGTATTTTTTCTTCATTTTTCCTACTAGATTGCGAACCTTGATTACCGTGATCCTTTCCAACTATCACTCTCCATAGTTTTTTCCTTTAGGAACTTTTGGTGACACAGTTGCTACTCCTGAAGCTGGTGCTTGATAAGTAGCAACCAGTTCTTTTTGCTGTGTTATTGCCGTCATTTACATTCCCAGAGGTTGGGACTGACCTGTCCTGGTCCTTTCCTGCAGTCAGTGTTGTTTATGGTCAAGAGTCGAGAGAAGCTTTATATCTTGACTTGGAAAATAAAGAGCTTTCCTGGTATAAATATGGGATAGTTTTACTGGAAACTTAGCAAAATAAAGAATGAGAGTGAGGTGGAATAATTTGATTCTGAGGAGAGATAAATGTACATCAGATATATTATTAGGTGTCCGGGTCAAAAAGAGATCTTTTTCTTTAAGACCCAAGTCAAAATATACCAAGAAGCTGGCCATACTCCAGTTACTTCCTTGATGTTGATTTTCTGAATGTCTCTAAACATTCATGCCCTCATTCATAAGACCTTATTAAAACAGAACTGTTCTTTAATGGTTTCAACTTTGTATGCTCTCTTTCAATTAGATTGAAAAAAATAACTCTTCAGGATAGAAACTCTTTTTCCTTTTCTGTTAGCTCATCTTCTGCCATTTATTTATACATGAACAGTATACAACTTGCTGAAGGAATGGATGAATAAGTGATAAATGAATAAATGGTTCGGTGTGAAGGCAAACATTTCAAAAGTTTCCCCAAAGTCAAAAAATAATACATTTCTAGAAAAGAAATTTCTTTATTTCTAATCTAGTCGTGTATTCTCTTTACAGCTTCCTCTTTAGATCTTTTATACCAAGTTTACTCAGGGCCTACATTTCTGTGGAGGCCATATTTGGAAAGCAATAAGACAAATTAAAAGAACATCATTTTAGTTTATTTTGTCTTTTGCCTTATTCTGTTCAAAGCTACCTTCTTGATTTGCATACTCTCAATTTAATGTGGTTAAGATTTAAATCCAACAGACTCATTTAGGCAAATTTTATATCTCCTTGTAAATCTTTGCTGTTTTTTTGGGAAATAAATGTTAATAATGTCTTACAAAAATATATTTTTCATTTAGTAGGCTTGTAAAAAGTACACAAACCACTTAGGATTTATTATAAACTAGATAGTCACAAAACTTTTATGACATTATAAATAATATACAAATATATTATGCATATAGTTTAGAAGGTCTATGTGGCAACAATTTAGAGATTTTTTAAAAACATCTGAAATGAGATTAGATTCAAAGCTAATTGTTTATATTGAAAAGTAGTTAGAAGATACTTTAATTCTTTTTTTAAAAAATTTTTCCTACTTAGGGAGCTTCTACAACAACAAATGCAGAAATCAAAATGCATGAAGAATTATGCACTGAAATTATAAATTTTGAATTTTATTCTAGAACATAAGATGTCTTTTTATTAGCTCCTCTCAGCAATGAGAACTCCTAGTGTGGACTCGAAAACAGCTGGAGCCTGCAAATTAATTTATATATAATTACACCCCAGGTTCTCAGACACTCAGTTCAGATGAAGAAGTTGACTGCACATTGATACTGTTTGGATGTGTAGTTTGTTATTTAATATTTCCTCTGAAGCATCAGACATCTACAGCTTCCAGAGAACTCTGGATTTACTGTCATGTGATTCTAGTAAAAATATAGTTTCATACCCTAATCATTCCTCAGCCTAACTGATCACTGTATCAAGTATTGGATTTCCTTTTATTTCCCAAACAATTGGGCACTTTGTACTAAGTTTGTAAAAGTGTCTATAAGGAGCCCTTTTCGTTTGAAACTTCCAAGTTCTCCGTAAAAAGCAGACACAATTATTTTCGGGAGTTTGGGGACTGTTATTTGTTTTCAGTAGGTTGAATTCTAATGCTCATGTCATCCTTATGAGATAGATCTAAAAGCAACTCATCTTTGTTCATTAAGGTCAAATGAATGTCTTGGGATCTAGCCCCAATGACAATTCTGAGTTGTTATTGGCACAAAGCACTTCTTGTTACAGAGAGAAATGTTTTGGTTCATTCTTTCAGGAAAGGGTTCCAGAAAGCAGCAGTCAACTTAAAACAGCAGTTGACACACTCCCTGGGCTGTAAGAATGTGTTATATATTTCATTTGCCTTGCACTGCCTCACCTAAAGAAGATTCGGGTGCAAGGCAAATGAAATACATAACACATTCCTACATTAGAGGAAACATACACGTTAGCAAGTAATACTATGGTACCTGCAGTTTTAAGTGGCCAGACTATTCTAGGTAATTGATTCCATTGTGTATGAGAGTGGTCTGTAGACAGTGCTAATCAGCCAGTTTATCACAATAACTTCTGTATGTATAAACCTTTACACATTCGTAAAATATCGAATTGAACCGTATGAAGTTGCTGATATTCAACTGTTTTTTCTTAACTTACAAAACTGGAATTTCATGTAGTTCAATCTCATACTTCCACATTTATTACTCCTCTTTGAAAGGCCACCTGCCACGGTCAGAAGCACATTGGATTTAGAGTCAGTGGCCTGGGTCTGTGTCCCAGCAGTGCCACTCGTGTGCTGGGTGACCTTTACAGATCCTTCAGAGATTGAGCAGTGACATGTGTGAACAAAGAGAAATCTAATTCATGAGATATTTAGCAGTGTTTCGACTAACAGTTACTAGATAGAGAGGCTTCTTCACAGTGGTCATGTGAGGGCAGGGAGTGTTATAATGTATACAAAAAACAATTCAAATATGAGTAATTATGAATACTATTCCTGATCATCAATAGGACATTGTCAGGTTGGAAGGGCAGGCACCATTTATCCTCATTTTTTAGTTGGAGAAAATGAAAGAGAAATTCAATAAAGGCTTTGATTCAGTGGCTCAAAAGTAGAGTCTAAGCCTCTAGATGCTGTTGCTTTTTTAAGGGTACCGTCTGATGACTTAGTGTTAAATAGCTAGAGATACTACTCCAACGGATTACAGTAGAGTTACCAAGACATCCCAGTTAGTCAAAAGGCCCAGCTCAGTAATGCTACATCTTTGCCTTATAAAGACATGAAGATGTGGGCTACCTGAAAACTATTCCTTTCAAAATCTTTGTTTTTCCTCAAAACATGTATTAGTTATCAAACACTGGAAGAAACAAAGATGGCTTTCAGCAGGATAGATAAGTAAGCTGGTTCACCCAGACAACAGAGGGTTATTCAGCACTAAAAAGAAATGAGCTCTTCAGCCATGAAGACATGGGGGAACCTTAGATGCATGTGACTAAGTGAAAGAAGCCAATCTAAAAATGCTGCATACTCTACGATTCCAACTATATGACATTCCGAAAAGAGAAAACTGTGGAGATAGGAAAACGATCAATGATTGCCAAGGGCTGGGGGTGGGGGCGAGTAGGCAGAGCACAGAGGATTTTTAGGGCAATCAAACTACTCAGTATGATACTATAATGTTAGGTACCTGTCATTATAAATTTTTTCAAACCCATAGAATGTACAGCACTAAGAGTGATCCCTAAGGTAAACGATGGACTTCGGGTGACAATGATGTGTCAGTGTAGGTTCATCAGTTATAACAAATGTACCACTCTGGTGGAGGATGTTGATAATGGGGGAGCCTGTGTATGAGTGGGGAGAGGAGGTATATGGGAAACATCTATGCCCTTAACTCAATTTTGCTGTGAACCTAAAACTTCTCTTAAAAAATAAAGTGTAGGGCTTCCCTGGTGGCGCAGTGGTTGAGAGTCCGCCTGCCGATGCAGGGGACACGGGTTCGTGCCCCGGTCTGAGAAGATCCCACATGCCGCGGAACAGCTGGGCCCGTGCACCATGGCCGCTGAGCCTGCGCATCCGGAGCCTGTGCTCCGCAACGGGAGAGGCCCTAACAGTGAGAGGCCCGCGTACCGCAAAAAAAAAAAAAAAAAAGTGTATTAAAAATAAAAACTATTGAGAGCTTGAGGCTTTTTCCATATAAGGAAAGCCTTCACATTGCAGTCACGAGAGCCACCTGGAAGGGTAGTTGTTATCATTCCTATTCTATGGCTGTTGTAACAGCCTCAGTGAGGTTTGAAGTACCTTCCCTGAGGTCCCACAGATGGGAGTGGGACAGCTTAGAGACAAGCCGACTCCATCCAGGTCAAAAGTCTGTGCTTCTGCTGTTAAGACATTATGTTTATTCATCTTGGACTTCGAGAAGCTCACAACGCTAGATGGTTGATTTGGGCAATCAAAATATTTATACACAAAACAGAATCTTATTCTGCAGTAACAGATAAAGCAAATGAGAAAGATCAAAGCTGAATATGGTGAAATTCAATGTATAATATTGGATGATAGAGCAACTGCTGAGTTAGATAGAGAATACAATTTTCTTATAGACAGCTTTCAGAAAAAGCCTCAGCTTTAATCTTACTATGCTTCAAGCCCCCTGCACCTATTTAAATTGTATTTTGACTGGTCCTAGGCTATATTCTAGAAGGGTAAAGTAAGTTCTAAAGAAAGCCAGTTTACTTTGGAATTTCTATGTGACATTCCCCATACTTACCTACTTATTATAATTTCCCGTTATACTCTGAGCATTAAATTGCCTTTATAAATTTTTGAAGCTATTATGACTTGCATGCAGTGCTCAAGGATTTCATCAAAGATTGCTTTAAGAGAATTCCTATGGATCTCTCTAGGGTGAATTCCCACTTTCATTCAGTTTTACTGTCTCTCTGCGCCAAGATTGTGAAGGAACACGGTACCTCTCAGGAGGTGTCCGTAATGCTACCGCTAGGTTGAAGACGGCTTGGTCCAGCTGTGGCATGGATAGAGGATGTTGGACCCTGCCTGAAGTAAAAGCAGGTTACTCTGAAACTCTCAGTACCTGGGGCAACCAGTGCTCTGTGGACTCAAGAGTAGAGCCTTGACTAGTTTCCCATTCTTGTTAATGGGAAGATGTTCCCAGGTCTTTGGACACTTACCCTTACAAAAGTGTTAATTCAAGGTGGGGTCTGCCTGCTGACCTGAGGTTGCCTCTGGCTATGTTCAGCAGCTATGGGAACTTTCCTTCTTTCTTTTATTCATGATGAATACAAAAGTACCCAATACTGTGGATCCAGCATCAGACTGCCTAATGTTGAATCCAGATTCCTCCACATGTTAGTTAAATGACCATGGGCAACTTTCTGGGCGCCTGTGTCTCCATCTGTCAAGTGGAGATAATAGCCTACCTACTTGATAGGAATTTCAGGAAACTGAATAGATTAATAGATGAAAAATGCTTAGAACATTGGGCTTACTTGTCCAACCTTGTTGACTAACCTTTCACAACTGAACACTTATTCTGTAGCTATATCAGACCCTAAATAGTCATGCATTCAGCCTCTGCTCAAAGTGTCCTATTAGCTTGGAATTCCCTACTCCACCTCCACCTGTTAAAGTCTTACTCATATTTCAAGATCCAACTGAAATACCACTTCTCCCTTGAAGTACTTCCTCTTTTGTGCACCTCAAGCTCTTGTACTGTAATAGCACTTGTACTGTAATATATAATGGCACTTATGCATACATAAATAAGTGTATAAATGTATATAATTACACTTGTACATGTCTAAATGAGTAGGTACGTGTGTGTGCATTGTGAGTGTCTATGATTGTGTGTTTGTATAGGTATATGTATTTATTTATTTCTGTACTAATTTATTTAGCTGTCATTCATTACAATTTACCCTGTTAAATAGGGAATATAAGGTACAAAGTCCCTGACCTCAAGAATTAAACAGAAGGAAGATTTTGTTTTAGAGGTAATATATGCTATGATAAGTGCTGAAATAATTTGGATGAGATACAAGGAACATCTACTATTGTAAATGTGTGTATTTATAGAGACATATATTTACAAATATACAACTGAAATTTGATGAAAAGCCAAATTTCTAAGGTAAGTTCCAGAAACAAATTTTATTTCAGAACCAGTCACAGCAGTAGGTTTTAAATAATAAGAAGTCAGGCATTCATTTTTACATACTTTAACAGAACCAAGCACTGTGCCCCAAGGTTTTCACCCCTGAGTACTACAGGGTTCAAAATTTAAATTTGTTGGCTTTCTCATTCTGATCATCACTTGCTTTCTAAGTCCCTCCTAAACTTTTCACACTTCTTTGATACACTTTTTTAACTGAAAATATTCTCCATAACCTTTACAAAAAATAAAGGTTTTTTTTGTGTGTGTGTTTCTTCAGCAGAATCTTTATTTATTTTTTTTTTTGCATTTAATAGATGATAACTTCATGTCCCTTTTTCTGGGATCAATGTGTCTGACTTGTCACATATAATTTTAGAAGACCTGATTCATCCAGATTGAATGAAATGGAATGGCATCGTTACCATGAACTTATGCACAGACAATTAAACTTATTATGCTTTTTGAGTAAGCTCCCTAATAGATTGACTTTACCTACATTGCATTATTTGACATTTACCATCTCCGTTGTCTTCAGTAGGTCTTGGCAGGAAAGTTGAGTTTGTTTAGGGTTTTATAATTTCTTTTTCATGAAAGATCATTGCCTCTGTTTCTCTGCTTTAAAATGGTATGTCCACATTACCCAGATGATTAGTAAAGAAATTGGATAGAGAACCCAAAACCATTCCCTGAATAGCTTATGCTAAGAAGCATGCAAACCTCATAGTTTTAAGATGTTATTTCTAGCCTGGCTCTTTATACTAGAAAACAAAAAGAAAACAGCCAATGATTATTTAGTGCAAACTGGACCTTTCACGTTTTCTATAGCCATGTCTAACTGATTGACATTAATATAAATAGCATGTATGATATGATCACATGGTGTAAAATTACTTTGGTCTTTCTATTTTCCATCTCTTCTTCTGATTGCAAGTATAAGTAGAGAGATTTATTTTTATCAAATGATAATAGAAGTTATTTCTTGGTATTAGCATATGGATAATTATTTTTGATCTCTATTGACCCTCTGTTCTGATAGTTATTTTATATATAACAAGCATGTTATTTTTTGTTTATTCATTCTAACAAAATTTAGTCTACTGTAGCTCTGTTTGGGGTTTTTACTTAATTTGCCTCAAAGAAAAAAAAGAAACATGCTCCTTTATAACTTACTAATGTAGATTATAGGCATGGTTCTGGGCTTTAGCATTTGTAGCATCCAGTTTTGATGCAATCCTGAGGGAAGTGTTCGCAAGTTTCAGTGTCTTTTCTCTGTAGAATATCACTCTTTTACATTATAAGTATATAAAAAGCCATGGATATTTGTGAACAGACATGCATACTGTTGGTAGGAAGATGCTCCTCAAATAGAATGATTTGTCATTATACACACATGCATCTGTATGCTTAAAAATAGCCATTTATGTTTATCACACACCTTTCATCTGTTAGTTACTTGAAGATACAATTTCCTTGGTTTTAAACCCCTTCCTCTGACTTGAAATGGTTTTGAAATGAGACTTTAATAGGACTTTTCTTTACCTTGACTCAGAGCTTTCACTTGCTTTTAGCCTTTTTTATTCCCCATCCCATTGACTTGCTATCTGTGAGCGTAGAATTCTCTCTGCCTTCCTGGCTCTCAAATGGCCAGAGCAGGTGGGTCAGCCCGTCTCTGTCTTCTGAGTCCAGCAGGATTCTCCCCTCATCTTTAGTGGGAGAACAGAGTGGTGGATGAACTGCATAGGTAGCTGTAAAAAACAAGAAGAGACCCAGTCTGCACAGCATTTCCAATGAAACCATAAGACTCCCGCAAGGTGGAGAATATTTGTATGGTGTGATCACAGGAACCTGCATGACTTACGGGCCTTTGGGGAATTCTGTATTCATTTTTATTAACTTTAATTATAGGAGTACTATAAAAATTTCTCATTCTGTGTTGCATGAAAAATGCAGAAGTTAATTGCTCCTGACATTTAATTGGTTTATGCTTCTCTCTAACACAATCTTGGGCTGCAAGAGACGGGAAACTAGTTGGCATGTTTCTGTGATTGCCGAGGATTATATACCAAGAAATTAGTCTTTTCGTTAGTTCTAAGCGGTGAATTACAAATGTAATTTTAGAAGTGTGGGGAGAGAAATAAAATCTGCGCGTCTGCATTCTACATATGATAACAGACCGACAAGGGCTTCCCCAAATGCTTTGTCTGACTTTGCCAGAATTGCTGAGGTTTTTACGTTATCATTGTACATGTTTAAAAATGACATATTTTTATACCTTTGAGGATGTGTCAGGTTGTTTACAGCCCTGTTACAAGCCATCTGGACCCTTCATAACCTTTTCATATATTTTTTTCAAATATCATCTCATCTGGCATAAAAAAGCATAAGGTGCCTGGCTGTTCCCAATTATAATATGTGATGGCTTGAGGAAGTTGGATTTCAGTGTGGCACAGTGCCCCTCATGTCAGGAGTGGTGAGAATCTCTGGAAAGCATCCATGTACTGTGATGTGTTCTGAGCTTCAAGGGAGAACATGATAAGCAAAAGTACCAAAAGCCGATGCTAATTTCCATTTGACACACAGTTATGGAGCAAGTACCATAAGCAGGACACTGTGCCAGAATCATAGGCTGTGTCCAGGTGAAGGCGGATGGTAGGTCAGAGTCTAGTAGGTCTGTGTCTTTATTCCAGTCTTACCCCTAGGTTCTTCATGACATTTTTTTTTCTTAGATTCCATATATATGTGTTAGCATATGGTATTTGTTTTTCTCTTTCTGACTTACTTCACTCTGTTTGACAGACTCTAGGTCCATCCACCTCACTACAAATAACTCAATTTTGTTTCTTTTTATGGCTGAGTAATATTCCAATCTAGAAACAACAAATGCTGGAGAAAGTGTGGAGAAAAGGGAACACTCTTGCACTGCTGGTGGGAATGTAAATTCATACAGCCACTATAGAAAACAGTATGGAGGTTCCTTAAAAAACTACAAATAGAACTACCATACAACCCAGCAATCCCACTACTGGGTATATACCCTGAGAAAACCATAATTCAAAAAGAGTCATGTACCAAAATGTTCATTGCAGCTCTATTTACAATAGCCAGGACATGGAAGCAACCTAAGTGTCCATCATCGGATGAATGGATAAAGAAGATGTGGGTGACCTGCTTTGAGTCACATAGAGTGATATCGGTGGTAGAGCCAAATCAGGCTTTGTCGACTGAAAAAAAAATGCACGTGTGAATTGTGAGTTAAGTTTTATTTGGGGCAAAATGAAGACTGCAGCCCAGGAGACAGCATTTCAGGTAGCTCTGAGAAACTGCTCCAAAGAGGTAGGGGGAAGGTCAGTGTATATGTGATTTTGGTGAAGGGGGAGTACATGCAGTCAAGCACATATTTTTGCAGAAAGTTTTCTGCTAGTCTCATGAAGGTTACTGCTAGTCATGAGGAGAAGACGTCACCATGAAGGATTTTAGTGCTTTTCTAGATAACGCGGAGACGCAAGAATTGAGCCCATAAAGTCGTCTCCTGAAAATACCTATCTGAAGATCTGTTCTGCCAGTTTTTCCCAGAGCACAGAGTGCTTCATTCCTGATCTCCACCCTGAACTCCTTTCAGGGGGTGTTGAAGGTCAGCAGCTGCAATGGCTCATAATTTGATCCTTGTAGAGGTAAATGGCAAGTACCAATTTGTAGGTGACAGCTTTGATGACTTTTTTTAAATTTTATTTTTTATTCAAGTATAGATGATTTACAATGTTGTGTTAGTTTTAGGTGTGCAGCAAAGTGATTGTTATATCTCCATATTTTTTCCGATTCTTTTTCCTTATAGGTTATTACAAAATACTGAGTATAGTTCCCTTTGCTATACAGTAGGACCTTGTTAATCTAGTTTATAAATAGTAGCGGGTATCTGTTAATCCTAAACTCCTAATTTATCTCATTCCTGCTTTCCCCTTTGGAAACCATAAGTTTGTTTTCTATGTCTATGGGTCTATTTCTGTTTTGTATATAAATTCATTTGTATAATTTTTTTAGATTCCACATACAAGTGATATTGTTATGATATTTGTCTTTCTGTCTCTGGATTACTTCACTTTAGTGTGATAATCCCTAGGTCCATCCATGTTGCTGCAAATGGCATTATCTCATTCTAATCCAATACTCCAACTATGCTATTGGATCTACCAACTGCCAACTGCTTCTAAACTGTGCAAAGCCCGTCATAGTTATACCTGTCAATTCATAAAGGGAGAATAGGTGGGTGGGGAAATTGGAGTGGATCATCTAAGTGGAGTTCTGTCTAGACCTGTATGTGGAAAGCTTCCTTCTATACATCAAACCCAAAATCATTGTCAAAGTATCATATTAAGTTTTAAATTTCTTTCTACTTTTTTTTTCTTATGCATCTCTTATTACCTCTCTCATTCCCTGTTTTCCTTTTTTTTTTTTCCCACCACTTGTTGGATAGTGTTGATAAGCCCAGGTATTTTCTAGATCAGAAAATTAATAAACCACAGTAGCTTAAACTATGTTACAATATAATATCCTAGCAAAACTCATGTAGTTCTGATATTACTTGTCACTTCCCTCCCCCTGAGGTCTTGATGAGATAGATAGCCAAGTATGGCTAAGATGGTATCCCTCTTCTCTTTCTGCTTCTTCTGTCATCATCCTCAGATGGGTCTTTGGATGTTACAGAGCTCTAAATTCCATTATGATCCATGTCTCCCTGCATTAAAATGGTCCCTTTCCTAAATCAGAGTTAATGCCTAAATTGCAGAGAGTTCCAGTCAGCTTCTGCAGTTATTTCAAGTTTGGTGCTATAATGCAAAGACTTTCGGCCTCAACTACACCATCTACCATCAGAAGGTTCTCTTTTTCATTGCACATACATCTATACACTCAGGATGCTATGACTATCCCAGAACGTATGACTATCCCAGAATGAAGCAGAAACTTTAGAGGGAGGTAGACTGAATTTGAATTTCAGCTCCACTGGATGACAATTTTGTGACTTTGGCTTGTGGTAGCTAAAGTCCTTATGTATAAAGGGAAGATGATACTTATCTTCCATGTTCGTTGGAATACTTTAATAAGTGTTTATTGCCTATGCACATACCATGTAGTCAATAAGGGTCAATATTCTCCATCACCATGCAGCTTCCTTTTTCCCAATATCAGCTGTAAATCCTAAATGTTGGGCTAAAGATCTCACACTGATTATCTTAGTGGAGCTCTTTAACTGTTTATATTCCATGGTGTTGGTAAAAAGCTGTGTTTCTCCAGCCCATTGTGTAAACCACACTAATTTCCCTTGAAAGGAGAACAGAGAAGAAAGAACCCAACTCCCTACTAAAGCTTGCTCTACTTCCAGGATTGTTTTTTTACTTACTTCAACTTGACAACTTGAGTGAAAGCTGTGCCCCAGTTGACACCTTTGAGACTCTTCCTTTCTCCCCTTTGTAAACTTGGACACAAAGTTCATGGCTGAAGAGCCCAGTAGGTACAAGGAACATATTTAGACTGAAGTGTGGCCTGATGAACAGCAAAAGGATTAGTTTTTCTGACCAAGAAAAGTCTATGTTTTCCTAGAAATAAGTCCCCAAAGGAAAGTGGATAGATTTCCGAATAAAGCAATAACTACATCAGCAACCATCAACAAAAATCTACAAGGCAGATACCTGTTTAATAGACCTGATAATGTCTAACATCCACTGATAGTTCTGAAAAGGGAATTTTTTATGATCTATTTTATTTTGTCTCTTTAGAGGATCTGTGTTACCAACATGTGAATTGATGGAGATCTGTAAATTGTTTGGTTCTCATGGTATTTTATATTTTTAAATGGCCTTTGTAATATAGCATTACTCCTCTGCTATCAGAGAAATTGAATTTGTAAATGAAGAACTTGCTCTGACCATAGTAACAAAAAAAGGCATTAAGGTTAAAAATGATAGTTGAGGTTTATTAAGCACTTACTCTATGCCAAGCACCATTCTCAATTCTTGACATGACTCATGTCACTTAATTCTGACAATAATCCTATGATGTAGATGCTATTTTTACTCACATTTTATAGATTAGGGAAACTGGGTTCAAAAATTACATATGTTCAAGATCATATAGTAATTTAATAGTGCAATTGATACCCTCATCCAGTTCCAAGTTCTTACCCTTTCACTAAGTACTTACAACTGCAAGAGCAGTTAGAGATGATCTAATTTCATCTCCTCATTCTAATAAAGAGGCAGCTAAAGCCCAGAGAGCTGCAGTGATTTGTCCAAGGTCACACAGCTACCTAGTGACAAATGCAGCATGAGAACTCAGATCTGCTTATGCCCCTGAAGGTAAATATATCCCTTTCTCTTATACTACGTCCAGGGTTATTTCTCCCTGTTTACTTTCTGTTCATTTTTTGAAGATTTTTTTTCAGAGAAAGAAAGAGAGGGAGGGAAGAAGGGAGGCAGGGAGGGAAGGAGGGTGAGAGAAAACAGGGAATAGAGAAAGAGAAAGAGGAAGAAATTAAGGAAGGGAAGGAAGGACGGAGGTAGAGAGGGAGGTGGAAGGAGAGAGTGGAGGGAGGAAGAAAGGAAGAAAGAAAAGATGAAGTTCAGATTCAGATCAGTTATAAAAGCAAAATGTTGGGTTTACCTGGTAGAGAGCCTGAGTCTGAGCCCTTCATCACAGCTTCATGGGGAGCCAGAGGAGGTGTGGCTACACATACTGAAGAGAAATACACTCTTGTTCTAAGAGGTCCCCTGCCCTAGGCGTGATTCCTCTTATGAGGAGCAGTATTTGCACTTACTCCTTAGTTCTCATAGGTCAACTGCTTACATCACAATACGTTCACTCCGTTTTTCTTCATTTTCTCATAGCTCAGTGCCTTTTCTTCCTCCTAGAAATTGGAGAACATTTTTTTCACATCTTGTATAGCACTCAAAGTATTATCTCACACAAAGCAGCATCATCCATATCTGATATGAAACCAGGAGGCAAACGCTCCACCAAACCAGCTCTTGTTCATCCAAGTCATGTCTCTAGGACCCAGTTGTCTTGGCTCCTGTGCCCATGTCTTCATTCCCCTTGGCCAGGCATTTTGAATGCTATGGTCCTTATCACTCTCTTCTCACTTTTTTTTTTTTTTTTTTTTTTTTTTTTTGCAGTGTGCGGGTCTCTCACTGCTGTGGCCTCTCCCGTTGCGGAGCACAGGCTCCGGACGCGCAGGCTCAGCGGCCATGGCTCACGGGCCCAGCCGCTCCGCGGCATGTGGGATCTTCCTGGACCGGGGCACGAACCTGTGTCCCCTGCCTCGGCAGGCGGACTCTCAACCACTGCGCCACCAGGGAAGCCCCTTATCACTCTCTTTTAAAAATCTACTTGCATTTCTCTTTTGTCCTTTCTCCCCACACCCCCTTCCTCTTAGCTCTACATCCACCAAAACTGCTTCTCTGCACATTTATTAGCTAACTTCTTTCCCTGTGAATGTCCATCGCTCCTGCTTCACGGCAGGTTGGTGAGCAGCATTGTGTTTAATTCAACTCAGGTCCACAGACCTGTTCTTTGGCTCTTTTATATGATGATTTCAGAGAATGTGTTAGCAGTGTTAGTGCAGGAAAAGTAGAAAAATAAATTTCTGTTTTTTGCACCATAGTAAGATTAGCTGAAATTATAACAAAGGTGTTTATCGTAATTAGGAGGGAATTTCAAAGTTTACAAAACACATAGAAAGAATGGTCTCAGGCAGAGCCAAAGGGAGATGCACTTGACTCAGAGAAGATATGTTTTAATATGGAAGATTGAAGCCCAACAACAATAAATGACACACATGTTTTTAGAGTGTAATGGATGCTTTAATCAATGTGCTTTTAAATTGAGCTGTTTCCTGATTTAAATTATTACTGTCATCATTAGCATTATTGTTACCAAACTATTGCAGCATATAAACTGGGTACTAGGCATTTTGTGGGAGACAGGGAGCCGTGATAATTCATTATAATTTAAAAAAATCTTTATTTCACTGAAATAAAGCACCAGACAAACAAACAAAGGTCTCTTGCTCTTCAATCAGCAGGTATGTTATTAGCCCAACTATGTCTTCTTTAACTCCTGGGAACACTTTGGGGATGCAAAGCATGTCATTCAACAGTGGGGGATTAACACTGTGGTTGGTAAAGCTACACGTATGAGCATGGTAGAAGCAATAGACTGCCTTTGAAATACCTCTTATCTGAGCTGTTCATGATTTAGAAAAGTATGCAGATAGATGAATACTTTTGTCCAGTCTCTTCCTGCTTTCATCGCCAGCTCCTGTTCTCTCTTTGGACCTCTCATTCTGCTGTCTAAACATCGCCATGCCTTTTCAAAATGCCTATGCGCGTCTATAGAACACAAGGAGTGACTAATTTTTACCTGTTCCCTTGTAACTGTGTCTGAGGCTCATTTAACGAGTGCCTGGTAAGCACGAGGCACTGTGCTCAGCATTTTATACATGTTATCTCATTTAGTCTAGTCATCAACCCATGTGGTAGGTGTTGCTATCTCTATTTCACAGTGGAGACACTGAGAATCAGACAGGTCAAATAAAGGCTCACAAACACCCAGCTGGTGGGACAATGCTGGGATTCACACTAGAGTATTTGTGAATTCGAAGCCAGTGCTCTTTTTACCAATTTACATGACCCCTTGAATTTTCTAAGACACCTTTGCTGCTTTTCAGGGTGCTAAAGCACTCTTAAAATTTGTTATTAGAGTAGTAAGGGCCTGTTAATGAGTTTTCACCATCAAAGTTGTTTTTTTAGTTTACTTTATTTGGCTTTGTGAACACTTTTCACATAATCAAATGAATTTACCATGGGTCTCTTTGAATTTATTGTTTGTGTGTCTGAAATCCTTATATCAACATAAGGTTCATCTGATCTGTTTTGATCAACTAAGTCTAATCTAAAGCAGAAGATAGCTGTGTTTTTAAATCTCTAATTTGGTAATACTCTAACTCCATCAGAATAGCACTCATCCAGAGTCCCATTCTGACAGATCTTGATTAATTCTATCCAACTCATTGCTGCATTTGTTTATTACCAGTAACTGCTGTAGGTATGCTACAACACGTATTACTTTTGGGAATCCAAAAGTAATTAAAACTTGGTTCCTGCTTTTAAGAAGCTTATGGAGTAGAAAGAAAAGTAGACATTGTTCAACCAAATCAAGAAGTGAGTAGTGTATTGGGGCTAGAAAGAAAGAATGGCTTTTGAGCTGGGCATGGAAGGATTTATCATATTTGAAACATGGATAAGGTGTCCAAAAATATTTTAAAGTAGAGGAAAAAGAACAAGCTGTTCAGAGCATAAAGCAGATAGTGGTAGAGCATAAAGTATATGTAAAACATACGTGGAGCAAAAGTTGTACCTGAAAAGGTGATCTGGGACCAAACTGAGCCTGAAGAGTTTTTTGAACCCCCAAGAGAAGCCCGATCTTAGGGAGGTTTTTAGCATGAGAGTAATAGCAGCCCATCTCTTAGAAACATAATGGTGACAGCTGAATGAAAGGAAAGTGAAAATGGAGAGAAACCGAAGATGGGAAATTATTCAGGGGGTTTCTGCCATGGTCCCTGTGAATGAGGATATATTTCTGGACTAAAGCAACAGTGATGAGGGAGAAAAAAATACATGGATGGAACATTTTTTTTGAAAGTTGATCACAACAAGATCCTACTGTATAGCACAGAGAACTATATTCAATATCCTGTGATAAACCATAATGAAAAGCATATAAAAAAGAAAGTATATATGTATGTAACTGAATCACTTTACTGTACAGTAGAAATTAACAAAACATTGTAAATCAGCTATACTTAAAAAAAATAGTTGTCATGCCTTAAAAAGTCTGTTATGCATTTGAAACATACAAATATTAAAGAAGTAGAATAAAAACTGGCCAGTTTGATGTGAGATGTAGGAAAGAAGGAAGAGTCCAGTGTGGCTCAGAGGTTCTTGTCTAAGGCAGCCGAGTAGCTGATGATTCTGTTTGCTTGGAAAGAGAAAGCTTGGGACAGACAGTGAGCCTGGGAGGTGATGGATGTGGTTGGAAGCATTGGGAATGAGGTAGGAATCTGTGGAGGATGATAGTAAAATTCTTCATTAATTCTCATCTCTAATGCATAATGCAAATGGCAAAGGAGACTGTGCAAAACCTCTGTGAAATAAGCCAGTCTATAGAGTTTCCCAGTTACATGATTTCCAGAAGGGAATTTTCAGTTAGAGAGAAACACGGTTCAGGAAGAAATAAAACAATGCTGAAAGAACTCACGCAGTGAATTTGGTGATGGAGAAAACAGTCTCAAATAATATGTCTTTTAACTAAGAAAATCCCAGGCCGTAGCTGAGAGCACCACTGCTTTCATTGGACACTATAAAGCTTCTTAGTTTTTAGAACTTAGTTCTTGTTTTTAGAACCGACAGTTTCCTTATTCTTATGTTTTGATCAGAGTGAGTGGTTTAGTTTCATCCCACAAAAATAGGGGGAGTCAGCCCATCACATATCAAAATATGGACACATATTGAAGTTCATCTTAGGAAGATACTTTGACTTTCCAGTACAAGAGAACTTGTTAGAAATGCTTATTCCAGGACCCCAACCCAAACCTACTGAATCCAAAATCTGATGCAGTTATGCTGGGGAAATCTGAATCAGTTGATGGGACCCAGCAAGCTGTATTGTTATAAGTTCTCCAGAAGATTTCAAAGCTTATTATAGTTTGTGTCACTGCTCTGGACCCAAAGGTAAAAATTGATGAAAAAAAATCTATAAAGGGAAACCAAAAAATAAACAGGAAGAGAACTTCAAAGAAAGTCAGCATTCATTTTCTGTCTATAACAATGAATGAATATTTTGGGGGACTATAGTTGGTCAATCTTATTTCCCTTTCAGTTATCCATTGAACAGATATTTGTTGAGAATCCAATTAGTGCTGCCGGGGACTGAGCTAGGTGTGGCATATTCAACAAGGGAAAAAAACTGTGGTTTAAATTTTTTTTTAATTAGTGTTCATCTTACAGCTAAATACTATGTTGTGGTTTCGGAGAATTAGATGGGCTTGACTGATGATGGTTCAAGGGCCAGTTGAAATCCTTGCTGAGCCCTCCTGTAGGAAGTATGTTGAAAGGTGTGGCTCTCTCAGCCTGACCATGAATCCTAAATCCTGGGCCACAACAGTCTTCCTAGGACACACACCTTTATTCACTAGGGAGAATTACCACCCATGAAATGTCTCACCAACGAGCTCCGTGTAACAGAAACATCAACCCCATTTGATTCATCCTGCACTGCCCATTCTAGCTGAAGGGGCGATGGCTTTCTGTCTCTCCATCCATCTTGCTTCACGATCCCTTGGAGCTTAGCTAGAGAAATCATCCCTCAGACTCTTTGAAACCCAAGTGCATTTCAGTCAAGTGCCGGAAATGTCAGAAGTGCCTCTGCTGATTCTTCTTTCTCTTATTTTATCTCTAACACACCTTGTTGCACTGTTTACCACTTTTATCTTCTCTCCCTGACAGCATTTTTTTTTTTTTTTTTTAGTTCTGTCCAACCTTTGAAAACATTGCTGCTCCTGTTTTGTCGCTAGCTCCCTGGGTTGCCTTGACCACCGCTTATCTCAAAGGTGTTGCACATGTCTTGTGTTTTGTTAATAACGCATCACTCTCGTGATCAGGGGCAGACAGGCCCAGGTCTGGCTACCTAAGCTGGAGGTTTATCCTGCTGACTTGGGTCTCCTTTGATGTATGAGGACATTTGCGGCTCAGTGACAGAGTTTTAGCTTCTCAGAATTCAATGTGCACTATGTGGCTTTTATATTCAAGAGGAACCAAATGAAGAAATATCCCTCTTGCTTCTCGCTTCTCATTTTTGCCTAAGAGCCCTCTGATGCCGTCAGTGTAAAGGAGCGGTTCTTTTGACAATGGATAATATAATTTCACTAAAGAAAAACAAATAATATCAGTCAGGCTGAAGGTGGTCATTCATAAGGTCTTAGGCAGCTTTTTATGTCTCCCCTTTGCCTCATGTTGTATTTGCATAAATGGTTCTTTAATGTGAGGAGAATTGGCTGAAGGTAAAAACAAGTCAAATTCTGAAACAGGTTTAATACTTGGTAATCACTTATGGATGTTATGATTAAACACACTATTAATCTATTTTTTAAAACTACATAGTCAAAACCAAGTACTATGAGTGGATTTGTTTAGAAGCCTGCAGTATGCGGGAGTGCCGTCTGAACTCACCTGTGGGTTGCATTGGTCCAAAGTCTACTGCTCCAGAGAGTCCAGAGAGGGAAATTAACACAGGGTAGTTCAGATGCCCTGACTGTCCATCTTTCAGTTTCCCTCTGCTCTGTAACATCTGGCCACTAACAGCAGTTTAGTCCTGTCATCTGGACATAAGACAAATAAAAACACAAACGGATTTGAAGTGAAGCACAGATGTATATATGTATGTATTTATTTTCCCACCTTTAATGGTAAGGCAGTCAGTTGAGCCTGTTTTTGTTAATGAGGTTTATGGGTGATATGAGGATTTTATTCTCTTTTAATATTCTTAAATTTATTTAACCAGGTACTTGAAAGATATATATCTATAACACTTTATAGAAAATCTATTAATTAGAGTTACTTTGTATTAGGTAATATTTTAAAATAAAGTTATTTTGCCTTCATTGAAACCCTTGAGTAGAGGGAGTTTTAATTACAGAATCATGCTTGAATATAATATCAATTTCTTATATGTCTGTAGTACTCATGTTGATTTCATATGCATTCATTCACTTGAATCTCATTTGAGTAAAAAGGGCAAGGAGGTTATTATTAGTCCCATATTACAGATTAGCTAATGGAGACTCAGAGATCAGTGGATGCTGGGACTGCGTTTGACCTAATTCGGTGCTCTTTATAGCATATCAAGTTCAATTTTGCATTGCTTACAGTGTACAACAATTTGGTAAAGAAATACTTTCTTGGATGCACTTAAAATTGCTTGCCCACCACAATAAAAAAACATAAAAAGAACTCTGTGTGAATTATAACACATTAGGAATGTGTTTTGTGGTAATTGTTGGAAAAGCAAAGCTATAAAAGTCATAGCACAATTGTGGACAATCAAGAGATTGTTTTTACTCTGTCCTTTACATTTAACTCCAGACTTCTTTTCTAAATCTGATTGATTTCACTTTCTCATCAACAATAATTAACTCTCTTGTACTGGTCAGTCCTGTTTTTGTCCCTTTCAAAGCAGCAAATCAAATGGGATTCTGTCATGTTTTAGAATATAGCCTTTGATAGTGGTTATGTGCTGAGACTCAACTGCTGTCTTGTTCCCTGTGGTCTGGGCATGACAGCCGAACCTGAGTGTGGCCGTCACAGAACACCAAGGTGCTAAAAATCCATGCCTGAAGGTCCAGGGGACACAAATGAGATGAAAAGCATAAACTACTAATACAATGTGAGATGTATGGCTGTTTCGATTATTGATTAGCAGAGTTTCTCGCAGAATCAGAGAATCTTAGAAAATCTTTAGAAATAATTGAGTAGTTTATAGCATCCATCTTCTGATCAATACATAAAATCCCGTATTTCTCTATTGTAAGCCTTGGATTTACCTTTGTAGCTAGACTTAGGTATACTTTTTTTTTTGGCTATGTGGCTTGCAGGATCTTAATTCCCCAGCCAGGGATTGAACCCAGGGCCACAGCAGTGAAAGCGCTGAGTCCTACCACTGGACCACCAGGGAATTCCCTGACTTAGGTATACTTTAGACTACTGGTTCTCAAATGGGAATAATTTTTCCCCCCTGGGGACATTTGACAATGCCTAGAGATAGTTTTGGTTGTCACAGCTGGGGGGTGTTAGCAAGTAGAGGTCAGAGATTCTGCTAAACACCCTACAATGCATGGGAAACCCGCCTCCGCACACACTCCCTCCATCCCTGCCAACTAGGAATTATCTGGTCCAAAATGTCAATAACACCCAGTTTGAGAAACCTTGATATAAACAAAATAAGTTGCTACAATTACTCATAAAATTCAACTCCCTGTAAAACCATTTTTTGAGGAACTGCATCAATTAAACAGTGGTGATATGCTGCATTAAACTATTTTAGATAATTAAATAGGTTCTCCATTTCACTTTAGGCTTGTGTGCATATGTGACAGTATTAATAAACCAACAGATTTCAAAATTTTTCTGACAGAGACCCTTTAAAAAGGCAAAATAATTAGGAGCCTTGCAACCTTTTGGTTACTATTTGCCACTTCCTAAATGTATCACAAACATTTTTGTCGTAAAGTTAGAGCGAGGTGATGTCCACAGTTTTCTTGTTAACATCTTAAGCCTCAGACACCTGGCCACTGCCCCACCCCTCCGAGCTCCCTTCTCTCTGGTGCTTCCCTGATTCGGCAGTAACAGCTCCTTCCTCTGAGTTTTGATAGTGTTTTCTACCCCTGGACCTTAGCATATATTCCTGATACCAATAAATCTATGCATATGTATGTGTGTCCTCCTAGATCAATCAGTTTGCTTTTACTGTTAGTTTTCTTTGCAGAGAATCATAGTACCTTGTGAAGACTAAGAGATTGGGTCTTCTCGAACTGTTTGCAAACTTGAGTCTTTCTCTTTGGCATTATTAACTTCTTCCTATGTGTGTACTCATATTGTGGTCCTGTGAGGCCAGTATGAGTTCTGGTGCCTTTTCTGTCCCCTCTCTAATCTGCTCACCTTCTTGCCTGGCTAACCTGTCACACCTTTGACATTTTTAATATTTCTCCTTCATCAGTTTTCCCCGCTACCTTGCTGATTGCTTTTCTGCACCAAGAAACTTTCAGCCTAATTTGCCAGTGTGCGTGTGTGTGCGTGTGTGCGTGTGTGTGTGTGTGTGAGAGAGAGAGAGACAGAGAGAGAGAGAGGGAGGGGGGAGAGAGAGAGAGAGAGAGAGAGAGAGAGGAGAGAGAGAGAGAGAGAGTGAGAGAGTGTGTTAAATAGCCCTGTCTTCCTTCAGTGCCTTCCCTTGCACCCCCATATGGCATTTCCCTATTTCTGAGCCATCTTTTTCATGGACGGGGTGGGCAGTAAGAGTCCCAGAATCTCCACTCCGCCTGTTGCCAGTGTTATGTCCTCATCCAGCCCCACGTGGATGGGACCACACACGCTAACACTGTCCAATCCCTGCAGCTTTGTCACTGTTTAGAACCGCTCAGATGCTTACCTAGCTCTGACCTGTTTCTCATCACCCTCTTGTAGAGCTGGGCTGCCTTTCCCATTTATTACAACTGTGATTACAGCCCTCCTTCCCGGCCTTCCCTCCTGGGCCACCTGCTCTGCTGCCAGCCTTTGAGATTGATTCTTGCCATTTCCACGGTTGGATTTGTTCTGGCCTTGGTGGGCATGTTCGCTAAAAGGAACATTACTCTTGTTGCCTGTGGTGGGGCAGGAAGCTCCATTATAGACTCCAGGGTGATCACTCTTTTGCGTACTCCCTGCATCAACCTCTATCTGTGAGTGCGGGAGCTGTCGCCCAGGGGGAGTTCTCAGGAAATTTCCACCTCCAATAAAAGTCTCTCACGTCTCCCAGCAGAACCAGGCAGGCCCTTAGCAAAGCTAGAATGCCCCACAGCAGCCATCTTCGCAAGAGTATTTTGTCATTTTCCTTCCTCTTCCTATTCAGCCCAGAGATCTTTCTGGAAACTCTGAGATATCCATCACACATGGATCATACCACCCACTCAGATCTTACTTTTAATGCAACCACTGATTCTCCCCTACAAACTCCGAGGTGAGAAATTGCAAGGATGTTTTCCTAATGCCTAGACATGAATGTCACAAAGGCCTTCTGGACTAAAGGGAGAAGGAAGGGGTTTGTGGAAATCGACAAGTAATATGTGTGAGTATTTTTATAGAGTGTTTTGCAAAGCAAGCCCGTTCCCACATTGACTGTTTAACTCAAAGCAGTAGTTCTGGCAACGCGCATTCTGACACAGACCTGAGAGATAAACACAGTATTGGAGGGACCCTTCTAGTGCCTGGTGAACCGGAGGGCCATGCTGTGACAGGTCTTCAGCACAGTGCTCTCCATTCTTGCTACTGACTGTGTGGCCCGTGACTCGCAGCATCTGCTTCATCCGGGAACTTTTTTTTTTAATTTAAAAAACTTTCCCCTGCTTTATTGAGGTATATTTGACAAGCAAAATGGTAATATATATAAAGTGTACAACATGGTGATTTGATATACATATCTATAGTGAAGTTATTACCATAATCAAGTTAATTAACACATCCATTAGCTCACACAGCTACCTTTTTGTTTTGAATTTTTGAATTTTATTTATTTTTTATACAGCAGGTTCTTATTAGTCATCCATTTTATATACATCAGTGTATACATGTCAGTCCCAATCTCCGAATTCATCACACCACAATCCCCACCCCCCCACCCCCCGCTTTCCCCCCTTGGTGTCCACACGTTTGTTCTCTACATCTGTGTCTCTATTTCTGCCCTGCAAACCAGTTCATCTGTACCATTTTTCTAGGTTCCACATACATGCATTAATATATGATATTTTTCTCTTTCTGACTTACTTTACTCTAGATCCATCCATGTCTCTACAAATGACCCAATTTCATTCCTTTTTATGGCTGAGGAATATTCCATTGTATATATGTACCACTTCTTCTTTATCCATTCGTCTGTCGATGGGCATTTAGGCTGCTTCCATGACCTGACTACTGTAAATAGTGCTGCAATGAACATTGGGGTGCATGTGTCTTATTGAATTAAGGTTTTCTCTGGGTACATGCCCAGTAGTGGGATTGCTGGGTCATATGGTAATTCTATTTTTAGTGTTTTAAGGAACCTCCATACTGTTCTCCCTAGTGGCTCTATCAATTTACATTCCCACCAACAGTGCAAGAGTGTTCCCTTTTCTCCACACCCTCTCCAGCATATGTTGTTTGTACATTTTCTGATGATGCCCATTCTAACTGGTGTGAGGTGATAACCTCACTGCAGTTTTGATTTGCATTTCTCTAATAATTAATGATGTTGAGCATCTTTTCACGTGCCTCTTGGCCATCTGTAGGTCTTCTTTGGAGAAATGTCTATTTTAGGTCTTCTGCCCATTTTTGGATTAGGTTGTTTGTTTTTTTCATATTGAGCTGCATGAGCTGTTTATATATTTTGGAGATTAATCCTTTGTCCATTGATTCATGTCATCTGCAAACAGTGACTGTTCTACTTTTTCTTTTCCAATTTGTATTCCTTTTATTTCATTTTCTTCTCTGATTGCCATGGCTAGGACTTCCAAAACTATGTTGAATAATAGTGGCGAGAGTGGACGTCCTTGTCTTTTTCCTGATCTTAGAGGAAATGCTTTCAGTTTTTCACCACTGAGAATGATGTTTGCTGTGGGTTTGTTGTATATGGCCTTTATTATGTTGAGGTAGGTTCCCTCTATGCCTACTTTCTGGAGCGTTTTTACCATAAATGGGTGTTGAATTTTGTCAAAAGCTGTTTCTGCACCTGAGATGATCATATGGTTTTTATTCTTCAATTTGTTAATATGGTGTATCACATTGATTGATTTGCATATATTGAAGAATCCTTGCATCTCTGGGATAAATCCCACTTGATCATGGTGTATGATCCTTTGAATGTGTTGTTGGATTCTGTTTGCTAGTATTTTGTTGAGGATTTTTGCATCTATATTCATCAGTGATATTGGTCTGTAATTTTCTTTTTTTGTAGTGTCTTTGTCTGGTTTTGGTATCAGGGTGATGGGGGCCTCACAGCATGAGTTTGGGAGTGTTCCTTCCTCTGCAATTTTTTGCAAGAGTTTGAGAAGGACGGGTGTTAGCTCTTCTCAAAATGTTTGATAGAATTCACCCGTGAAGCCATCTGGTGCTGAACTTTAGTTTGTTGAAAGATTTTTAACCATAGTTTCTATTTCATTACTTGTGATTGGTCTGTTCATATTTTCTGTTTCTTCCTGGTTCAGTCCTGGAAGGTTATCCTTTTATAAGAATTTGTGGAACCTAATGAAACTTCAAAGCTTTTGCAAAGCAAAGGAAACTACAAACAAGATGAAAAAACAACCCTCAGAATGGGAGAGAATATTTGCAAATGAATCAGTGTTTCTCCCTGGGTTTATCCTGCCTGGAACTCTCTGCACTTCCTGGACTTGGGTGGCTGTTTCCTTTCCCATGTTAGGGAAGTTTTTGACTATAATCTCTTCAAATATTTTCTTGGGTCTTTTCTCTCTCTCTTCTCCTTCTGGGACCCCTATAATGTGAATGTTGGTGCGTTCAGTGTTGTCCTAGAGATCTCTTAGGCTGTCTTCATTTCTTTTAATTCTTTTTTCTTTATTCTGGTCCATGGCACTGAATTCCACCATTTTGTCTTCCAGGTCACTTACCATTCTTCTGCCTCAGTTATTCTGCTATTGATTCCTTCTAGTGTATTTTTCTTTTTAGTTATTGTATAGTTCATCTCTGTTTGTTTGTTCTTTAATTCTTCTAGGTGTTTGTTCTTTAATTCTTCTAGGTCTTTGTTAAACATTTGTTGCATCTTCTCAATCTTTGCCTCCATTCTTTTTCCGAGGTTCTGGATCATCTTCACTATCATTATTCTGAATTCTTTTTCTGGAAGGTTGCCTATCTCCACTTCATTTAGTTGTTTTTCTGGAGTTTTATCTTGTTCCTTCATCTGGTACATAGCCCTCTGCCTTTTCATCTTGTCTGTCTTTCTGTGGATGTGGTTTTAGTTGCACAGGCTGCAGGATTGTAGTTCTTCTTGCTTCTGCTGTCTGCCGTCTGGTGGATGACGTTATCTGAGAGGCTTGTGAAGCTTCTTGATAGGAGGGACTGGTGGTGGGTAGACCTGGCTGTTGCTCTGGTGGGCAGAGCTCAGTAAAACTTTAATCTGCTCTGCTTGTCTGCTGATAGGTGAGGCTGAGTCCCCGCTCCCCCCCCCGCCCCCCCCCCCCCCCCCCGTTGGTTGTTTGGCCTGAGGCAACCCAGCACTGGAGGCTACAGGCTCTTTGGTGGGGTTAATGGTGGATTCTGGGAGGGCTCATGACAAGGAGTACTTCCCACAACTTCTGCTGCCAGTGTCCTTGTCTCCACGGTGAGCCACAGCCACCCCCCACCTCTGCAGGAGACCCTCCAACACTAGCAGGTAGGTCTGGTTCAGTCTCCTATGGGGTCACTGCTCCTTCCTCTGGGGCCCGATGCGCACACTACTTTGTGTGTGCCCTCCAAGAGAGGAATCTCTGTTTCCCCCAGTCCTGTCGAAGTCCTGCAATCAAATCCCACTAGCCTTCGAAGTCTGATTCTCTAGGAATTCCTCCTCCCGTTGCTGGACCCCCAGGTTGGGAAGCATGATGTGGGGCTCAGGACCTTCACTCCGGTGGGTGGACTTCTGTGCTATAAGTGTTCCCCAGTCTGTGAGTCACCCACCCAGCCGTTATGGGATTTGATTTTATTGTGATTGTGCCCATCCTACCGTCTCATTGCGGCTTCTCCTTTGTCTTTGGATGTGGGGTATCTTTTTTGGTGAGTTCCAGTGTCTTCCTGTCGATGATTATTCAGCAGTTAGTTGTGATTCTGGTGCTTTCGCAAGAAGAAGTTAGCACATGTCTTTGTACTCCGCTATCTTGAACCAATCTTCCCATCCGGGAACTTGTTACAAGTGCAGTCTGTGTACCGACTCTGGATCTACCAAGTTAGAATCTGCGTTGTAGCAAGATCCCCAGGTTCTCCCCATGCACATTAAAATGTGAGATGCTGTCTTCTGTTACTGCAGTTAATCTTCAGAGTAATCTGAGTTAATTATTAAGTTTCCCATTTTACAGATGGGAAAGCTGATGCTGAGTGATGAAGAGATTTGCCTACTGTCCCTGGAACTTGAATTCTCTCTGTACAAAGACTCAAGACCACATTGTTTTCACTATGTACCATGACTGAATAGGTATTTGTGATTAAGTCAGCATGACATATTTTCCTTTTGAGTACAGTTTTAAACATTAGGAAGGAAAATGTTCTGGTCCCTTTGAGATGTCAAATTGCCAAATGGGAAAGAAATGTTAGTGGGAGATAGGGCCCTGAAAGGCTCAACTAAGTGGAGGCATATAGAGATAGTACATTCTACCCAAGATGGAAGGGCCAGGTTAGTTTATAGCCACGTGATGGAAAGGGAACACACAGGAGCACTCAACAGACTTTCATTCCAAAGATGGTCACAGCAAGATAAATTACGTGCTGAGGTGATAATTACCTTGGCCTTTCCTCTGAGTAGCAGCTGGAAATAGGCTGGAACAGATGGAGACAGAAAGAGTGAAAAGGTTGTGGGACAGCCTCGGAGGAGAGACAGAGCAACAGTTTGAATACGAGCCCCTGGATGGCTAAAGATCTGGACACAATTCTGCACATAGGATTTTGTAGGGCTTTTATTCCCTTGCTCTAACTAGAGTTTTATCATTATGAGAAGAAAGAAGAAAATTAATCAGTGAGATTTATTTTCAAATCCTATTTTCATTGACATCTCACAGGAGATTGGTTTATATGTTTTATTTTATGCTATCCCAATCATCTCTTCTCAGGAAAATTTTGACCCCTAGGTTCAGGCTATCTTAAACCCAAATGACCATCCACCTATATTCAAGAAGAGTGCTTAAATTCAGAATCTCTTCTTCGCCTTCCCTTTCCATTTGTAGCAAATATTACAGTGCCTTCAGAATTCACTCATTTGAGGCAGTCATCTATTTGAATTTTCATCTGCTCAACTGTAAATGAATATTTAGATGCCAAATACTAAGCTAGACTGCCTCTCACCCACTCCTTTTCCCAAATACTATTATTAAGAGCCAGTAGAAGTAAAGATTTTAGGTAGAATGGTGACACATATATAGACTCACTGATTAGATGTCACTGTTGTGACTGCAGTTGACCATCCCTAGTTTGAAAAAACAGATCCCAGAGGCTAGAGTTTCTCTGTGATTTTGCTGCTCACTTTCTCACTTCTCTGCCCCATAGACAAACAGTGTCCACAGCTCCATTGAGTTCTTGACATGCACCAAGTTGCTGATGGGCAATGCAACTTGGAGATGTGCAGAAATAACACTGAGCACCATGGGTTTCTGCCACGCCAGTTGGTCTCTTGGTTCAAATCAAGAGAATCCTAAAGCGCTATTTTTCTATGTGGTGTTGCAACAGATGTTATTTGGGGTTACTAAGAGTGTTGAAAAAAAGGTAGTTGCCATTCTAATTGCCCACTTGGAACCATGAAGTAGAAGTTTATTAATTTTTCACATTAACACAATCTCCTTAGCTCACAGACTGTCTTCCTTTCAGAAAAATTGGCAAGATTTAGTCATATGGCTCAAAACACTACACAACGATTGCTCCAACCAAAAGTTTTAAAATGATGTGAGTGGGAGGTACAAACTACTGGGTGTAAGATAGGCTCAAGAATGTATTATACAATATGGGGAATATAGTCAATATTTTGTAATAACTGTAAAACTTTAAAAATTGTATAAAATTTTAAGAAAATGTTAAAAAGTAGGAACCCGCAGATCTAAGCCATTCAAGGAATTTCAAGCAGAATAAATAAGAAAAAAATTTTAAAAATAAATAAATACAATGATGTGAAAATGGAGCCTTTTAAAAGTTACATTTGGGCACTGATTAAACAAAGGACTCTTTAAAAACCAATCCTCTCTGTAGATTGAGAAGTAAATTAAAATGTGCCGTCTTCACACCTAACTAGAGTGAGGTGATAGTAATAACGCGGTGCTGTGTATTTACTGTATTTGCTGTATATTTAATAAAGTAATAATGCGGTGCTGTGTATTTACTGTATTTGCTGTATATTTACAGTAATAACGCGGTGCTGTGTATTTACTGTATTTGCTGTATATTTACAGTAATAACGCGGTGCTGTGTATTTACTTAGCACTTCGCATTTCCAAATGGCACCACTATTTCATTACCATACTGTACACTCCACCTCTAAGTTTAGCAGATAGTCTACTGCTAAAACGCCATAAAATGTATTATGCAGCAAATGGGTTATGGTTTAGGTGAATTTAGGTAAATTACACATGGTCTTGACTGAACAGCAGTGAACCCAAGGGACCCATCATTTCCACCCTTCAGAAACTAGGAAGACTTGGAAAGATCAGTTGAAGAGGTGTGAACAGTAGCTAAACACTTCTCTTTTTTCCAGCAAAAGGCATCATGAGTTTTCTTTCTACCGATTGAGCTCCTGTTGCTCCTGAAAAGTGTGGGAGCCAGATGGCAGAGGAAAATTAGATCAAAAAAATTAATATAGTTTTTCTTTCAGGTTGGGTTAGGGGTGTGGATCAGAAAAAGCACACGTGAACATGCCACTCTTTAATATTTTGGCAGAGTGGAGATAAATATATTTATATGATCTAATCACAGGATGAATTGTAGGTGGGCTCTTATTCCAATGATTAAATAATATAGATGCAGAGTATATATCAATAAGAAAAGTTAAGCTCAAAGTGAAGAAACATCATCCAGAATTTAGGAACACATTAGTGGTAGTTTAATTTTGGGCATGGTACTTAATTCCCTGATCTCACATGTTTTCTTTCCTCTACCTCACATATACATTAGAGTGAAAAATGGCCTTATTTCAGGTGAGGCATATGGGCCATTACTGACCTTGCTTCTGTGTTCAGAGTTCCCACATCAGTAATTCCTGGGATAAGACACAATTCCTTTTAAAAGGACACATAGGATCTCGGTTGGGGTTGGGGCTTGGGTGTTGACATTTTAAGATAACAAGGCCTGTTGAAGTTTTAAGACAGATGAACGCACCCTCTTAAATAGCAGGCTTCTTTTTTTTTTTTTAAAAATCTTTATTAGAGTATAATTGCTTTACAATGGTGTGTTAGTTTCTGCTTTATAACAAAGTGAATCAGTTATATATATATACATATGTTCCCATATCTCTTCCCTCTTGCATCTCCCTCCCTCCCACCCTCCCTATCCCACCCCTCCAGGCAGTCACAAAGCACCGAGCTGATATCCCTGTGCTAAGCGGCTGCTTCCCACTAGCTATCTACCTTACATTTGGTAGTGTATATATGTCCATGCCTCTCTCTCGCTTTGTCACAGGTAACCCTAAGGGACGTGAGGTAGGACAGGATTTGTCAACAGAGAAGAACTTTTTTTTTTTTACATCTTTATTGGAGTATAATTGCTTTACAATGGCGTGTTAGTTTCTGCTTCATAACAAAGTCAATCAGTTATACATATACATATGTTCCCATATCTCTTCCCTCTTGCGTCTCCCTCCCTCCCACCCTCCCTATCCTTTGTGACTGCCTGGAGGGGTGGGATACAGAGAAGAACTTTTGTCATCGCTGCATCCATAGAAACTGAGTTCTCAGTAAATACTTTCATATTAAATAAACAGTTTTTAAATAAATAAACATAAACATTAAATAAACATATTAAATAAACATATTAAATAAACAGTTATAAATGAATGAACAGAGGAATAAATGACAAAGTATAAAGAAAGAACAGGGGTTTGTATGTTTTCCCAGGAAAGAAGGGACAGCCTGCCATTTACATGGAGATTAAGGCATGAACATGGTTGGATTTAAGAAAGGACAGTGTGACAAAAGGTGTGAGATAAGAAGCACCAGCTTTTTCTTTTTCACGCGGCCATTGCTGGCTCTGCTAAGAGCAATTCTCAGTACACCCCAGTTTGAGCCACACACCCCTTCCATCTTCTTGCCTTTCATCAAGGCTGGTTACAAAGAGTAGAATCTTCGAGAGAATTCCTTCAGACTAATATACCCTCTCACTTTTAACCTGTCTCCTGAGAAAGCACTCATGGTCACCTGCTTCAGAGTGAGAATCCACAGGACTAGTTCTTAGAAAGTAGGAGGGAGTCTCCTGTGGATTTTCTTTCTTTTTATCACTTTTTTCTTTTTGTTTTTAATAAGTGAGGTCGATATTTATAGTGCTTCTACATCCATTCATTTCAGGCCCGTGAAAAGGACTGTTTGCCTGCCCATTGAGTGTGAATTATGGGGCTGACATTTAATGGTGCAGCTTCCTTTGCTCATTGCCCTCCACAATCGAGAGGTGAGTTGGAAGAGAGGGATACCGCATAGTAAATATCTCACACAATGGGAACACGCCATTTTGATTTGCTTTTAGTTTTTAAGTGTAAGGTTTGAAAAAATAGCATGTGGCGTATAGACATTTTTCTAAATTGCACTGTTAGGAGAACATTAAGTTTTTCATTTCACACTTTCTGAGTCTTAAGCACTATTGCTATATGGGGAAATCAGTCATTTTCTGATGATTCATGTGCAGATTTGTACCAATCAGAATGGACCATAATTATGCCAAGCCTCTTCTTTCACAGAAGTTTGCTGAGGGCACAGAAAAAGGAAAGCTAAAGGAGAATCATCCTTTGTAAGTGTCCTGTGTAAATTCACAAACCATAAAGGTACAAGTAATTTTATAGTACAATGGAAATCTACTTTGAATAGCCTAGTGTTGATATAAACCACAGATACCAATACAGCCATCTGGGGATCACTTGATAGGGACTTAATGGCAAATCTGTGGGCACATTTATCTTTCTCAAGTTTGCCTTGAGGCTGTGGACATAAGACAATAGTCAATAGCATCTTCTTATGATTGATTTCCTATGCAAATCATTGAGAATGTGGAATCACTGACTTTTTAACACTGACTTCTGGAGGAGCTGGAAAGTCAGAAGAGATGTTCATTTGCCTGAGACCATTTATTTTAAGAAACGGCAATCCTTACAGCATGATAGTGAATCAGGAAGGAGACTAACAGGAGGCCCACAAAACGGGATGAGTGGCTGAGATATTAAAAGTGAGAAATTTTTATCAATTTGTATCGATTTGTATCGATTCGTGTGTGAAAAAGAGTACTGTGTCTGTGTTTCATTCTTCCATGGTTCTCAGGGTACTCTTTCCTCCAGGTCTATGAAATGTTATAGATCTGCTCTTACTTATTTTATTTTTACCTTAATTTTTGTCTGGAGTCCATTGTTTTAAATCCTACCACGATTCAGAGAAACTTCCAAGACACAATTATTTCTGTTTGAACAGTCTTCTGCCTTTTTTCTCCTATTCAAAGAGCTGATGGTTGAATTTTTAAACACCAGCATTGTCATCTTCTTCAGCCTGACATAGTCATTTTGGGAAATTTGAATCCATAGAGGTATTTTCTAGCTGGGTTTGATTTGATCACTGCCTTTCTTTAACCTTAAAGGCACAAAAGGAAGTATTCCCAGCACCTTAAGGGAATCTGGCAAGTAATAGCAAACAAAAGTTCACGATGGGTCAGGTCCCACAAAGGAAAATGAAATGTATTATTCTCGCACAACAAGATTAGCAAATCATCCATTAAACCTCAGCCACCTTGCCTTCTTTTTACTCTAATGAGTTTAGCGCGCAGTGATGATGGTCCAGGCTTCATCAGAATTCTGTCAGTGAAGGGGAATTTTCAAACTCTGTTTGCAAATGAGGTCTGCACCATAAACCGTAGTCATCCATCATAGAGAAGTAGCTTGTGCCTGATAAAAGGCTGTTTGGGCAGAGTCAATCAAATGAGCGTTATTAGAGCTTTTAGGGTATTACACTGTCCTTTAGGTGACGGAGAAGGCCTGTAATACAGTTATGGAATGTGATTTTTTTTTTATGCTTCTGTCCCTTTTGGTAAACTAAACTCTATTCTAACATGAGTTTCTTAGAGTGACATTCATAATCTTTGTTAAAAAAAAGAGAGACCTTCTCCTGTTTCTCATCTGTCACGAGCAGTTAGAACTGTGTAGGGTTTTCATGATATAGCTAACACTACAAAGAAATGATGTTCCAGCTAGAATTACAATGCATAATTGTTGGTTATTAATGAAAGGTAGGCTGAGCACTTGTGTTAACTAAATGAAGATAGATGAAAAATGTAACTTTTAGTGTAGCTTGGCCATGATTAAAGATCCTAACTATAACAATAGGATTTTGAGCTGATAAGAGCTTTAGATACCATCTAATTTAGTGGTTTTCTAACTCTTATTTAGTATCGGAGCCCATTTTTCAACCAAATATTATATGGCATCAGGATATTAAAAAAAATAGTCAGAGTTCAGGAGTTCTTATTTAGATACAGGTAGCGGTCCTTCTCAGCCTTCCTTAGCTTACCCATCCACCTTCTTTGATGGGCACTACTGAAATTTTGAAATATACTCATCTAGCCCATTTTTCTGATTTGCACAGGTGAAAAAAAAGCTAGTGTCCAAAAATATTAATCTGTTTGAATAAGGCGCAGAACTTACTAATTGCAAAGCAAATACAAAAATTCAGAAGTCCTTACTTATACATAAATACTTTTTCTGCTGTGTACTGCTCCTCCATTACATTGTTCTACAACAAGGCCAAAAATCAAGTACCTGCAGGGGCCAGGCAGTTATCGGGAATACAGCAGCTGGTGAACTGGGAAGCTCACGCCCCACATAAGGAGAACAGCTGTTACACAGTTTCAGGTGATGCTTGTCGTGAGGAAACTAGAGCCCAGGATTCCTTGACTTCTTAATTAAGCAAAAATTGGAAAATCAGAACTTCAGTGAAATAATTATGACTTAATATTTTAATTTAATGGTAATAATAATCAAAAAGTACTGTACAGGTGTACAAAACAGTTACGGTCCAAATTCAGCTAGTACCACTAGTCACGATACATAATTGTGTGTTCATTGTTGTGATGTTCTGTTTATCAGAAACACTAAAAATAAAAACATCTTTGTGGTCAGATTCATGAGGTTCATGCCTTAGGTACAATCCTTAACACGCCACCATCAGTGTATTAAATAAATACTAATTGAGGATCTATAACACTAGCAGTAGCAATAGACCCTTATACGTGAAAAGCGCACATTCCCAGACTTCTCAGGGCTCATATTCTCACGAGGGGAGCCAAATACGCATGAGATATTAGCAAGAAGGTGAAAAGAGTTAGTAGAGATGTACCTATGGTGTGGTAAGGCCACCAAAAAAAAAAAAAAAAAAATTAGACGCGCATAGCTCTGCTCAGGAAATACTTTCCTGGGGAGTCATAAAGAATGCAGAGTAGGGCTTACCTGGTGGCGCAGTGGTTGAGAGTCCGCCTGCCGATGCAGGGGACACGGGTTTGTGCCCCGGTCCGGGAAGATCCCACATGCTGCGGAGCGGCTGGGCCCATGAGCCATGGCCGCTGAGCCTGTGTGTCCGGAGCCTGTGCTCCGCAACGGGAGAGGCCACAACAGTGAGAGGCCCGCATACCGCAAAAAAAAAAAAAAAAAAAAAAAGAATGCAGAGTAGTTACCTAGACAGGCAAGAAAGAGGTCATTCTAGGCAGAAAAAACAGCATTCATAGAAGAAAGTGATTGAGGAAAATTCATGTCTTGATCAAGGAACTGTAAGTAATTTGGCATGACTAGAGGACATGGAAAATGGAGAGAAGGAAGATGTGGGAGATTAGGCAGGAAATGTAGACAACAGCTAGTCCATGAAAGATTTTCAAATCTGTGCGAAGGAGTTTGGACTTCATTGTGTAACTACTGGGACACTATTTAAGAATTATAACTAGGGTGAAGGCATCACGGTTTTATTCTAGAGTGATGACTCAGATGACACGTATGAATTGGGAGAGATGGAGACGGGAGGTAGAGGGATGCGTGTTGAAATGTTCCAGGTTATCACTGATAAGGGCTGCAGAGGTGGTGAGGTGGGAAGAATGGAGGGGAGGGATTTGCGCCAGGGGAATTCACAAGCTCTGGCTGCTGATTGGCTGAGAGAGAGGAAAAAGGAAAGCACTGAGGAGACACACACCAGGTTTCTGGCTGGGAAGTCTGGAGTGACTGTGGCCCATTTAACCAAGGAGGAGACCAAGGAGCTGGATTTGGAGCTTGTGGAGTGTGGCTGCTTGTTCCAGATCTGGGAGGGCCACCAGCCTGCCATGAATCCCGTCACTGGCGTGAGGAATTCACCACTAAAACGAAATATTTTCCTAATTTCCTGCAGTACATTTTCCAAAATAAACTATATGACTTTGAAAATCTAAACATCATATTATAAGTGAAAAAAATAGTAATCTTCTTAGAAATAGCCTAGACATTGGAAGCCTTTTACACTAAGAAGTTTAGAATCAACTGTTTTTTTTTTTTGTTTGTTTTTTTGCAGCATAACACACTTTAGTGCTAAAAACAAAATAGCAAAGCCAATAAATGCCTACCAAACCTGACCAGTAGTACTTCTCGGCTGGTTTAACAAGCACTGAGCTAGAAGGTTAAGACAAAAGCAAACAGAAGTCTTTTTTTTTGTTCCTTGGGAATCCAAATTTACCATGTTTGGCACTTGATTTTGCATTTGAATATGGAATAACTGCTTTATTCATAACAGGAGGGAAAGATTGAAAGGTATTTTTTCTCTTGCTCTGGCTTAGTGTAGTGTTAAACCACATTCTCTTGTGTCCTATTGTTTTGAACTGTAATCTTTTCCTTCTCCAAAGTGTTTTCTGAGCAATCATCCCCAAAACTCATTGAAACCCTTCAGCTAGACAGCTAGATTCCGTGGCAAGGTGATCTGAGAGAGAGCTATTGACCACCTATATTTTCAAATTAGTATTAACTCTGAACCTTAAGTATGGTTAAGAACTAACATAGTTTCTCTACTCAATAATCCAACAATTATGAACCCACAGTGGGTCACTGTATAATTGGAAAATAATGTGCTCTCTGAGGTCTGTGGGTATTTTATAGGCAGGATACTTTTTTTCTTTGCTTTTTTTCCTAACAGTAAATGAGTTTAGTAGGGGAGGGACATGCAAGGCAGAGAAAAATGTCAGAGCTGTTGCATGATCATAATAAGGCTACTGTTGGGGGGAAAAATGAGAGTGAGAAAACAAACAAAAACCAAAAAGCAAGCTGATACCTAAAGTTCAATCCCTAAATAATACTTCCTTTCAAGGGAATTTATGGTTCTTTGGTAACTAACAAGTAGCAGTCCACTCCATTCCACATAAGAAGAACAACAGTAACGGATAATAGTAACAGTTTCCAATGAATGCAGTGGTTACTGCAGCTTCTGATTTAAAATGTAGTTTGGGAACAGCAGGAATATTACCAACGTTATTCAATTTTCCAAGAAGATTATCCATAAAGAATCCTGCAGCTGCACTTATTCACCTCTCTTCATAGCATCATTATGCAGACACGAATACTGAGAAAAACACTGTAACGAAATTTGAGAGACTGAATAATACTTTATAAATACACCCACTTTATATATTCACGTATGTGCTCTTCAAATACAAATTTTAAATGTTGTTTATCTGTTACTTCTCTACTTGTGCCTCTATGTGTGTATTCTCTCCTTAAGGTAATAATACATTCAGATGTTCAGTTTTTCTAATGCAAGAACGGATTTTTAATATGTGAGTGGGGAATATTTCAGTGAAATGAAAGGACAAAAGAAACTCAGACAAAATGATGCTTTGCTGGGGAATTGAGATTCAGAGCAGCCTTTGAGATAATTATCCAGGACCCCTGATTGTCTAGTATAATATCTGGCCCCAAGTTTGGGAATCTAGCATTGCAGGTCTGTTGGGGGAGAGTAGTGACTAAGAGATAATAACTCTTAGGTCTCGTATATTAGAAGGATGTAGCATCTATAGTTTGTAACCTTCTCAGCACTTTTTGTAACTTCAAAACATCCTTTACCCTTACCCAACAGCTGCAATGTTCATTTTAACTTGAATTAAAAAGGAAAGATGATAATAAACTTGATAGGATGTTTGAAAGCGTCTATGTACCACCTGTAGGATCCTCCAAGTCTACAATCCCAACTGAACTGACAGAAGTTTCACCATCCTTTTTCTTTTTCTGGCTTCAGTAACTCTGTCAACTACCTCTTCAGATCATGTTGGATCCTTCATTGGCTTTGGCCTTATATTTTATTGGCCCTTGTACATAAATAACATCTGAATTGCTGCTTTGCTTGTTTTGCAGATAACTCTAAAGGACACTTTTTGTAGGACTTCATACTGTGGATATGACACTTTCATCCTACTAGCTGTAAGACTGATTTGTATTCATGTGTCGTTGGTAATCTCATCTGGCATTCCCCTTCTTACTGCTATCTTTTGGTATCGATGCTATTGTGACAGTTTACATATGGATGTCAGAGAATCATCCTCCTTTTTACATATTGCTGCCATTAAGATGGGAAAAGGGTACTAGAGCAAACTCACCAGACCCGCTGAGATTCCTTATCTCCTTAGCAGTTCATTTTGAGGTGAGTTGAGCAGAACCTTGTCTCCAATTTTAGATCGTGGGGTTACGTTAGATTCGGCATAATGCTCAGAGAGACATTTGAATTCAGTTGATTGATTTTTGTGGTATAGTCTCAGGAGCACTGTTTGCCGGTTTCCGTCCTCAATTCTGAGTAGTTCTGAGAGAGTTATGCTGTTCAGAGTAATAACCTCAGAACAATTTGGAAGCAGTTCCCTTCTCCATATTGTTGAGGACCTCAAAGACTTCAGTTCTCCCATGAAAACAAAACTAGTTCTTACAGATGGAAGAGGCACAGGGACACTTGAGCGTGCCCAGGGATTTCAAAAGAAGCAAAAAGGACTCCTTCATAATAAAGCTCACCTCCACCTTGGAACATAATGCCCTCACTCTTCTAACCCTTTGATATTATTATTAAGCAACATCATCAACACATCACCAGTGCTAAAGATGGTGAGTGCATCAAAGTAGTCTAAGATGGCTTTTGCCTTCAAGAAATCTTCAGCGTAGTTGGGAAGACTAGGCATAAAATTTAAAAGATTTATATAAATACAAGGCAGCATGTGGTCATTGTCAGTGATTCTGGGGTAGGAGATAGTTACTATATGAGTTGAAAGGTGCAAGACGGCAGTGTATGCCAGGTGGTCGGAGCAGACTTCACAGAGGAGGGGGCGACCCATTCGGACCCCTAAGGCTGGGCTGGCTCAACCTCATCAGAATGGAGGCCATTGGAGTCTGGGGACTGGTAAGCTCGTCCAACCTTGAAAGTAGAATAGTGCTTTGTTTGGTGGAAAGAGAGTACATTTTTATATAGGGTAGAATGTTCATGAGAGGAAATAGTATTAGATAAGCTCATGGATTTTAATGACTGGCTAAGAATTTTGAATTTTATTCAAGGGAAATTGAGGCCATTGAAGACTTTTGAAAACTTTGGGGAGAAAGTTTTTCTAAGATGTATCTGCCCAGAGCTGATTGAAATGGATAGATGGGTGGGTGATGGTGGGGAGGGGGAAGAAGGGAAAACTACATTTAATTAGAGTTGAGACATTTCATTAGCGGTTTACAGATGAGATCCTGAGTGTTCAGGTTAGAATGGTGGCAGTGCAGTGGAGCGGACATGACCCTTATATGTAGTTTCTACTTAGTGGAACAGGTCGTTCTGAACAGTGTGGGTAGATCTTTGGGCTTTTACCTTCCCACCGAATGTCCATATACCTAGTCGTCTCCAGCAATTTGCCAAATGTACTGAAATGAATTTGGAGAATAGTTTCATGGGAAGTAAAATGGAGAAATTAATGTTTGCTTGTTTCTCTCCTTAAATTGGTAGTCTTGATCTCAGAGCCCTTTGAAAATTAGACAAACTTATGGAATCTATTTTAGAAAAGAATACATAGTTATAAGCGAGATTATACATACAGGTTTGGGGGTTTATAGACATTTTGTTGCATGCTAACTTAAGAGATTTAAGAGCAATGTTTTCTTAATGATTTAGTATAAGTAAATTCTGAATTATAGTTTAAAAGCCCAGGTAAGAGTGATAACTCTCTAGCATTTGCTCCCTGTTCAGAGGGAAGGGAAATAGCAATGAAAAGACGATACTTAGGCTGGCGAAGCTTTAAAGGAAAAAAGTTAGGAATGAGCTTTTTATTCCAACTGGAACCTTATTTGGGACCTTACTCTGATAAATCTAATGTATTAAAATGAGTAACAAAGTAAGAATTTAACTGAAGGGTTACTATTCAGCTGGGGAAAGAAACTGTTACAAGGCAGAGCAATTTCAGCAGCAAGCTTGTGTCAAACAGAGACTTAAAACAGAATAGAGCTGCCTTCAGTCCATGTAATTTTCCTAAGTGATATTTCAGGAGGGTTGGCCAACAGCCACGTTATTTCATCATTTTTATGGTAAGACAGCTAGGGAGTAACCAAGATTTGATTAAACTTGCTTATATGGATGACAGAGAGACTGAAAGTCTGGTCAAGGAATAATTGCTATTTTCATTAAAAATGTAGTTGCATGGTCCTTTTTATTCATACTTTTCCAACTCATTCAATAAATGTTTATTGAGCATCTACTATGTGCCCATGTTGCTGAATGAATTGGGGGTCCCGCTGCTCACCGCTTACAAAATTAATACTCACAAATGGTAGAGAAGAAAGGTGTCTTTAATCAGATCTGGGAGGTATGCTTGGGCTGGAGCTGAATAGAGCATAGGGATGCCTGGTTTAAAAGTTAGTTACAATATGGCTTTGCTAAAGTAACAAGAAAAGGGGCTTCCTGCTGAGGATGGTTTCCTGTAAAGAGCTGCTTACATCAGATGTTGACCTATAGATGAGGTGACCACCTATCTGGTTTTCCCTGGAAGGCCCAGACGTATACCTAATGACCCTGTTAACTATTCACAATGCCACTTTCATTCTCAGAAGTGTCCTGGTTTGAACAATAACTTAGACTCTTTGGGGAAATGTCATCTTAGGCAGAATCTACTCAGTCTGGCCATGTATGCTTTGCTAAGCTATTCAAACTACACCATGATTGCCTGTAGTATTCTGAATATAATGTAAGCCTCATGTAAGCCTCATAAAGACAGGAACCTTGTTGGTTTTGTTCACCAATACATCCTCTGAGCCTCGCTTATTTTTGGAACATAACATGTATTATAAAAGAGTGAATCTTCTAACACAATCTCA